>NW_027397066.1:91020571-91061603 GCF_003265705.2 Callorhinus ursinus | reverse complement strand
AGGATTTTGAGAAACAAGACAGAAGATCATAGGGGAAGGGAGGGAAAAATGAAACAAGGTGAAAAAAGAGAGGGAGACAAACCATAAGAGACTCTTAATCTCAGGAAACAAACTGAGGGTTGCTGGAGTGGTGGGGGGTGGGAGGGATGGGGTGGCTGGGTGATGGACACCGGGGAGGGTATGTGCTATGGTGAGTGCTGTGAACAGTGTAAGACTGATGAATCACAGACTTGTATGCCTGAAACAAATAATACATTATATGTTAACAAAAAATAAATAAATAAATAATTAGCAAATCTAGTCATAGGTAACACAAGTCATTTTTCTTGCATCTTTTAAATTTTATTTTTGATTGCGATAAACTATTTATAACATAAAATTTACCATCTTAACCATTTTTACGTGTAAAGTGCAGTACCATGAAGCATACTCACTTGTGGAGCAGCCATCACCATATCCATCTCCAGAACTTTTCTCATCTTCCCAAATGGAAACTCTGTACCCAAGAAACAATATCCTCTTCCCTGCAGCCCTGAGCAACTATCATTCTATTTTCTGTCTCTATGGATTTGTCTACTCTAGGGACCTCATATAAGTGGACTCTTGCATTATTTGCCCTTTTCTGACTGGCTTATTTCACGTAGCATAATATCCTCAAGGTTTACCCATGTTGTAGCATGTGTCAGGATTTCCTTCCTTTTTAAGGCTGAATCATATTGGGTTCTATGTATGTATCACATTATGTTTATCCTTCAACCAATGGACACGTGGGTTGCTTACATCTTTTGGCTGTTGTGAATAATGCTGCTACGAAGTTGAATATACAAATATCTCTTCAAGACCCTGCTTTCAACCCTTTGAGGTAGATACCCAGAAGTGGATTTTCTAGATCATATGGTAATATTATTTTTAATTTTTTGAGGAACTGCCATCCTGTTTTCCACAGAGACTGTATTCCATTTCATATTCCCACCAACAGTGCACAAGGGTTCTGATTTTTCCACATCCTGACCAATACCTGTTATTTTCTGTTTTTGTGATAGTAGTCATCTTCATGGGTGTGAAGTAATGGTAACAAATCATTTTTTTTCTCACATAAAAATACTTGCAGATCGATAGCCTTTACCATTACCTACATACTCAAGCTCACTGTGTCTCAGCAAACATCAGAACAGAATTTGTGTTTTACCAAGATTAGATATTTTAGGCCAGAGCCTAATGTTCTAAAATTATTAGGAAGAACATATTTAAAATTATTAAAGGAAGACACTAAGTAAAAGAAAAATGGGAAGGATGGTGAAAAAATAAACTTAGAAATCTTTAGGTGGCTTGAGACTGATGAAAAGCTTTGTCAAAATTCTCAAACACCGAACAATTTCTCTTTTTGTGGGTAAAAGGTGAAAAGTTAATCATTTTAATAACTTCAATATATCAGGTATTTTGAGGGTTTTTTTCTTTTTATTTTTTTCATTTTATAGGGACTTGAATACTGTTACTCCACTGTAATTATTTGAATGTTGCCGATATTTTGAAGATTATTTGTAATGTTTTGGTAGATGGTTATTTTCCTTTAAATATGTATTGTCAAAAGTGTTGCATCCTTGAGTGATCTTTGTATGGTCTAGGGCCAGCTTTTTTCCCCTAGGGTAATAGTCAATAATTGTATAATGCTAGTCAACAGACAAACAGGATTCACCTAAGAGAATGTGTTTTCCAGTGAGCTTGGCAGGGACCCGCTTACTCCACAGAGAATAGAATATACCTGCACTGACATCCACTCAGAGAAGTAATAACTTACCAAATCCTCCTTATCAACGTGTATCCTTTTCTCAATTAATTCAAGATTTCCAGTTTGTTTACTTTCATCTCCAAAATAGCAACAACTTCCTTTAATATTTCAGACAGTCTGGCATTTAAGTAACTGATTGATGAATGTTCAATTGCACTCAGAAGGCGGCAGTGGTTCTCATCATCCGTAATTCATTAGCATATAATGGAAATGCCGTGCCAATCAAATTGAAGTTGCATGTGATAAGAGCTCTTTGTTATTGATTGGAATTTTTTTCACAGAAACTTGTAACTGCATTTGATCCAAATATGTTCTCCGCCTGCACCCAAGGTGCTTTGGTGGCTATTCCCCCGCCCCCGTCTTTAACGCGGCACATTCTTCTTCCGTACCTCAGTGGCAATGGGCAGCATTTCTCTGCCAGTCTCGCGTTCGACTGCAAGTTTTTGTTTTTTCCCTCCTCGGCTCTTTGCATTATTCATTGCTGGGCGACAGCAAAATATTGGAATGTGTAGCACATGGCAACAGAAGGAAAGGGTATCCCTTCCCGGCATTTATGCTGTATATATTTAAATACTTTCAGCTTTAAGAAGCTGCCACACCGAAAGGCAAGCTATTTGCATATATCCTGCAGACCACCTGGCATGATGCTGCTACATGAGGCTAATCACCAAAAATCCATGCCCATGTTTTCAGAAAGGCATAAAAATATGATTTATATACATTTTTTGTTGTGCTTTTTTAAACAAGGGTTAAGTAACAAAATAAAACGTCACATTTTGTTTATCCTCTTGGGCCTCACAGCAGAATATGTCTTTAGTCTGCAAACATTTAAAATTTTTAGCTTCAACATCTCACCACAGAAGACATCTGAAGGTTAGCCTCTTCCCTTTAATAAATTCTATAATTCAGAGCTTGATCAAAGCTCTTCCCTCAACTCTAACAATGTAAAGAAAGAAAATTTTACATTGAAGTCATTTAGAATTCCTCAGTAGTTAAAATGTTTTTCATAGACACAATCAAATCTTCTTTAAAGTTGCAATTAATTCTTAGTTAGGGGAAAAATTCCATATGGAACAAAATTCTCTTTGGAAATCATGTGTTTGCATTCCTGCTGTATGATTATTCTTACCACACCAGAGACTTCTTAATTAATTGCACTCTTCATGGCTACACTAAAACAGATGTAAATAAGTGCTTTTTATAACCATTAACTTTCACAACAGGCTTCTTCACAAGAACTATAGGCTTCAATGGTGGAGAGGCAGCTGAGGGTGTGGGCAGCCGAAGGCTGAGGCACGGTGGCTCCCCGCTCATTTGCATAGGCAGTTTGTTCTAAATCCAACAAATGGACACAAAGACTTTTCTGAATGCAAAGGCTCAGGAGTTGCCTGTGTTTGAAAACAAATTGGACTTACCGGGTTGAGTTTTGAGTGGTGGTTATATAATTAGTACTTAGAGTTGGAGGAAACCCACCTCGGCATTAGCTTGGTTTTATACTTTAATTTTTTTTTCAAGCTGGCAAGAAAGCAAGACTACTGAGAGCTTAAGCCAACAGAAAAATGTAAGAGTGAGAGAAATGAGAGTGGGAAGAACTAATAAATGCAAAATAGAGGACAAGGTCTTGTAAAGAGTCCAGGAGAAGTTGACCTGGCCTTATGCCAATCATTATTGATCTGAGGGATGGAATTCGTTAAGGAGGGAGCACGTCGTGTCTTCTAGGAACTCCAGCACACAGCACGGTAAAAAAGGAAGGGAGGGAGCCCATCTGTATACATTCTAATAGCAGAGTATTAATTTCAAGTAGTCTTGTTAACATGCTTTTTGAGGCTGCTCGGGGGGAAAAAAAATTGCAAAAATGTCACGACTACACAAATGTGAACCTATTGTGCCCGACTTTCTCTTTGCACTGGATTTTTCATCGTGAATTTACGTTTTGCCCTAGCTTTATTGAGTTATAATTGACAGATAAGATTATAAGGTATTTAAAGGGTACAATGTGATGATGTCAATGTTTGTCAATAAGTATGTCAATTCCTATGCATTGTGGAAGGGCTCCTCTCATCGGGTTAATTAACACATGCATCACCTCACATATTCACCCCCTTTTTTTTGGTGAAAATATTTAAGTTCCACTCTCTTAGCAAATGTCAGTTATACAATACGTTATCAACTGCAGTTACCATATGATTCACTAGATGCTCAAACTCAGTTATGAGGTTACTTTCAAATTAGCAGGTTACCCCATGATCTGAGCGACTCTGAGAGGGAGAGCTCCCATTAAGCTAGGGAGATTCTCACAAAGGAAAGAGGAAATCCCCAAGTGACCAGATGCAAATCAAGCTGGAAGCACGTGCTTTTTTCAAAAATCCAGATAAGATTCTCTCTTGGGAAAAGGAGGATCAAAGTAGGAAGTACAAGAAAGACGCGTACCAAGGAGACCTACCAAATGAAGTTTAATCTGTGACAAATTATGTTCTGTGCCATTAAAAAAATTGATCCATGATTCCTCTCCCAGGATTTAACTAGTATGTGCTTTTTCAGAAGAGAGTGCTCCATCATGATCACAGGTGAGCTGTCGGATTATGGTTTCTGAGGCCCATTCAGCTTTGCAATCAAACAATAATACCAATAATAACAGCTACCAATTATTAAATGCCACATACTCTATACTTTACATAATCACCCCTAATTCCCCCAAACAATTCTATAATCTGGATATTATCTCTATTTTAAAAATAAAACCTAGGGCTCGGAGAGGTTAAGTAATATGTCCAAAGTCACAAAGCTAGTCCACTGTAGAGCCATAATCCAAATTTAGAGCTGCCTGACCCCAAAGGCTAAGCTCTTTTTATCCGCCCCTCCCTCCCCCCACTGCAATGAGATCCCTTCGTTCCACTCTAGATAACAAGAGCAAACCCAGGATGTCTCTGGGTTACCATACCCTATGAACATCCCTTCCCACATCTCCATTATGCAAAGGTCTCTCGTATTTCCTTAGGTAGAGCCAAACGACAGCGTTTTCTTTACAACCATCCATAAAATGAGATTAATCCAGCCTCACAGGATTTATGACTCTGATTAAGGAATGGGACCAAAGTCCAAATACAGATGTGAAAATGATTATTCTTACACCTATTATGTATGAGGAGATGTCTACATGATCACACAGAGTGAAGGTTCCAGCTATCTCTGTGACTTAAGCCATCTCGTCTTTTATATAGGTCTTCCTAATTTACAACCATAATTCCTATTTGAAGGTATATTGCTGTGTGTGTGTGTGTGTGTGTGTGTGTGTTCGTGTGCATGCACATGCACACACATACTTTCTGAGTTTATCTATCAGTCCTTTTTCCTTCCAAATGCATGACACTAGAGGATTTAGAATATTAGTGGTGTTCAATAACTATTTATTATCATTAATTAGCTGAATTGCCTCAAGAAAGCCTAATGAAAAGGAAAAAAAGGAGTTTGGTTTAAGAAAACATATGATTAGGCCTCCCTGCTGACATCCTCTTTTTGATTACAGAACTTGCCTATTAGACTCACTGAGAAACTGCATTCTCAGAGCTATGTCTCCTTTATCCAAACTGATCTCTCTGTACAAGAGAAAGGCTGTTAGAAGAAATTAGTTATAAATCAGAATTGAACTGGAATTCCCACATTGTATCAAATTCAAACGATGTGACTTAATCTTTCAATGGTCTTCCTTGGGCGTTTTCTCCTTCCTTCAGTGTTTAGGCAGTCAGTTCCCCCCTAAGTTCCTCATCTGCGACCTACTCAGGAAGAGAGGGCTGTTAGGAGCTGGTCTGGTGTCCTGGGATTTGTAGTTAGGAGATTCCCTTTTGGTATTTGATAGCTCAGAGCTGAACCGGCTGTTACACACCACTCATCACCAACAGTGTCAGAAGTTGTATCAGCATCTTCAAAAAGAAAGTCAGTACATCTTCAGTTAAAAATAGCCATATTCTAAGCTTACCTATGTTCCCTGCACAACTTTTTTTTTTTTTCTTTTAGTTGAAGTGAAAAAAATCTCTTGAACCCATGTTCAACATGCTCAGTAATTCCTATCAGGTGTAAAACACCTTGGGTCTATTTCAAGAAACCACTGGCTCCTTTGCAGTGGTCAAAACCAAAAAGGTCTTAAGATTTGGCTTGGCTAGCATCCCAAAATGTTATTCTAACCGCCAACAGATCTTTCATCAGGAGTATATGCATCAAGCTACGTTTACCTGACTACAGTGGCTATTCGGTGTGCTTAAAACCATCGTGTTCCCATTTATGTAATAAAGTACAGCAGAAGAAAAACACCAACACTTAGAAGAATTATAGTTAAGAGGGATAATATTCTGGTAGCAACGTTATGTAGATTCTGAGGCCTCTTCTAGATCTAATAGTGTCAAGGGAGTGTAGGGAGAGTGGAGATATTTCTGATTTGCTCTTTAGGCTACAGAAATTATATATAGGACCTCCGAGAATTGACTTGATTTCCAAAGATCTAAACAACAGAGGAAGAAGTGATGATGGCCTTTTGTTTATGGAAGCAAACTTCCAGTCTTGAATGAGTGTACGGGGGGTAGAACAAAGTATGGTTTTAATTCTGCCCTGCATCAAACCCTGAATAAAGTGGCATAGCTCCCTGCCAACACATACTCTTCTGCTCAGAGAGTTCACCGAGTCTAGACCAGAGAAGGCTTTGACTCTAGATTTCCAAACAAGCTGGTCAATATGAAATGTGTCAAATATCTCACATAAATTAAAAACTGATCACGATCTGTCTGGAAGAAATAATCTGGACTATCTTTTTTCCAATTTTTCCTTCCCATTTTCTGGATTTTATACAACTTATTTCAAAGAAAGGTATGCAATGGCTCTGCAATTTTGCACATGGAAACTGGAAGTGCTCTCATCTTTGTATTATTTGTATATTTCATTAATGTAAACCTTAACTCCTTTGGAAATTTTAGATTAATTTATAAGAAATGAAATACTACTTAGAAATAGTTTCTGAATTCTATTTATAATTACTCGATTGAACTAACAGACCTCAGCAAACAAATCGTATTATCATCATTACCTGATGACTTTAAGAGTGCACATTTTGAGTGGATTTGGATCAAGTTGTTAATGAGAGCTAAAGTGGTGGCTTATTTCACTGGATTTTCACTCCTTGAGACATGGAATCATGTACTGAATAAATCAAGTGCAAAAAGCTTCATCTTAGCCTCCGATGATCAACACTAAAAAGTAACTGTGTGTTTAATGCGATCAACAGGCTCCAGAAAGATGGCCTAGGAGCCCGGAATGGAAGGAGGGCTCCTAGCCAGCTTTGAAGGGCATCCATATGAAAAGGATCCAGGACCTTTTCATTCATAGGACAATAAGCACCAGGAGACAAAATATCTCTTCATGTTTCTGGGTCAGTTACCCGGCCAGGGCCCTCTCAACGTTCTCTCTCCCAGGAGAAGTAGTGGCTGGCATTATCTGCTATTCCTACGGGGCTTTATGAAGATTTACAAATTGTAGGGCAGGCACAAATGTGACACAGACAGGCAGTTTCTGTCCTCCTGACATTTATAATTCAAGAGGCCTAAGAGGAAACGTGAGAACTCCCCCAAAACCGCCAAACAAAGGAGGAGGAACGAGACAGCTTGCCAAACAAGCCCACCGCAGTGAAATGCAGTCATGCTCTGCTCAAGTTCTTCCTCCAAGTGAACTCAAGTTCAGAATAAAGCACGATCATCATTGAAGAGCAGTAGTATGTGGAGGTGAACAAAGAAAACCCCTTCACCCGACTGAGTTTTCACACATTTGACGTAACTACTAAACTGAGGCATGCTTAAGATAAATGAAATGAAATACTAAAACTTGTAAAGCGCTTAGTGCCAGGCGCATAATAAGCACTCAATAAATGGATTCCGAGACCCTATCAGTAAGAAAATCAGATGGAGCACGGCAGTAATAACATTTTAGACAGAGGAAGGACATACATTTTTTTTCAACACATGTAAAATAAAATTATAGCACAACTGGACCAAACCGAGCACCTCCTAGAGATAATGTGGAGTCCTGAAAATACCTTTCCGTCGTAACCGGTACTTGCTGGGACGTTATAAGAAAGGATTAGGAACATTTGTTTATTTTTTAAAAGACTGCCCTATGGGGACCTGAAGTGAGATCTGAAGCTTAGAGGCTTGGGCTGATCCTCCCCAAATTTGGGGGTTGTTTAACGTAAGTCATCTTGTATTTGAAGCTGGCTATTCCGGACTATTCCCTTAACTAAAACAAGATGGCCCCCTACCTTCGCTGAGAGATCTCAGAATCCCTGAAGTCTGGCAGCTTCCACCAAGCCAGCTGCCGGTTGCAGGGTTCTGACGGTCTGGGACTTGCCAGGTGTCCGAAGCAAACAATAGATCACAGCTGGCATTAATTGGCAGCACCCCGGTTGGCAGCCTCAGCAGAGAGAGGCCAAACACTGAACAGGCCACGGAGAGAAGACTCCCCTCACTCAGCTAATATTAATTGAAATGTCTTCATGGAATGTCGTTTTACACATTGCAATGAAAACAGTTTGTTTTTAGGATTTAAACATCCCTCCACTGTGCTTGCAATCTGAACACTACAGCATGTGTTAAAACAGAAGATCCAGGGAGGCAAACTGATTATAAACAGAGTAGTTTAGGAGCCGGGGGGTGGGGGGAGGGGGGGTGGGGGAGTTGGGGGTGGGTAGGTGGGGAAGCTGTGTTTTTCTTTTGCAATTTTCAAGCCCAGTGAAGTGTACAGGAGTGATAACACAGCATAAGCAAGGGAAAAGAAAGAGCTATTTAAACTTTGGAGCAATTTTCACTGTGTTTCATTGGGTGTGTTGGTGAGAACCCTAGAAAAGGAAAAATGATTTAAATCCATGAGTTTTCCCTCCGATACTGCCCTCTTACAATCCGAGGCCATCATGCTAAATGTTATTCGAGTTATCTAGGGCAATAGTCTCAATCCACCTAGTTAAAAGATACCGAGGAATGTGGTTCACAGCCAGTAATATAGATTAGTATGCTAATATTGTTCTAAGGGTAGCATTGTTAAATAAGCCCGAGATATCCCTGGAATCAGACTGAGCACACCAAGCCAACCCATGTGTATCATTTAGGATTACACACGAACTGTTAAGAATACAGAACAATTGCTTCACATTTCTCTGTGCTGGTGTCATCTCCCTTTCATATCTGGGAACAACACCCATATCTCGTCCTCAGTCGCTGGCATTTGTCATAAATTCCAATTGACCTTTTGCCAGAAGGGCTTCAAGATGATTTTCTTTTTATCTTTTCACGTCTTCAGCATGTAATGATTCATTCCGGAAGTATTTGGGGCCCAGCACTGTGCTGGATATTATGGGAGGTGAACAAGAAGTATCTGGGGCCCAGCACTGTGCTGGATATTATGGGAGGTGAACAAGAACCCTTTGGATTTCCCAAGTAGACCATTGTAATAGCTTGCTGGTATGAACTGAATACATCGAGGCTGAAAGGTGAAAAAATAAAACAAAGATATCTGTGTATTCAGTTTAGCCATCAAAAGCTTTCTGCAGAACATAAATACGGAAAGGTGTTTTGAAGAAAATATGGGATTTGGGTGAGAAAAGTGTTTCAGGTGAAAAAAAATTAAAAAAAGAAAGCAGAAGGGGAAAAAAAACCCTGATTAATAAGAAGGCTGTAAGAAGGGAAACAAAGTGTGTTGACTAGAATAAAGGGTGCTCTCAGCTCTTTTCTACAATGGAGAAGGGAGGAAGGAAGCTGTGGTCATACTGGTAGACTATCCCAGATTTCACAAATAGAAATATTGATGCAAAACAGTGAAATAATTCTCCAAAAATTATGACTCCAACCAGTGTTGATCTGTCATGACAACAGAAGTGAACAAAGCAATAACCCCTGGAGGGGTACCCATGCAAGTCCTGGTGAGGGTCCAAGGGTTCCATGCGTAGGAACGCTTCTCCAGTTCATCTCTGGCACCTTTAAATCACTGTTCCTCAGAAGGTACAAAAGTCTCCTTAGCCCACCTTAACCACCTGGGTATCTTTCTCTATTTCCTCTCTGCTATTTTCCTCCCGCTTCCCCCTTCCCACTCATACTCAAAGAATGGAGTGGCCAACACTCTGAGAACACTGTTTTCTATCTCAAAGCAATCCGACTTCCAATTCCCCATGTGAACATGAGCTTGCTAATACTCTGGGCTCAGCTTGCACCGCCCTAATACCTGCCAGCGGGTGTCGGTGAGAAGGGAATGTGATATAACTGAAATGCTTGGCTCAATGGCGATGGGTAGACAGTCATGAAAACCATTACCTTAAAGGCTAAGCAAGGATCTTCATTGACAAATGCTAAACCTCATACGGGAGTACAATTTATATCTTAGGTTAGGAAAAAAGTCCCATTTAAATGAAAGTTCTAAGACAGAAGTGAAAATTGGTCCACTCGTGTGTGTGTGTGTGTGTGTGTGTGTGCGCGCGCGCGTGCGCACGTCCACTCTTAATCCCAAGAAAAACTATGTTATTTAGGACAACCTATTGTCTAGTTAATAACTCTCCGGTGATATTCCTTTCCACCTCCATAGTAACGGTCACATGGTGAGGGAATTTAAGATGAGTTTATTATTATAGTTTCTAACACTCAAAACTGTAAGCTAAACAAAAACAGTGGGTGTTTAAAAATTAGGAGTGTTAATACAAACCATACTAATAAATTTAAGTGTAAGCTCTGGGGAATTAACTTACTCTTAGAAATAGTTGATTCTTTGTATCACAGTTAACAGTATCTGATGGTAGAAATAAACTCACAGTTCATTCTCTATTAATGTGCTTAAAACCTACCAATCCAGTAATTTACAAGGGATTCAAAAGGAAAGAATTCATTCCATACATTTGGAAAATGCCTTGAGGTCTTTTGAAGAAAGGACAGATACGCAAAGATTCTCCATTTTCAGAGGTGGCTTGTTCTCTTGGATTTAAATACTGCAATGGAGAACTGGGAAACCTTAACTGTCTTTTTTCAGTCTATCCCCGCCCCTGATGAGCCACCTACATGAACTCCGGCAAGTTCTGAAGCGTTCCGAGCTCATTACTTAGGACCTAATAAACAAAAAGGTGTGAGAACCAGAGTAAAAATTGAAGCTTCAAGTCAATCTGAGAGATTTTGCTCAGG
Organism: Callorhinus ursinus; assembly: GCF_003265705.2. NCBI lineage: Eukaryota > Metazoa > Chordata > Mammalia > Carnivora > Otariidae > Callorhinus > Callorhinus ursinus. The sequence continues at coordinate 91,050,620 of NW_027397066.1, read as the reverse complement.
AATGGATCAGATTAAGGCAAGCTCTTACCAAACAAAGATAATGCGGAAAGGAAATCATATAATTATAGAATTTTAAAGCCAGAAACAACCTCAGAGCTTATCGAGTCCCACCTGCTCATTGTGCAAATGAAGGGCTTGAAATCTAGAGAGAATAAATAAGATACCCAAGGCCATACAGCCAAGTTGTACAGCCATGATGGGAACCCAGAAACTGAAGCAACCCCCCCACACACAGGTGCATGCATGCACGCATGCACACATGCCAGTTAAGATGTTTAGAAGAATGATTTTTTTCATATAATGTCTGTACAACAAGAAAGTTACTGGCAATAGTAAAGACTTTTTCTCTCTTGATTTCCCTTGAAAAGATGTGTTACTGCAAAAGTGGTTCAATTCCAGGGCAAACAGAATTAGGCTTGTTCCAAGGGCTGGCTGTGTGAGTCTCCTGCTCCCATCCTGGTTACGGAGAAGCAAAAGAAAAGGGTGAAGGAAGAAGCCAAAAAAAAGGAAAGAAAAAAAGAAAAAGAAAAGAAAATCATCGCGACAACTAAGGTGACCCAGTCTAGAGGCAAAATCACACACACAGGATTTGACTGTATTATAAATGACAGGCTGTCCCCAATCTAATCATGTTGTCTTGTAACAATTAATATATATAGTTATAAAATAAGTGTGTTGCTGCTATAATTCATTCTCATGCTCTCCTTCAAAATTTATATTATATGCATTTTGAGCTCTTCCTGAAGAAACGGTTCTGGGCCAGCCTGAAGTTCTATATTGATTTGGAATCACTGGCACTTGCCTATCAGTCCACCATGTTTGCAAATCTCTCCTGCCCTAAGATAAGCCATCTCTCTGACCCTTTTGCCTTGTTCTCCTCCTCTAACCAATCTTTCTCTAACCAATCCATTAAAGAAGTAATACAGATCGGCAGTCTCTGCTTTTTCTCGCTTCCTCTTCTCCATCCTACAATGTCACTTTCAGATCCTCAGGAGGTCTCCATTGAAGCTGTTTCACAGTAACTCGCGATCCAAAGACCTCTTCTCAGTTCTCATTGTCCTGGGTAGGGTTTGGCATCCAACCACCTTTTGGTAACTCGGGCCTCGCGTGGCTCCCTTGATGCAACTTTCTTTCGCTCTTTATGAGCATTTTCCCAATCTTTTCCGGGGTCCTCCTCCTCCACCTCCCGCCCCTCCACTCAGTCAATAGCAACCTCATCCAGGTTTCATCTATACCAGCGGTTCCTGACAGGGCATAAATTTGCTGCCAGGAGACATTAAGCAATGTCAAGAGACATTTTTTGGTTGTCGCAACTGCAAGAGATGTTGGCTCCTGTCACCTAGTGGGTAGAGGACAGAAATGCTTCTAAACCTCCCGCCATACACCGCCTATGGTACACAGGACAGCCTTCCCAAGCAAAGAATTAGCCAGCTTAAAATATGAGAAGCCTTGATCTACATCTACCTGTTTACAGGTTTATGGCTCTTCTACAATTATCCACAGCCTGTATCCCTCAACTAAATTCCAAACCTGTTTTTAGTACACCTCCCCGTATGTGACCAGTAATCATCATTATTTGCCCCCAGACCTCCTCTTTTTATAGTCTCACTCCCAGGTAAAGGCCCTTCTTACTCAAGTTAGAAGACGTGAAATCATTTTCCATTCCCCCTCCATCACTCCACAGTACTTGGGTGTCACTGTGCTCTATTTTATTTTATAATCCAATAACGTCCTGCGACCATTATCTAGTTGAATCCAGGCTCTCTCCATCCCACTCCATTCTCTATACTACAGCAGACTTCATTCTACAACCGAAGTTCATCCTGTCCCTCTTTTACTTAAAAATTCCCAGCGCCTTTGCTCTTCCCCAAACATTCTTTTGGGAAAAATCTACTCATTTTTCAAATTCAGCTAAAATGTTACCTGTTCTCTGACTTCCTCAGATCAAAACTCAAGCCCAAACCACCACTGAGGCAGAATTATCACTTCCTTTTTTATGTTCCATAGATAGCACTTTCTTAATACCTCTTTGTTCACATAGCGTAAGAGTCTATTGTGTGCATTGCTGTATCTCATTGGGCTGTGAGATCCTGGAGAGCTAGTAATATCTGGTACCTTGTGCAGCACCTGGCACAGACCAGGCAATCAATATGACGTGCTAGTTCGTTCACTTATACATTCATTTACTCAAATAGGCAAAGCTTCCTATTTGTCTTCCTAAACTTTTTCTATCTTAAGATTTTTCTGTATCTTAAATGGCAAACAAAATTTTAGACAGTGAAAGTTCTTAGAATGAGCAGGAGTCTTCTGAACAGTTGTGAAAGTCAACAAGGGAGTTGTGCATGCAAGACAGACCTCAAAAGCTTTATTTACTTAACTATCATAACTGAATATTTAACATACTCAAATACTTAAGGTTCTCACTGGTAAACTGCAAATAACTATTTAAAAGAGTGTGTGTGGTGGGAGATGTAACTAAAAAAATGTTAAGAAAGTACTGACCTATTTCTCTGAGTCTAATTGCTGCCCTATGACACTCAATGGAAATGCTCTCAGTGATTTATATAGGAAGTGAATAGGACCCAGATGTGCTCCCCTTTCTCCTCAGCTTGGTTCCCAATAAACTGTTTTCATGATTTCTCTTCTCTGCCCTTCATAATAGCCACAGATAAATAAGTTACATTCTACACTTTAATCCATATATATATATATATATATTACAGTATAAATCAAGTCTCTATTATTTTATGGTTTAAAAGAGGATGAATAATTGCAAACTTCTACAAAAAGCTAGCAAACCTGCTAATTGATTAATCTTGTATCAGAATTGGCTATGTAAATCAGCCAAGAGGCATTTTTTAAAGAGTACAAAGGGCTAAGTAACTTTGATGGAATGTGATACTTTCTGTAGTCACTTTCCTTGGGATCAGCAAAGCTAAAAGCGAAATTACTTAGAGTTTTAAATACTTGGGCTACTGTTACTTTTCATTATAAATTTGCTCTGAAGACTATGTCATTTCCCTGGCTTCTATAATAATGTGTATTATATTGAACGATATGGGTTTTTGAAAAGTAAATAAAAATATTACAGAAGATTAAAAAATACATTATCCAGTCATCCATCCATTTTTCCTCATTAGCTTTTCTATTTTTACAAACAATATACACAGTTATTACTCAGGAATTCCACAAAAGTACCACCACTACTCTACACATTCTGCCTTTTCATTTCCCAAGTCCCCTAACTGAATTATAGGAATTAAGCAATTATCATTTGCTTCAAGAGTTGAATTTTTTTTTGAAGGTTAAATTTTTTTCACGAGTAAATACCTAGGAATTCATTCTTCACTTCTCTTTTATATTTCTTCATCTCCTTAAGTAATATTATTTTTACCTATTTCCTCCACTTATTAAAGGATAAATGGGATACAAAAAATCAAGTTTTCATGAAAACTTTTCTATACTGTGTTTGTGTGTGTTTTTTCCCTGCCATCTAGGCAAAATTAGTGAATTCTTAACCATTGTCAATTTGAGTATCATCACTTTATAAGAATACCACAATCTGATTATAGATAACTGGTATTACAGATAACTGGTGGCAAATTTTCATACTGGTTCCTCCAAACCAAAACTTCACACAATGTCCTTTTCTTTGACAACATGAATGAATCTGCAGGAGGAATGAGTCTTCTCTTTCTTTATTTTTTAAAGATTTTATTTATTTATTTATTTATTTATTTATTTATTTGAGAGAGCACAAGGGCACGCAGCCCCCAAGTGGTGGGGGGTGGGGTGGACAGAGGGGGAGGATCTCAAGGAAACTCTGTGCTGGAGGTGGAGCCTGATGGGGGGCTCCATCTTGCGAGACCCTGAGAGCATGACCTGAGCCGAAAGGAAGAGTCAGATGCTTAACTGACTGAGCCACCCAGGCACCCGAGTCTTTCATCAATCAGACTTTAAAGTAGGCATCAAAATTTACTAAGCTCTTTTTTCTCCGCAACCCCACCTCCTCTTTACCACCCCAGGGCACAAGAAGAATAAATTTAATTATTTAATTTAACAAATTAAATTACCTAAGAACCTGCTGTGACACTGTCCTTAGGCACTCTGCCTATCAAGACACCACATATAGATGAAGTTTGCAAGTGAAGTTCTTCTCTGGTATTTACACTAAGTAAATTTCCTTGGACAAGGTCCAAATTGGACTCAGTTTACCCCAAATTCCTCGCAAGAATAATTTATTTTGTAGCAAGGATTCTATTTACCAGCAAAACTCAGTCAGTGAGTGGGTGGGTGGTCACTGTGTTCTTTCAAGTTAAAAATAAATTTTCATCAGGGAGAGTGTTTTGATTATGTTACTTATCCATGACAGCTCTAGAGATAAAAGATTCCTCCTCTAGGGTACCATTTGAATACTAAGTAAACCCACTCAGGGACAATTTAGTAGTTATAACTGTAATTAGTGATCCACATTTAAATTCAAGAATTATATAGACATACTTCCACAATTGTAGGGGGAGCATAATGCTAACATTTTTTTGGCCTTGGGAAATCTAAAAAAAAAACCTTAGTTTTAGTGACTGCGATATTTTCAAACAGTCAAATTTATCAATTTCTCAGTGCAGAATAATTCTAAGTGAAAATCCTTGATGCACTATAAAATAATTTTAAATATTTTTATTCACTTTAATGGCCCTAGTTTATTCTTGCAAATTATTTTGGTGACCAGTGAAATGTTGCCTCAGAATCTTCAAAATACAAAAGGAAAAATAAATCTGAATAATTAAGGCAGCCCTTCAATTGCTTCCTCCCAATAAAAAATTTAGACTATGAGAAAGCATGATATTCGAAATGTTGGGAGAGTTCCAGAATTTTACAAAGTTGTGGAGAAGAGGGTGCTTTTATTAGCTCCGAGACAATTAGTTTTACTGTAATACAAATTTAGACCCAGATGTTAACATTTTTATATACAATTTTTTTGGCAAAGGGAGACTAAATCACGAAAATGGGATATCTAGGGGCTTTTCTATTAGAATGGTTAGAGATTTTTCTGTGGGTCAGGTGTGAGTTATAAATTTCTAATTCTCTGGGAGGCGAGATAGGTTGAAAACAGCTAATAATGAAGCATACTTAGCAGTGTATATAACGTTCACTAACTGGTTAATGTCCATCAAGTTTAGCTGACATTTTCTATATTGGTGATTTTAAAACCCCTAAAATTGTTTTGTTAAACCTGGAGAAGCAATAAATTTTACTTTGTTTAATCTTTTATTTCAAAGTCTTGATAGCTGTTTTTTTTTCTATAGTATTAAACACAATAGTAACAGAGGAATAATAGTCTAATATATTAACTAATGTGCTTTCTCCTCAGTAATTCTTTCTTAATCTGTGTCCCTTCCCTATTCAAAGACTTTGAGTATCCATTGCCTTAGGGCAGGGTTGATATTTTGGAGAAGAGAACAAAAGACTCAAATCCTTGGCTTTGGAGTTTCAAAGACTAAGATATCCAAGCATAGGACAAAAAGATCTGGAATGATAAGTACTTGGCAGTCAGAACCAGTTTTCTCCTACCCACCACCCCCAGACTAGATGAAGCTTGCAGTGGGAATGGGAGAGGAGATGCGAGTTGGAGGAAACAATGGTGTTTGAACTGCCCTGGGTGTCTGAACAAGAGGAAGGTTGATAATGCTGGAGCCTCCGGATGGGTTTAGGGAACTGGGAAGGTGAGGGGGGTGGGGTTTGTGGGTGGAGGTCAGGCAGCCCAAAAGCCTCACAGAGAATTCCCAGGCTCCAGCCTGGCACAGAGGACGCAGGAATAAAGGCAGTTGCACAGAGGTTTGGGTAGAAGGGCATGAGATAGCTGCAGAGAAGTCCCCAGGGTCTCACCCAGAGAGACTCGGGAGAGCACAGCCCTCCATCCTGTTCAAGAAGAGGCATTCAAAAGGGGCTGAAAGAGGAGAGAGCTGAGAGCAGCGGAGAAGACAAGGCCAGTCAAGTCTGAAAAGGGATTTGAGTCGATCAACAGCCTGAAACCTGGTAAAATATGGGTGTCTCAGCGGATGCCAGCAGGAAGAGATGACAACTACCATGTCTTGGCACCACGTAAGCTCCCAACAAGTATGTTCAACCCTTGGGATGCAGGTGGAGATCTGAATGTGCTGAACTCTAGTGAAACAATCTGGCCACAAGGGCTTCAGATAAGATTCTGCAGGATCAACCCTATAGTGAAGACGAGGCAAGGACACTAAACACCAAGGTTTGGATTTAGTTATTTCTGATTCCAAAATCCAGGCCAATACACTTTACTAGAATAATAATGAGTCATTTCCATATTATTCAATAAACAGTGTGTGACAACTGCCTCATCATTTTGAAAAGAGAATGACTCCTTATGTCAAAATAATTTCCAGATGGATCAAAGATTTCCAATTACAAAATAAAACCATAGAAGTATTAAGAAAAAACATGGGGAAATATTTCTTTAATTTTGTAATTAAGGCCTTCCTAAACATGACACAAAACTGAGAAACTGTTAAGGAAAATGACAAAAAGCATAAGCAAAGTTAAAAGATCAACGGCAAAAAAGAAGGAAAAAAATGTGTACCATATTTCTATAGTCAAAGAGCTAATTTTCTGACTTACATAGTAGTTTGTACAAATTAGCAATGAAAAGGACAAAAAGAAAGAAAAAAAGAAAAGCAAAATGAATACTTAATATAAGTAGCCAATTAACAGATACAGAAATAAAATGGCCAATAATATGCGAAAAGATTCTCAATCTGACTCATAATTAAAGAAATGTAAATCACATATAACTTTTCTTTTATCAGACTGACAAAATTTTTAAATTTTAGTAATACTCAGTGTTAATGCAACTATGGAGAGACAGGTTTTAAGAATTCTGACAGTTTTGATGGGAATTTCTAACTGGTATACATTTTTTAGTACAATTTAATAATGATCAAAATCAGTAATGAATAAACATCTTTTGACCCAGCAGGCCCCTATTAGGAATTGACTCTACCGAAAAATAAGGTTCCCATTGATGATTTACAGAATTATGTACAGTAAAAATAAGCAGGAATGTAATCCAAAAGCTTATTTTTTTTAAAGATTTTATATATTTATTAGGGAGCAAGCACGAGCACAAGAAAGAGAAGGAGAGAGGGAACACAAGCAGGGGCAGGAGGAGAGGGAGAAGCAGGCTTCCGGCTGAGCAGGGAGCCCCACGCGGGGGCTCGATCCTAGGACCCCGGGATCATGACCTGAGCCGAAGGCAGATGCTTAACCAATGGAGCCACCCAGGCGCCCCATAATCCAACAGCTTATCAAAAAGGGTATGGTAAAATATAAAATATAAAAAATACATATATCCTCATAAAACAAGACATTACGGAGCCATTAAAAAGAAAAATTTATCTCCATGGACTCAGACAGCCTCTAAGCCATTTGGTTAAATGGAAAACTAAAGTATATATCATTGTTTATAATACAATCTTATTTGGGAGGACTCTGAAACACGCACACACACACACATATACAATATCTGTACTATAAGATGCAATTATATTTTCCTAAAAATATATAAGAAGGTAAATGGTTACCTTTGAGGAAATTACAGGGGACAGAAGTGATGGCCTGAAAAAGGAGGGGTCAGTTTTAGTTCTCGTAACTTTCTGTACTTTTTGCATGTACATTACTTTTCTTTTCTTTTCTTTTTAATTAACCTTTTTCTTGTGAAAAATCAAAGACACTTAAGTTTTGCTTTTCTTGGTGTAAAATTTAAAACCACACTTAAGTGAGTAAGATGCGCCTCCAGAGACCCAGACAGCTGCCGCAGCAAGGAGAAAATTTTGTCAGGCTGAGCATATTTCTAAATTACTGGTTTTGTTATAACAAATACCTGATTTCATTTCCATATCCCAGCTGACTTCCCTGAACCCTAACTCAAACTAACTCAAAATCTAAAGAAAAGTCCGCGGTCTGCAGGCGTTCCCCACTCGTGTTTAGTCTAATAAAGCTAATGAAAAAGAAAGCAGCAGCATACGTTTCTAAGCCCCATTTCCTAGTGTACTGGGAAAAGCAACATGGAGAATCAAGACAGTGGAAGACAGGCCCCCTGCTTCTAGGCTGGCCAGTTGACCTTACTTGTACTCTTCCTTAAAGTCCTAAGGCCAAATCCCACCTCCCTCCATTCGCAACTCTGATGCCACTTCCCCCTCCCCTCCCCCCCCCCCCACGCATTCCCTCATTACCTTTATAAGGGCATCTCCCATTCAGGCCCTCCTTCTTATTCCCAGCCGTAGTTACTTATTGATTTCCTTCTTGACTTTTATGATGAATTGCTGTTATTTTTATTTATCTGTGAAATTGCTTTTGTCTGTCTTCCTCGTTGCAGTGTATGCGTCAAGAGAGCAGAAGCATCGCTGACTTGTCTAATGCCCACCTAGTATAATCTTGCCACTAAGTCATACTCAATTAATGCTTGTTTATAAATTAAAAAATGTGGTGTGTATGAGAGAGAGTATAATATTAACAATAGCTAGGTTTATGGAGTGCATACATTGTGTGCACTATTTTAAGGATTTATATATTATAGTCATGCTATACTCAAAATTACTATATAAGGTAAACCCATTATCCCTATTTTACAGATAAGGAAATTGGGATATAAAAAAGATTAAGTAACTTGATTAAAGTCACACTCAGCTAATAAGGAAAAAATACATACATATAAAAATAATAATATGTGTCAGCTACATGTATATTTTGTATATCAGCTGTATATATTACTTATATCAGAAATACATATATTCGCATTTGTATGTAAAGTACACAGTAGAGATTTGCTCTTCTAATTTTAGCTTCAAAAGAAATGGGAACTCTACCCTCAATGAACCATGGGAAAAAAAAAATCACCAGGTCGAACACTCAATACTATTTCTCCTTTGACGTGAAAGGAGGATGCGCATTTCTCATGAACAATGAGGACTTCCTTTTGCCTCCATCTTTTGGAAAAGTACATCAACTCTTTCCAGAAACTGTGCAAGTAGCTTCAGAGGGCCCACTCTGTGTGTACTTTGTGTGACTACAGAGGACTCCAGGGAAGCCAAACAGCCAATGACCCATTCTATTGTATGCAGAATATAACTGTCACTTCACTGTTTATATCTGACATGCAGTTATGTAGTGTCATCATTATCAAAGGGAGAAGCAACAAAAATAATTCAGACATATAGTGCTGGGTGTTTTGAAAGACAGCATAAAAACTGATTCCCTTTACTTTATGGATTTTACAATAAAAGGAGAGACTATGGATAATACAAACATGTAGGACATTCTCTATGAAAGCTCAGTGAGAATGGATTGCAACAAAAGGATTAACGCGAAATAAAGATTAATTCACCTTGACAAAAATATCCTACAATTCATTGCTGAATTCTTGTTTCTAAAGTAAGTCTTTCTTTTGTTTTCAATACACGTGGGTCAGAGCTCTGTAAATTGATATGCAGCCTAGAACAGACATACTAATTATAATAGTGCATATATATTTCTTTCTGTTACCCAGTGGCTTCATTCCCACCAGCCAGGAAAATTATGCTAGCAACCCTCATTTCTAGAAACAATAGTTACGAACAGGACTCTGAAACTCGCTCTCCATTAAAACATGTTTATGGATTTGAAATGACCAAAGAAACAAACTTGAAGCAGGCACGTGGACTACTATTAAAACCTTTTAACATTAGTGAGTAGAACATAATTACCAATCAATCAAAATCACTTTAAACCAGTGGCTTTCACCTGGGAACAATTTTGTCCACAGGGGGCCTTTGGCAATATCTAGAAACATTTTTGATTATGGTGACTTGGGGGTGGGGGAGCAAGGGATGCTACTGGCATCTGGCAGGTAGAAGCGGGGGAAATGTCAAGTAGAGAGTTGAATATTCATATGTAGAGCTAAGGGTAGGAGTCAGCAGTAGAGATGTAAATTTAGGAATCATCAGGTTATAATTAGATTTATGGGACTGAAAAAGATTATCTCAGAAGTAAACGCATATAAGGGAGAGAAAATGTTACGTAAGCTCTGCAGTAGGTTGTGTTTTCCAAAGATGGTCATGACATTATTTCCCATGCCACTTAGTCATATGCAATGTGACTCCTTAAGAAGTGGAATCTAGGTTCCCTTGTCTTGAATCTGGGTGGGCTTGTGAGCACAATGAAATGAATGCAATGAAAGTGAGACCACATGACTTCCAAGACTAGGTCAGAAAAGGAGACGCAGCTTTCTCCTTGTTATTTGGAAAATGTGCACTTGAAGCCATGGGTAACGATTTAAGAAATTTAACTACCTTGGAGCTGCCATGCTTGAGGAAGCTAAGTCACATGGGGAGGCCATGTGTAGGCTCTCAAACTGGCAATCCCAGTGTTCATTGTCTGGTGGTACATGGGAATCTGAGCACTGCAGCCAAGGGGCAACGGTGAAGCTGGGTCCAGTGTCATGGCCCTTAGATTCTCCATCAAGCTCTCCACACCTTACTTAGTAACCAGCCTCAGCATCTGGGAAGAAACCAAAGAAGATGTATTTTCCTTCTAATTATTCAGCTAGTAATTAGGGAAAAAAATACATTTTTAAATGACTAGAGTTATCATCCATGATCCTAGTTTTGCATCCATTTGCTTAGTGACAATAGGAACTCACTGGTATGACAGAGGGTGAGTCTGTGAGTATGGCACTGACCTGTCTTTCTGTCTGCCCATAGTGTTTTCCACTCTCAAACGCACACACACATACACTTTCACCTTGACACATCTATGAGGAAAATAGATTCATTGTCAATGCTATAATTTTCTGTCACCTGTCTCCCTAATTACCCGTCTCTAAATTATAAAGTCCCAGATTTAAATACATGTTTACCTGGTTACATACATTTCTATAGCACTGAAAGCTGATATAGACTATCAGAATATGCTCAGGAAATCTTGAAATCTTCAAAATTGCCTCAGATTATTTGACGTTTATAATTATTGTAAACTTATTTATCTACAAGACTACTAAGATGGGATAAAGAATCAACTTCATGGACCAGGAAGAAGGCGTTTGTTCATCTCACTTTTGTTCAGCATATATAATACTAATCTATGAAAGTCCTGCCAAAAGAATTCAAAGGAGTCCCATGAGTAACACATGCTGCCAAGCCCTTAGGAGGCACATTGGAGAGTTTCATTATTATTATATATGTTGCTCTGTTGGCTAAATTCTTGGATTTGGAATAATCAGCTATGAAGTATTTCTCTATAATAGAAGATAAAAATTTTAATAGAAAGTCTACAAAATTACTTATGTAATTTGTAAGTTTCTTGACTATCCAATGGTGGCACTGCAATGACATGTTTATAAATCAGCATTCAGAAAAAACTAACAGTACTCACAGGAAGAAATTATTTCAAACGTAATTATGAATCCCAAGCTATTGTTTCAACTTTCAAATAAATTCAGTAATGACCATTACTGGTCTTACAACATTTTCATTTCCAGATGCATGAATGGATACGGCGGCAGCTTTAGAAAATTGTACTGAATGAAAAAAAGCAATAAATTTTCACTAAAAACTAAAACCAGTGTTCAAGCAAAATGTAAGACTCATCAATAGCGGGGAAAAAAAAATCCCAAGTTGGTGTTTCTTTCGCATATGAAGATTTCTGAGAGTTCTAGGCAAGTCTGATTTTCATTTGCTGAGTGGGTAGTATACTTTATGGGTGAAATTGTTAAAGTCCTACCAGCTGCCCAATCAATTCCCATACATTCATCTTCTCCCCCACTCCCCAAAGTAATCCCTATCACTCTTCAGCTTGTTTACACAATATGAGATATAAAGTAAATAGTTGGAAAGATGATAAGAAAGTAAAAATTTAATTCCACCACCCCTCATTTGCTTTCCACCTCTTCTAAAAGTAATTTCTTCCAAGGAGTTGCTGGGAAATAAATGAGATCTGAACAAGAATATTCTCTTATACCTCCTAATCACTTCAAAGGAAGTGTGTTCTCTGGATGTGGCTACACATATGCATTAACTTGACCAAAAAATAATAATACAAGTTTAAAGTTTTTTCAGAGTACAATCTAATAATACATAAACATTTGATTTCACGGACAGTCTTAACAGAAATACAATTTAATTTTATTGTTCTATTTTGTTATGTGTAACATCAAAATATCAGTTATTTGGTCCTCCAAGATAATTTCAAATGCACAAAAAGAAATTTGGAGAATTTGGATGGAGGTAGTTTTTATCTTGAATTATTAAAAGAATTGCTTTCATTTCTCAATGATCCTATTCATATCAATGAAAAAAATCTTCATGTATTGTCAATATATCACACACTATATCAGCATTTATTTTTTAAGCCACGGCTTCAGCTACAAAGTAGAAATTATAATTTTCAGAATCTGGAAGTTTTTATCTTTGTAAAATACATTGTTTAGTTAATTATTTTTTTAAATTATAATATCTACATAGTTGGGTGTTTCAGAGTATTTAAACAACGTAAAAAATTTTATCTCATTTGACAATGGAAAAACCCTTCACATTAGGTAAAATAGGTGTTATCATCACTTTACAGGTGATGAAATTGAGACAGAGGTAAGGGATCATGCTCCAAAACACGTAACTAGCTTTGGATGATAACTGGCAGTAGAAACCAGCTATCCTAACAACCAGTCAGTATCCTTGCATTGACCTATGGAAATTGTCACTCTACTGGAGCAGAGTCAGTTTAATCAGTTCAGTAATTTATCATAGTTTGATAAATGCAAATAATTTTAAATTACCAAGAATTAAATCTATATGCTTCTGAGAGCTTGAGAAGAAACTCTTAACCAGAGAAGAGTTTCCTATACCAGGTACTGTGGCAGAATGAGCCCAAGGTGACCAGAAAGAGAAAAGGTGCCTACAAGTTTTATTTTTCCATAGTCCTCAAGTTCCATTTTACAGAAACTTGTGCTCAGTAACAATTTTATTAAACATCTAGATTGACTACAGTGAAAACATCTTCACACTTTTCAAAGGAGCTCTCAGAACACTTTGTGGAAAGCAACAGATAGCATCTCGCATGACTAGCAAAGCTTTTGCTTCAGCTCTGCATGATAAAGTCATCAACGAACTGGAAACACAGTCTGAATCGCACAAATGATCCAGAGCTACACAGTTAATGAGTGGTTATCATTGGCTCAGTGTCAACCGGGTGGGAAATGAATAGAAAATCCCAAATGTAAATTTGTTTAACATTTGCCATTGGTGACCTAGAGAAATGGAGAGCTTATTTAAGTTTGCAGCTGGATAAGATAAATGTCCTTTCTGGCAGTAATAATCTCAAAAATGAAAAGAAGGAATACAAAGATATTCCCCATATCTTTGATTAATTGGGAAAAAGTAGTCAGGGACATAATCAAGACCAATAGATCTAAGAGCAATATAGTATCTTTGAGAAAATGTAATCATAAGAATACAGAATGAAAAATTACTGGCAATTTCTTGACCTTTTGATGTCTACTTCTGTAACCCAAATTCACAGTGGGTGCACACATCCACCACACACACACACACACACACACACAGACACACACACACACTGTATACTAAAATGAAACGGAATTCAGATGGAAAAAATGGTAGTGGTATCTAACATTTTATAGAGAAATTTTTTTTTCTTTAGTAAGACTCAGAAACTTCTGGTGAAGGAATACTTTTCCTTAAGTAGTGTTGTTGTTGTTGTTGTTGTTGTATGTACCAATTCAATGCAGCCTACACACTTTATGATATTGTACAGCCTCTGGGTAAAACAAAAGTATGAAAAGTGAGAGAAGATGTTATTTTTTCTTTAAAAGAATAGATTTAAAACATTAAGTCATCAGGCCAAGATTAGGCAAGGAATAAAGTACACAGCAATGTGTTCAAAATAAAATGTAAAACTTATTTAATGCCATGTTTATGCTTCTCAACTAGACAATTATGCCTTCTCTATTCAACCTTATTCTAGGCCAGATCTTCAGAAATAATGTAAAATGTTTGAAAATGACAAACCTCAATCCATGATATAGAATAGGTGATTGAGAACACTAATCAATAATGCTGAAGACTTTTCTATCTAAATCTACAAATACTAAAATGAAGAGTATTTCATTATTTAGGGCCCAAACTTTATTTTTCCTAAGAATTTCCACAACAATTGTTTGTGAAATATTCACATAAATTTTATGTAGTATAAATTGAGACCCGGGAAATACCCAGCAGTTCAGATAGAAAGGGCAAACAATAACTTCTTTTATTTTTAAAAAATCAATTTTTGCTTATGGTGGATTTTGTGATATGAAGAGGGAGGGCAAAAGGACAACTTTTTTTTAATCTCTGTATCTGTCATGAACTAGAAAAAATGTAACTTTTCTGTAAAACAGCATTCTCCTTGCTCTCTCAACCAGCACCAAGACACTGTAAAATGTGCCAGTTTCAGCCTAGAATGGATTCTGTCATTTAGCTTGATAACTTGAAAGGAAGTATTTATATTTGTATACTGTTTCCATGCATTAGCCAACTTAAAAATTTACCCACTTAGTTTGGAGGTACCATACATAATATGTGATGAAACATTTCTTTGTCTTTGACCTTTGAAATACCCTCATTTTAAAACAGACCTTATGTAATGCTCTGTGCATGTGTGTGTTTGTCTGTGCATGTATGTGGAGATACATATATATATATATATATATATATATAATGGTATATATATATATTATGGTGTATACATATATATATATATCTCATACATACTCCATGTATGCAGAGATCTGTATATACCATATGGTTGGTCTATAGAGATACATTTCCATGTATGCAATAGACAGGGACATCCCTTCACTAGATTCTGTTTTGTTTCATATAGCTATAGCTAGCCAATCTCTGACTCCAAATCTCTGGTTGGGAGTCTAGAATTAAAACTTTAATAGTTTTGGCTATAAGTAGAATTTTTAGTATTTTATCCATATAACTCCACAAAACAAATTAAGTGGTTTAGAACAATTGCAATACATGAACACTTTATTAATTTCACTAGTTATTTCACGACAAATTTTGAAGGAAGGGAGCAAAGATGATGTGCAAACACTGGGGTTATCCTGAAAGTTCCTGGATATTTTTTAACTGAAGGATTTGCAAAATATATACATCTGAAATATTTTTAAGAAAGCATGGAACATCGTATCACATCACATTAATTTTCTAAGTATCTCATTAAAGTGTAAAAACAGAAATTGTCACATATGCTAAAAATATGCCATTCGTTTTCTTGCCAAAAATAATCCTTCCTGAAATCAGCTTTGAATATTAAATATATTACATCTCTGCCTGTATTTAGTGGATAACTCTGCTGTTCTTGATTTTTCCCAAGTGCTTTTTTAATCCATTTCTAGCTCTACAAATAGCAACAGCTTGTGGTAAAAAGTTATGTCAAATTAAAGCAAATAAAATTGTACTTTTCAAAATTCACCTCACTCAGGTTTCAAGTGAGTCCCCTTTACCCTTTGTATTAGTTTACAAGTTGTGCAATAACAAAGTATCACAAGTGGGTGATTTAAACAACGGAAATATATTGTCTCACATTTCTAGAGGCTAGAAGTCAGAAATCAAGTGTCAGCAGGATTGGCTCTTACTGAAGGCTGTGAGGGAAGGATTTGTTCCAAGCCTCTCTCCTTGGCTTGTAGATGGCCATCTTCTCCCTGTGCTTCTTCACATAGCCTTCTTCCTGTATGTGTGTCTCTCTCCAAATTTCCTCTGTTTAGAAGGAAACCACTCTTATTGGATTACAGTCTATCCTAATGACCTCTTTTTAAGTGGATTAGCTCTGTAAAAAACCCTATTTCCAAATAAGGGCCCACTGAGATACTGGGAGATCCAGCTTAGGAAGATGGCAGAGTAAGAGGACACTGAGTTCTCCCTGTCCCACATTTACAGCTAGATCTCACCGACATCAAAGTCAATAAACCAGAAACTGATCTGAAGACTGGCAGAACAAACTCCACAACTAAATATGGAGAACAGGCTGCATCTGAGACTTTAGGAAGCTCAGGAAGGTGAGGGAGGCTGCCCATAGGAGGGAGGGAGCTGCATGTGCCCAAGGGCAGAGAAATGGGTCCTCACACTAAGGAGCTCACACAGGGAAGACTCATCCCCATAATGTTTGACTTCAAAAACCAAAGGGGCTGAATTCCTGAGTCTCTAAAACTAGTGAGACTTGCAGCCTGGAGATTTAAAATCAGCTGACTCAGCACTCGGCAAGCTGGAAGGGTGAGTGATAGCTGGGTTGCTGCCCTTTAAGAGACAGCAGCCTGCACAAAGAGGCAACATAAAAAGAGCAGTTTATACAATACCAGAGGCAAGTGGGAGACAGATCTGTTCATACAGATTTTAGAGCATGTTGGGGGACTTATCTGAAAATGAAGGATCTGGCAGGCACCATTTTCCTCCCCTACCCCCAGCATAAACTTGGTACCATCTGCAGGATGGGGTGCTGCACAGACCCTTGCTACCTAACCTGCTAGCTGGGCACCATGCCCACTCCAAGCCTGCTAGGCTTGGCCCTGGATTCAGGATAAACTTTTTCAGCATGCACTGCACTCAGCCACCAGATACACTGCTGCCACCACACTGTGCCCAGCTGCGCACCCCCAGTCACCATGATAAGCTGGACCCACCCATGCCCACCCATCACTGCACACCAAGCCCAGCCTCACACCTCTAGCTTCCTCAGCACTTAGGAGAATCAAACATGGGCTTAATGGCCCAGTACAAATTTTGCTAGCATGACCACTCCACTCCCAATTTCCCCAGTGGGTACATAGTCTCAGAGCTGCCTTGTTCCCACTAACACCACAAAGAGCAAGCACAGCCCACAATAGGCAGTGTAGATGACTGGACTAAAAGGGAAAGCGACTCAGACAGAACAGCAGGGTGTGAGCAACACACATGGGATACTCTCCATGAAGTTCCAAGTTCTGGTAAACAGGGAACACTGCACCGCAGGGCACTCTGGGACCTCTTCTTCATACAGTCACTACTTTCAAGAGCAGAAGACATAGTTGATTTTCTTAACACAGAGAAACAGACACAGAGAAGCAGACAAAATGAGGAGACAGAAAAATTTATCCCAAATGAAAGAACAGGAGAAGCCCGCAGCCAGAGATCTAAGCAAAACAGATATAAGTAACATGCCTGATAGAGAATTTAAAGCAATGATCATAAAGATACTCAATGGACTTGAAAAAAGAGTGGAAGACACGAGTGAGATTCTTAACCCAGAGATAAGGAATAACATAGCAGAAATAAAGAGTGCAATAAACAAAGTGAGAAACATGCTTGATGGAATGAACAGCAGGATGAAGGAAGCAGAAGAATGAATTAGTGGCCTAGAAGACAGAGTAATGGAAAGTAATCCAGCTGAACTAAAGAGGAAAAAGAACTGTGCAAAACAAGAATAGACTTAGGGAACTCAATGACTCCATCAGATATAATAACGTTCACATTATAGGAGTCCCAGAAGAAGAAGAAGGGGAGGGAGGGGAAGGGGAGGGGGAGGAGAAGGGGAGGAGGAGGAGAAGGAGGAGGAGGAGGAGGAGAAAGAAGGAAAAGGGGGACAGAAAATTTATTTGAAGAAATAATAGCTGAAAACTCTGCTACTCTGGGGAAGGAAACAGAGATCCAGATCCAGGAGGCACAGAGAACTCGCATCAGAATCAACAAAAGCAGACCCATACCAGGGCATATTGTAATTAAATTGGCAAAATATAGTGATAAAGAAAAAATTTTAAAAGCAGCAAGACAAAACAAGTCAATAACTTAGGGAAACCCCATAATGCTAGCAGGAGATTTTTCAACAGAAACTTTGCAAGACAGAAGAGAGTGGCTATATTCAAAGTGCTGACTGGAGAAAATCTGCAGCCAAGAACACTCTATCCAGCAAGGCTATCATTCAGAATAGAAGGAGAGATGCAGAGTTTCCCAAAAACTAAAGGAGTTCATGATCACTAAACCAGCTCTGCAAGAAATGCTAAAGGGAACTCTTTGAGTGGAAAGGAGAAACCAAAAGTGACAGTATAAAGGTAAGAAACATGAAAGCAGTAAAAATGAATATTTCTGTAAAAAAAATCAGTCAAGGAACTCACACACAAACACACACAAAAGGATGTAAAATATAATAATAACATATACGTAAAGTGCATGGGGGAGAGGAGAAAAGAATGGGTTCAAACTTAAATGACTATCAACCTAATATAGACTGCTATAAGCAGAAAGTTATATACAAACCTAATGGTAACCATATATCAAAACCACTAATAAATATGTAAATAAAGAGAAATCCAAATATATCACTAAACAAAATCAGCAAAACATGAAAGAAAGAAAGAAAGAAAGACAAGAAAGAATTAGAGAAAATCCTCAGATACAACCACAAAAGTAATAAAATGGCAATAAATGCATATCTATTAATAATTACTTTGAATGTAAATGGATTAAACACCCCAATCAAAATACATAGGGTGATAGTGGAAAAAAACAAACAAAACGAACAAAGACCCATCTATATGTTGCCTACAAGAGACTGATTTTAGACCTAAAGACACCTACAGATTGAAAATGGGAGGATAGAGAAACATCTGTCATGCAAATGGATGTCAAAAGAAAGGGTGAATAGCAATACTTAAATCGGACAAAACAAACTTTAAAACAAAGCCTGTAACAAGAGACAAAGAAGGACACTATATAATAATTAAGGGGACAATCCAACAAGAAGATATAACAATTGTAAAAATTTATGCACCCAACATTGGAGCACCCAAATACATAAAACAGTTAATAACAAACATAAACAAATTAATCGATAATAACATAATAATAGTCGGGGACTTTAGCACCCAACTCACATCAATGGACAGATCATCTAAGTAGAAAATCAACAAGGAAACAAGGGCTTTGAATAACACACTGGAACAGATGGACTTAAAAGATATATTGAGAACATTCCATCCTAAAACAGCAGAATACACGTTCTTTTCAAGTGCACACAGAACTTTTTCCAGAATAGATCAAATATTAACCCATAAAATCAGGCTCAACAAATTCAAGAAACTGAAGCCATACCATGCATCTTCTCTGACCACAACTCTGAAACTAGAAGTCAATCACAAGAAGAAATCTGGAAAGATCACAGATACATAGAGGTTACATAACATGCCACTAAACAATGAATAGGTCAACCAGGATGTAAAAGAAGAAATTTTTTTTTAAGTACCCATTGAGATACTGGGGCTTAGGATTTTAACATGTGGATTTGGTGGGAGCACACAATGCCATTTTGATGCCTTTCTTCATACAGAAAGTTCTTTATGTAAAAAAATATCATCTGAAAGAAAAAATTAGACCATGTCTTTGGGGGTGTGACTAAGTTGAGTAAGACAAAAGCAGTGGGTATATGCATAGACAAGCTCTTCATCCAAAGAGAGTCATTCAAAACTTATCCTTGAGGTAAACAACAACAACAAAAACCTGTATTGATTAAAACATTTTTGGTTGCAAGTGACAAAAAGTCAATCCAAATTTGGCTTAAACAAAAAGGAACTATATTGGCTCTGCTAGCTAGGAAGCAATGAGAAGTTACTCAGATCAGAGACCTGAAAGCTATTGGCAGAAAGGAGGAAGAGAAGGGACAAAGGCAGGAAAGGAATGTGTTTTGCTTTGCAGAACCAACAGTTTTCTCCAAGGAGGAGGAGGGGGAGGGGAAGGAGGAGGAGGTGTCATCATAGTGGATTTGTCCAAAATGGCATCAGTCTGACTCACACATTAGTAGATCCTCTAGACTGTCTTGACCTTTAGATTTGTCTGTCTTGCTCTTTTGCCAAGAGAGGAAAGTGAGCTGCGAGCCTAAGAAACACCTAAGGGCTACGTGTTTTGCCTGAGAGCTTGATAGCCACTTCCATGAGCAGTTTGGAGCTAAGAACCTGTGCAAAAGCCCCCCTGAGTTGCCCTAAAGTTACCTTTACCTTATTATAATACTGAAGTCCTCTCCTATGGGCAGAGTTGCCTGCCAATTTTTGAACATAAATGTATGCAAGCCAACATGCTAGGTTTGTGCAGTTGAACCAAAGTGCCTAAGTAATAGAGTATGTGTAAGTTCCTTAACGTATATGCAAACTCCCAGCCTTGCCCCTAATACACTAAACAAAAGTTTCCTGTCCTATCCCCACAGAGAGACAGTGCTTTGAGAGCTGTCTCCTTCCTTGTGGCAAGTAATAAAATGTTCTTTGTTTTCAACACTTCCTTGGGTTGTATTCAATTTAATGCATCCCAGGCAATGAACTCCTTGAGTTCGGTTACAACTACCTCAACTGAAAATTCTACAGGTACAACTAGTTTGAAGTACCTCTGGATTCAGGTCTCAAGCAATGTCATCAGTACAAAATTTGTCTATATTATTCAGCTCTGCCTCTTTCATGTTGTCTTCATCCTCTCAGATTTAAGTCCAGCAGGAGGCAATTTTCCACAATCATCTCCAAAATTCTCTCTGTGTCTTATTGTCTCAGACTGGGTCATGTGCTCATGCTAATCATTGTGATCAGGGAAAGGGGAAGCTCTGAGTCCAGTAAGAACTCACAAACCACACATTTCGAATCAGTGATGGAGTCAGTTCTAACTGGGTTGACTGAAAATGGGGGGAAAGTTGATCTCTAAATAAATAGCGAAAGGTATTCCAGGAGTTGGAGTAAATGAATATGAAATGCTAAAATCAACAAATATCCACTTCAGAGGCCCAACTGACAAGCCCAGAATTCACTGGTCAAATTGGGGATAGCACCTTCTTACTTGTGTAAGACCTCCATCAATTCAATATTAACAATGGGTTTTAAGAATCCATCAGAATTCTTATATAATGCTGAATTTATCTGCAAAAGGAATATCAGCTAAACCTCTGATTTTGCATGCAAAAACCTAAATCAACTAAATTACAGAAGATGTCAAATAACTGAAAAAAATGGGTTTGATTTATTGAGTTTGAATACCAGTGCTCAACCATGCAGAGGACTATGGGCAATAGTTAAAAAGAGAATAGGCTTAAGTAACACTAAAAAAGATATTTCCTCCCAAGGTTTTTTTTTTTTTTTTTTTTTTTTTTTTGTCTCTTGGGCAGTAAAGAGCATCCAACTACTACATTCACTTAGGAAAAATCAATATTTTATTCTCCAATAGACTAAGAAAAAGGAAACTTTTAAAATTTTTATTTGAAGGCCTAAATTTTTTTAAAGATTTTATTTATCTATTTGAGAGAGAGAATGAGAGAGAGAGAGAGAGCATGAGAGGGGGTTGGGTCAGAGGGAGAAGCAGACACCCCACTGAGCAGGGAGCCCAATGCAGGACTCAGTCCAGGGACTCCAGGATCATGACCTAAGCCGAAGGCAGTCACTTAACCAACTGAGCCACCCAGGTGCCCTTGAAGGCCTAAATTAACAAATCTGCCTATCTCCTCTCAACTCATTAAGACAGTGTCACAGATTAGTGGAAATGATATCTCTGGACTCACACTCTTCTAGACCATGTAAAGGGGCTATGACAAATTTGGTTGCAGAGCTTCTATTTCACTCTTATTGGTCATATATTTATTAAATCATATTTAGGACCTTGGATTTGGAGCATAACCTGTAGCTTTTAGATTAGAGATGAACTACTTTTGTTTTAGCAGATTTTGTAAAATTGTTCCTTGGTATATAATTTTTTACTTTAAGATCAATCCTGTTCCATGAAAGGGAAGTATATGCAAAAATGACTCCAAAGGTCCAAAGAACCATAAGACTGAGGAAAAAGGCCAACAAGGCCAACTTGACAAGAAATGGTTTATTAAGGAGACTTTGGGAAAAAAGTGTCTTGGGAGGCTGCAAGATGAGTAGATCTCCACACTCCCAACTCCCGTGTAAAACCTGTTTTAATACTCTCTGAGGCTAGGAAGTACATGCTGTGGGACCACCCAGGAATAAATGTTTGAGAATTATTGTATCTTCAGAGCAGCCCAAAGACACTACTTAAGGGTGTGGTTAGAAAGGTAAAAGGACGGTAGGGGCAAGTGGTTGTGCTCAAGAACGCTTCAGGTCACAGAACTGTCATCACAGTGGATTTGTCCAAAATGGTGTCAGTCTGACTCACACATTAGTAGATCCTCTAGACTGTCTTGACCTTTAGATTTGTCTGTCTTGCTCTTTTGCCAAGAGAGGAAAGTGAGCTGTGAGACTAAGAAACACAACCACCTTTAACATTTTCAAGCAAGAAGTTTGGTCTGCATTATATATGAATATATATGATTGAAAATTAAGTTTCTTATTTTTCGCTCTTTCCTGTATTGGGGAAGGGTCTAGCTTTACATATCTCTATCCCTCCCCTCCCTCTCTTTATCTGTCAAAGGAGTTTGAAGAAAAGGAGAAAGAACCAGACCAGGCAAAAGAACACTCTCAACGTTACTTAATATGAAATGAGTTTCAATTATCAAGTTCCCTACAGTGCACAGCAAAGAACCAGCTGAAAGTGGTTAGGAAGTGTCAGCAATTTTAAATGTGTTACTAATTATTTCTGTACCTCATCAACAACTCAGCACTTTTATTCTTGGTAACCATGACTCACCCTCTTCATCCATTCATCATTTTGATTAACTTTTTCTATTATGGTTATTTGCATGGCTTCAGGAGAGAAAAGTGACCCAAAAAAGGCACTAGGTTCTGGATGTCATTCAGAGACCCACTTTCCAGCTACTTCTCTCCATTGCCATATCCTGCCTGTTCTTTGTTTTGTTTTGTTTTGTTTTATTTTGTTTTGTTTTGTTTCAGTGGGAGGACTGGAGAGTGAGTACAGTGTTGCTGTCCAGGTCTGACAAGGCTTTTTTTTTTTTTTTAATAATGTATGCTGCTGTAAGAACTATAATTTGAATACAATACTCTGAAACTTTTTAAACACTACCCAAATGTTCAGCAATAGATATGCATTACCATATATATGTATAGGTTTTATTCCTATGATCTGTAAATACCGATGATGTCAGGGACTCCCACTGTATTCCTAAAAGCTTAAACCTGAAAGTGCCTAAATCATAGCTTGCATTCAATAAGTACTTGCTAACTAAACGTACAGATGAAAGAACCAATGTTGTCAAACACACAAATCAAATATAATAAGGAAATATTTCACTCCCTATAACATTAAATCTTCTCCAAAAGGGATGAATTGTTACTAAAAGGCCATTGCTCAACTGAGCACTTTGATGAATGTCTAAATATAAGCTTGGAAGTATAAGCCAGAAAACATGCAATTATTGTCCAAAATTTTGGAGGATCCCTGGAATGGAAAAGAGGTAGCTTTAGAGGTAGATGTTCAATAGTGAGGAGAGAGAGAACTCTGAATGGCAGCAGAGACTTGAAGGGACTTGGGAGAACAAGGATCACTAATATGGGGCTTTAAATTGTTTGTTCTAGAATATGCCATGTAATGAACGCTTCCCTTGCTTTTCTACAAAATATTCAGTAAATTCTGCACTTTTCACTAATAGAGGAATATTCCATCGGGGAACTTGAGAAGTCTGTAGCTTCTTGCCTGTTAGACATGTTGCTGGGTGACAATAGCTCGCAAGAAAACAGGATTAGGAAAGTGTCAATCTTCGGGTGGGAATTTTTCAGAAATGTTGAAAAGACTGATGGCTTACACAGGTCATCAGTGAGATTGGAGGTGTGATTCAGTTCTATCTAATCAAATGGTGCAGAAAAACCAAGCCATCATCTAGGTTCCATACTCCCCACTCAGAGTAGAAGAATGGAATGTCTCAGAGGGATAAGACTAAGATGCTTTTTGAATATCTTTTCTACTTGCAGCTTTTAGTTCTCCATAAACTATCACCTGATTACAATCAAGAGCTCTATGGCACCATTCTTCTGCCTAAGCTCCTAACAATTATCAGTATTTATGATTATTGTGATACCTAATATTTATTAAGGTCATACAATGTGACAGTCACGGTGCTAAGACTTAACAAGTGTTATCTCATTTATGGGTATTTATCTATAATATTACTCATGAGGTAAGAAATATTATGCCTGGAACAGTATAATTGATGCATAAATACTTTTTCAATGAATGAGTTAATATTAGTAGCTAGTATTTACTCAAACCTTAGTATGTGCCAGACACTCTCCTAAGCAGTTTCCATAAACTAATCCACTGAATTCTCTGTACAATTTTATGGGACAGATAATATTATTATTCCCATTTCCATGGCACATAGAAGGTAAAGACTTTCCTATGGTCATACAGCTAGTTTAAACCTATGCAGTCTGGCTTTAAATTCCACACTCTTAACCACACAGTCTTCCAAATGAATGATCTAAGACAAACAAGGCTTAGAGAGGTTAAATAACTTGTCCAAGTTCACCTATCAAATGAGAGAAGACACAGAACTTAAACTCAGGCCTGGTTGTCTTCAAAATCCACACTCTTAAGTGTTGCATGCAAGAAAGACCAAAAGCATTAATTACAATGCATATAATTATAATTATAATAACTCATAACAAAATGGGTTCTGAATATCAGAGTCCAGATCTTCTTCAAGTTTCTCACAAATCCTGGAACCTCTGGCTAAAATTTAGCAGCCTAGAAGAGGTGCCAGCTGGGCAGAAGACAGAGGAGTCAGAAATCCCAGTGAGAGAGGCCAAAGGAACCATTAAATGGAGCATTATTTTGATTAAATAGGCATTATGGCACCAAATCAGGACTGGCTTCATAGGTATACAACCAACACAGTCACGGAGAACCCCACACTCAGAAAAGTCTTGCACTTAGAATTTAAGACTCGGCAGCCTCCTTCTTGACATGACATTCTAAGGAAAACAAGGCTTAAAGAAGCTAAATAACTTAGCTAATTTCATCCACTGAGTGAGATCATTTGAATTTGCATTTTGTAAATGAAATCTGATGACAAAATGCAGCATGCACAG
The DNA here is from genome assembly GCF_003265705.2 of Callorhinus ursinus. Taxonomy (NCBI): domain Eukaryota; kingdom Metazoa; phylum Chordata; class Mammalia; order Carnivora; family Otariidae; genus Callorhinus; species Callorhinus ursinus. The sequence continues at coordinate 91,025,554 of NW_027397066.1, read as the reverse complement.
AGACTTGGAGCACCACTCAGGAGTGGCCCACCTCCTATTACCTCTCTGCATTCCCACCAACCCAGGATGAATTTTTGGCCACCTAGGCTCTACCCAGCCTTCTTTTTCCTGCTCCATCCTATTGCATACTAACACCTTAACCTTGAGGGAGGGAGAGCTCACAATCTGTTGTCCTCTACCTTCCAGCCTCAGGAGGGCGTGGATGCAGGTACAGAAGGGTTGGAGTTGGACACATACCCCATGGCATTTTGGAATAGGCAGTGACTCTCTCTACCCTCGGCTGAAAGCAACACAGAATATCTGTAGGTAACTTTGCAAGGGTCTCTCACCCAGTCTCAAGCCAGTTACCAAGTATATCTCAGAGTAGAGATTACAATCTGTAGGAAGTCAGCTGTCTACCATGGACTGAGACAAGGGCCTGTGGAAAGGAAACACTGATTTTCCTGTCCCCATCAGGAGCCCCACATTTTCATTTTTCCCTGGGTCCCACAAATTATGTAACTATTCCTTCATGAGATCAATACAGAGCTTTAATTGCACAGTTGGAAACTAAACTCCATTATCACCTAGCTTAACATTAATATAAGTAGAAGAGTAGAAAAACCATTTTATAATTAGACTTGCAAGTAAAAGAGAGCATCTAGAATTCCATTATTTTACAATGGCCATATTTCGATGGTAATGCTTGATCTTGCTAGTTTGTGTGTGTGTGTAGCAATTTATTTTTATTCATATTCAAAAATCTTCAGAAAGATCAGTAGACTAGCAGTCAGGAAAAAAATTGTTCTAGTCCCAACAGTGACACTAACTTGCCATGTGAGATTGAAGAGGTCTTTTCTGGCTTTTAAAATCTTTGAACTATTAAACAAAATAGGTGGATTATGATCTCTGAGTTACTTTCAACTGTAAGGCCTGCAATTTTGATTCATACATGCTCATTCTTCAGAAAATTCACCTACTCATACAATTTCAACAACCACCCATAGGTATATGTCTCAAAACTTACAGTAATAACTACAGTCATTAGTACTTACCAGGTTAGTGCATTATATGAATTATCTCCTTCAATCCTCAAGTGTTTTATAAGAAAAAAAATGACTACCCCCAACTTATCTTTGGATAAATAACTATTCATTTTTTTTCTTAAGTTAATTTTGGTAAATTGGATTTGCCTAAGATAGAGTCAATTTTGATCAATTTTCTTTATATATGAAATTGTTTACAATATCCTCCTATGGGTATATGTCTACAGTGCCTGTAGTGGTATTTCTGTTGCCTTCTCTTTTCAGTTATTGATCAATCTAGACAGAAGTGTGCTGGTTTTATTAAACTGACTATCGTATGATTGTTTTCTGTTTATTTTCTTACTAAAGCTAAGAGAGTACTTGGAAATAAAGAGGAGGTTAGGTAGGTAACAGTTGGAGGCAGGGAACAGATTTTATGAGGACTTTGGCTTTACTCTAAGTGAAATGAAAAGCTATGAGCAGAAGTGAGATATGATTTGCCATTTGGTTTAGAGGATCTCTTCATTACACACAGACTATAAGGAAGATAGTGTAAAAGTAGGAAGATCAGTCAGGAGTCTATTACCCTAATCCCATTAAGAAACTTGGATCTCTACTGGTAAGTAGAGATGATAGAAAGAAAATAGATTTTGGATATAATTTAGAGATAGGGCCAAAATAACTTAATGAAGTATTAAAGGTGGGATAAAAGAGCCAGAGAATAGTCAAGGATTACACCAAATTTTATGGCCTGAGCAACTGAGAAATAAAGTTATCATCAGCCAAAGTGGTTTTGTTTTTTCATTGTTTGTTTGATGGTATGGGGTTTCAGAAGCACTATTTTGGACATACTGATTTTGAAATATCTGTTAGATGTCCAGGTAGAAATGTCGAGTGGCCAATTGATTGGGGAGAGATTGAGCTGAAGATATGAATTTTGGAGTCATTAACATACAGACAGTATTAAAAGCCCTAAAATCAGGTGAGAACATGAATTGCTGAGGGAGTTAAGCATAAAGAGAAAAGAAAACTAAAAATACAGTTGTAGGGCACTCTCCAACTTTAAAATGTAAGGCAGTAAAGGAAGAACGAATGAAGAAGACAGAGCATGAAGGACCAGCAAAATAGAAGGGAAACAGAGAGAATGTGGTGTCCTGGAAGTCAAAGGCAAACATATATTAAAGAGAAGGAAATAATCAACCGTGTAAATGTTACTGATGGGTCAAAGAAGATGAAGACGAAGAACTGACCTTTTGATTTAGCAAAGGGAAAGTCATTGGTCACCTTAATGTAGTGAGTAAAAGCCTGATTAATTAGACTGGGTTGAGAGAGAACGGGAGGAATGGATTGAAGATGAAGCAGAGACAACTCCTTCAAGGAGCTTTGGTGAAGAGGGGACAAAGAAATGGTGGTAGATGAGAGAAGAACTGGGTCAGTAAATTTGTGTTGTTGTTTCAGATGGGAGAAATACCATTTGAGTGCTGAGGTGAATAATTCAGTAGGGTACAAATTTGATGTTTTAAAAGGCAGAGGAAAGAATTGCTGGAGCAATGTCACTGCATAGGTCAGAAGGGATATAGTCTCCCCTGTACAAGTGGAGGTTTTGGCTTTGGATAAGAACATGGCTGTTCCATCCAGGTGGAAAGGCAGAGTATGAGAATATAATGCTAATATTAAGCATGGTGTTGGCAATCTATGGGAATTCTATTCTGATTGTTCTAAATGTCTCATTAAAAAAAAAACAAAGTCATCTGCTAAGATTGAGGATGGGGGAAGAGATGTTAGAATTTTGAAAAGGAAGAAAGGTATGAAATAGTCATCTAGGCAAGTGGGTGAGTGAATGGACTTAGCTACAGAAAGTATGTTTGCTTGGTACCATTATATTCCAAGTGATACCGTCCAATGTGGTTGTGTGCTTTATGTTCTGCATGCGCCATGTTCAACAGCACAAGTATAAATGGAAAGAAGCAGAAACTTGGCTTTGGCTATACTTGTGCCAAGCCAACTACAGTGAAGCCCGAGAAGGACAAAATTGTCAAGGTAATATAGAAGAGAGTGATTTGGGGGCAGCTGGGAGGCTCCGTCGGTTAAGCAACCAACTCTTGATTTGCTCTCAGGGTCCTAAGATTGAGCCTTGAGTTGGGCTCCATGCTCAGCAGGAAGTCTCCTGGAGATTCCCTCTCTCCCTCTCTCTCTCCCTCTGCCCCTCCCCCCCACTCATGCATGCATGCTCTCTCTCTCTCTCTAAAATAAGTAAATCTTTAAAAAAAAACTGAAAAAGAGAGTGATTTATATCAATTTTCCATAGTATTTAAGTGATTAAGGAGGAGAAGAAGAATCTCATGGGGGTGAAGGACATTAGAATGTTAGTAGGATCAGTGGATTGATGGTCACAGCAGGATAGAAGAATTGCACATTTTAAACTGATAATGTCTTAATATCTTGCCAACTTATGTTTTAAGAATTTCTTTAGGAATTTATCCAGCGTTTTTAGTTGAGCAGTTGCTCCGAGTGATGCTATTACCAGAAATAGAACCTCCTTTTAGCTTTTAAACTTATTTATTTGCTTCTTTCAAATGTCCAAATACAATATCCAAAATATGATAGCCTGCTGATTTTGTTTTACCATGCCTTTCTCTTGCCGTCAGCCAACCCAGGTATTTGGCAGCTCATGTCTATGTTAACACCACAGCCTTCTAGCTGATTTCTTTCATAATCCATTTTATAGCTATTAAAACAAGAGTTATTTTCCTCAAAGATTATTTTGATTATTGTTTATCATATGGATAACCAAATATTGAGGAATTAAATTCCTAGCTGTCTTTGACTCCCAAAATCCAATATGGTACATAATTATTTTTAAATATTAAAACTTTCTGGGGGGGCGGAGCAAGATGGCGGAGGAGTAGGAGACCTAGATTTCGTCTGGTCTCAGGAATTCAGCTGAATAGGGATCAAACCATTCTGAACACCTACGAACTCAACAGGAGATCGAAGAAGAGAGTAGCAACAACTCTCTGAACAGAGAAGCGACCACTTTCTGGAAGGTAGGGCGTGCGGAGAAGTGAATCCGAGGTGATATTCGGGAGGATAGACGGCGGGGGAGGGGGCCTCCGTGGGCCGCTTCTGGCAAGTGATAGAGCCACGAGCACAAAATCGGAACTTTTAGAAGTCGGCTCCGCTGAGGGACGTCGCTGCAGTGGCTAAGTGGGGGGTGGAACCCTCACGGGACAGTGTGGTCTCAGGACCCTCGGGGTCACAGAAAGACCGGGGGTGCCTGAGTGCGACAGAGCTCCCGGGTATCGGAGCAGGGAAGCTGGCTGCAGAGATGGAGCTGAGGCGCAGGCTCTCAGCTCGGGGTTGCCATAAACTGTGCTCCGTGGCCCAGTTGGGCCACTGCTCCTCCAGCAGGGACCCAACAAGCGGCAGAGCCAGGGAGACTCCCCTTTCTCCCCGAGGAGGAACAGCACAGGAATGCACCGCAGGGATCTGCTGGGTTTGGAGACTCCACACGGCGTCGGGAGCCAGAGATAGAAATGCTCGGTCACAGACCGGGTGAGCACGGAGTGCGGCTGGAGACCAGGGAGACGGGAGTGACTGTTTTTCTCTAGGGGCACACTGAGAAGCGGGCCCCGAGTTCTCAGCTCCTCCAGGTGGAGATTGGGAGGCCACCATTTTCGCCTGGTCCTCCAAACTGGTGCCAAGAGCTTGCAGGGAACAAAAGCTCCCGAGAGCAAACCCGAGCAGCTTGCTTAGCCTGGACTGACAAGAGCAGGGCAATTCAGCCTCCAGCAAAGACATTTGGAAACCACGGCAACAGGCCCCTCCCCCAGAAGATCAGCACGAACAGCCAGCCAGCCAAGAACAAGTTTACCGATCAAGGAGAACGGGAGAACTCCAGCGCTAGGGGAATACTGCACATAGAATTCATGGCTTTTTTTTTTTACCATGATTCATTAATTCATCAAAGTTAATTTTT
>NW_027397066.1:90959641-91015571 GCF_003265705.2 Callorhinus ursinus | reverse complement strand
GTAGAACAGATCAACGAACCTAGGAGCTGGTTCTTTGAAAGAATTAACAAGACTGATAAACCCCTGGCCAGACTTATCAAAAAGAAAAAAGAAATGACCCAAATCAACAAAATCATGAATGAAAGAGGAGAGATCACAACCAACACCAAAGAAATACAAACAATTATAAGAACATATTATGAGCAACTCTACGCCAGCAAATTAGATAACCTGGAAGAAATGGGTGCATTTCTAGAGATGTATCAAATACCAAAATTGAACCAGGAAGAAATAGAAAACCTGAACAGACCTATAAGCACTAAGGAAATTGAAGCAGTCATCAAAAATCTCCCAAGAAACAAAAGCCCAGGGCCAGATGGCTTCCCAGGGGAATTCTATCAGACATTTAAAGAAGAATTAATACCTATTCTCCTGAAACTGTTCCAAAAAATAGAAATGGAAGGAAAACTTCCAAACTCATTTTATGAGGCCAGCGTTACCTTGACCCCAAAACCAGACAAAGACCATCAAAAAGGAGAATTACAGACCAATATCCTTGATGAACGTGGATGCAAAAATTCTCACCAAAATACTAGCCAATAGGATCCAACAGTACATTAAAAGGATTATTCACCACGACAAAGTGGGATTTATCCCTGGGCTGTGGGGATGGTTCAACATCCACAAATCAATCAACATGATACAATACATTAACAAAAGAAAGAACAAGAATCATATGATCCTCTCAATAGATGCAGAAAAAGCATTTGACAAAGTACAGCATCCTTTCTTGATCAAAACTCTTCAGAGTATAGAGATAGACGATACATCCCTCAATATCATAAAAGCCATCTATGAAAAACCTACAGCAAATATCATTCTCAATGGGGAAAAGCTGAGAGCTTTCCCCCTAAGGTCAGGAACGCGGCAGGGATGTCCACTCTCACCACTGCTATTCAACATAGTATTAGAAGTCCTAGTCACAGCAATCAGACAACAAAAAGAAATCAAAGGCATCCAAATCGGCAAAGAGGAAGTCAAACTCTCACTCTTTGCAGATGATATGATACTGTATGTGGTAACCCCAAAAGACTCCACCCCAAAACTGCTAGAACTCATACAGGAATTCAGTAAAGTAGCAGGATATAAAATCAATGCACAGAAATCAGTGGCATTCCTATACACCAACAACAAGACAGAAGAGAGACAAATCAAGGAGTCGATCCCATATACAATTGTACCCAAAACCATAAAATACCTAGGAATAAATATAACCAAAGAGGCAAAGGATCTGTACTCAGAAAACTATAAAATACTCATGAAAGAAATTGAAGAAGACACAAAGAAATGGAAAAACGTTCCATGCTCATGGATTGGAGGAACAAACATTGTGAAGATGTCAATGCTACCTAGAGCAATCTACACATTCAATGCATTCCCCATCAAAATACCAACCACTTTTTTCAAAGAAATGGAACAAATAATCCTAAAATTTGTTGGTTCCTAAATGGTTCCTAAAATGGAACCAGAAGAGAGCCCGAATAGCCAGAGGAATATTGAAAAAGAAAAGCAAAGCTGGCGGCATCACAATTCCGGACTTCCAGCTCTATTACAAAGCTGTCATCATCAAGACAGTATGGTACTGGCACAAAAACAGACACATAGATCAATGGAACAGAATAGAGAGCCCAGGAATGGACCCTCAACGCTATGGTCAACTAATCTTTGACAAAGCAGGAAAGAATGTCCAATGGAAAAAAGACAGTCTCTTCAACAAATGGTGTTGGGAAAATTGGACAGCCACATGCAGAAGAATGAAACTGGACCATTTCCTTACACCACACACAAAAATAGACTCCAAATGGTTGAAAGACCTAAACGTGAGACAGGAGTCCATCAAAATCCTAAAGGAGAATACAGGCAGCAACCTCTTCGACCTCAGCCGCAGCAACTTCTTCCCAATAGTTCAAAAATGAACTATTGGGATTTCATCAAGATAAAAAGCTTTTGCACAGCAAAAGAAACAGTGCACAAAACCAAAAGACAACCGACAGAATGGGAGAAAATATTTGCAAATGACAGATCAGATAAAGGGCTAGTATCCAAAATCTATAAAGAACTTATCAAACTCAACACCCAAAGAACAAATAATCCAATCAAGAAATGGGCAGAAGACATGAACAGACATTTTTCCAGAGAAGACATCCAAATGGCCAACAGACTCATGAAAAAGTGCTCAACATCGCTCAGCATCAGGGAAATCCAAATCAAAACCTCAATGAGATACCACCTCACACCAGTCAGAATGGCTAAAATTAACAAGTCAGGAAATGACAGATATTGGCGGGGATGTGGAGAAAGGGGAACCCTCCTACACTGTTGGTGGGAATGCAAGCGGGTGCAACCACTCTGGAAAACAGTATGGAGGTTCCTCAAACAGTTGAAAATAGAGCTACCATACGATCCAGCAATTGCACTACTGGGTATTTACCACAAAGATACAAATGTAGGGATCCAAAGGGGTACGTGCACCCCAATGTTTATAGCAGCAATGTCCACAATAGCCAAACTGGGGAAAGAGCCAAGATGTCCATCGACAGATGAATGGATAAAGAAGATGTGGTATATATACACAATGGAATATTATGCAGCCATCAAAAGGAATGAGATCTTGCCATTTGCAACGACGTGGATGGAACGGGAGGGTGTTATGCTGAGTGAAATAAGTCAATCAGAGAAAGACATGTATCATATGACCTCACTGATATGAGGAATTCTTAATCTCAGGAAACAAACTGAGTGTTGCTGAGTGGTGTGGGGTGGGAGGGATGGGGTGGCTGGGTGATAGACATTGGGGAGGGTATGTGCTATGGTGAGCGCTGTGAATTGTGCAAGACTGTTGAATCACAGATCTGTACTTCTGAAACAAATAATGCAACATATGTTAAGAAAAAAGAAAAAGAAGAAGATAGCAGGAGGGGAAGAATGAAGGGGAGTAAGTCGGAGGGGGAGACGAATCATGAGAGACGATGGACTCTGAAGAACAAACTGAGGGTTCTAGAGGGGAGGAGGGTAGGAGGATGGGTTAGCCTGGTGATGGGTATTAAAGAGGGCACATTCTGCATGGAGCACCGGGTGTTATGCCCAAACAATGAATCACGGAACACTATATCAAAAACTAATGATGTAATATATGGTGATTAACATAACAATAAAAAATTTAAAAAAAAACTTTCTGCACAGGCCTTCTACTGTCTTTAATATTTTACATTGTGTGCTTTCTTGCAAAACTGTATTGTTTTGTGTCTCTTACTATTTGCACTGAGAACTCTGCTTTTAAGAACCATCAATGTTGCTGAGTATAGATCTAGTCTATTGTTTCGCATAGTTGCTTAATACTACAGAGTGAGCAACTGCACACATTTTATCTATCACTTTCCAAGGGACAGAAACCCCAGTTGCTGCTTAATCTCCACCACTATTAATAATACTGCATCATGTGATAATTTCTTTAGGATACACACTATACCCAGGAATAGAATTACTGGGTCCTAGAGATAGAAATAATCATATTTGGAGAGATGGCTTCTAGATTGGCTATTCCCGTTGACCTCCCACCAGCAAGTATGAGATTCTCATATCCCTGACCATACTTGCCATCAACCAAGTTTTCAGTTTTTGCCAATATAATAGATATAAAAGGATATTGCTTTGTTGTCTTAATTTGGATTTTTTTCCAATTATAAATTAGTTGAACATCTCAGTATATTTACTGACTATGAGAATTTTTATTTGGTACATTGCCTGTTCATGTTCTTTACTCATTTTTCTGCTGTATTTTTCTTAATTTGCAAGCATTCCTCATATATTCTGGATATTTATCTTTTTAAAAGATATTAACATCTACAACATATGAATTCTTCCATTTTGTTGGCTCTTAACATTACCCATGGTATCTTGCATTAATCAGAAATCATTCATTTTGATATAACCAAATTCACCAATACTTGCCTTACAGTTTGTTCTCTTAAAATTTTACTTAAGAAGTAATTTCTCATCCCTAGATCTCAAAGGCATTTTCCTATACTTTCTTCTGTTAACTGTATAGTTTTACCTTTCAGATCTAGAGTTTACTTTTAAATGCTGTATTAGCTATCCAATTTATTTTTATGCATATGGTAAACCAGGTCTGCCAAGAACATTTTCCAAATAACCCACCCTTTTCCCCTTGACTTGCAGTGACACCTTCACTGTAAATTAAGTATAAATGCACATTCACACATGAGTCTGTCTCTGTGCTTTCTATTCCATCCTGTTGGTCAACTTTCTGTTCTTGGGCCAATTTCTAAATATCTGATAGCATAAGCAAGACTCACCTTTACACACACATACTCTTTATTCTTCTTAAATTTGACTTACCTATTTCTGAACAATGATTCTTCCCGGTACATAGGAAATACAACTGGTATTGTGATTGTGTGAGATTTACCAGTTAATTGAAATTTATCGATTAATTCAAGAAATGTGTAATATTTTCACAATACTGTCATCCCAACCAGAAGCATGAAATATCTGTTTATGGAAGACCATCATTTATGTCCATTTTAGAGTTTTAGTTTTTTCCACATAAAATAATTGTGTGTTTTTGATGAAGCTAATTTTGCATACCTGATCATTCTTGTTGCTACTTTAATTGTATTTTGTAGTTGATTCCATGTCTCTCCAATAGCATCTCATTCAGTTCCTAAGAAACAAGCACTAGCAGGAGCTTCAGTCTCACTAAGGCTGATTTGAACACAGTAAATCTTAAAAAAAAAAAAAAAAAAGATGGCAGAGTAGCTCCGCCTGTAAAATCAGACGGATTAACAGATCAAACCCCATTGGATAAATTGTTCCATATACCTCTTATCCCTTACATCTTGGTGTGGACCCCCAAATGTCTAGTGAAAGAAGAAACACAGGTCAAGTTTTCTACAGTGTGAATAGTAGGCAACACTAACTCTTTTTACTTAGCAAACCAACATAGAGTGCAGGAAACTGAGGAGAGCTTTGGGTTTTAACTTTAAGAAAGAGGTGAACATGTTTGTAGTCTAAGGAAAAGTAGCCATAAGAAAGAGAGAGCATTAGACACCAAGGTAGCATGTCGGAGTTTGGGGAGAACAGAAAAGAGGAGGGGAGGTAAAAAGACATGAAATAAATTCTTGGGAAAGGAAGAAGAGATCTCTCATGGTTTCAATTCACGACATTTCCTGAGTGTTAGCAGTGCACCAGGCCTTGTGCTCAGCCCTGAAGAAATGGGGATCAAGAAGACACAAGCTGTGTGCTCATGGAATTTGGAAGATAAAGAGAGAGCCAGACATTGAGCCAGTGACTATAAGAACATAAACAGCAGTGCAATCTTAGAAGCAGGGGTGTGTCCTTCTCTAAGATGGGAAGGAGACAGAGAGAACAAGATGTAATGAGGTTCTGAGGCAAGGGGAGGTAGGAGTTTAGGGAGATGATGGGTCACACAGCTTTGTATTGCCTCAAAAACTAAAAAGGAAAGATGTCTGCTAAGAATGAAGGGAACCAATTTCTAATGAGTGTCATAAGAAAGAGGACAAACCTTAATTACAACTCCAAGGATGAAATATAGATGAGTGTCAGCATTAAAAACAAAACAAAACAGACAAACAAATAAAACACAGTTAAAGGAGGAGCGCATATCGGGGTGTTCCTAGGACCACCTCTTTCAAATCCTCTGAGGTGTTTCTTGCCTATGATTCCAACACAGGCCCCATCAGAAACCAATTAAATCAGAGTCCCCGGTGGTGGGTCAAGGGGCTGTATTTTTATCAAGTTATTCTGGAAATTCCCCATGCAATCCAGACATCAAGAAGTACTGATGCAATTGGGCTAATCCTACTGGGTTTTGAGTTTCTCTGCCAAGGTTCATCAGCAAATTCCATAATAATTTAAATCCTTTACAAAGAATTTATTTTGATGCTATTTTTAATTGAATCTTTAAGGTTATACTTTCCCTCCTTCACTGAAGAGTTGTTTTGTTTGTTTTTTTAATATTGCATCTATTACTTGCTCTCTTTAAGTTGTCGCAAGTTAGGAGAAATAAGATGCTAATTCTTTCATCAGTGGCTATAAATGCCTTTCCATTCACAAAGTATCTTTTTGCTTTTCAAGGAAAAAATATCTATTTTAGAAGGATTAAAAATTTTATTCCAAAAATGACGACTAGCCGACACTACCAAGTAGCATATTTTTTAAGTGTTAGCTAAATTTGTAGTTCTCAAGTTCTAATTCTTTCTACATACACCTTTGAGTGAAATAAGGAAATTAAGGCTGATCAAATTTGGGCTAGATGAAAGAGCAATTGACAGCTGAAGTCTCAGTAGGTGTGGGAAGCATTAAGGAAGGAAAGGTTGACAAGGAGTCCCTAAATAAAATCCTTGAATTTCACCAGCAGCTTCGAATGCCAGACAAAATGGATAATGCAGTGAAGATCTATAGGGAATATTTTCCTAGAAAACTATTGTTTCCACTAATATCCACCTTTTCCTAAAATAACATTTGTTACCAAAAAATAAATAGTCTGACACATAGGGAGGGAATAGATACACAGATATACTCTCATTGAAAATATCAGTTCCAAACATTTATCAGTCTCTTCGTGTTAAAAGGGAAATTTGAAAGTTCAATAAAATTTAATTAAAAAATTTTAATTAAATAAAATGTTAGAAAACATGGGTTCCTTAAATTGTTTCCAAAAATATTTCCTTTTTCTTTAACATTACACCTTAAATTTTGATCGCTATGCATTCAAACCGTATCATCACTATCCAAGCCAGAATTTTTAAAAACAGTACTCACTGAATGAAATGTTTTTTAACTTTTGTCATTAAGCCCTGCTGCAAAAAAAGTGTTTCTATAGAGCAAAACAACAGAGAAAACAACACTCTAGGGGCACCTGGGTGGCCCTGCTTGTGTTCCCATAAATAATAATAATAATAATAATAATAATAATAATAACACTCTAATGCTTTAATTTAAAAGGATATCATTCATTGTGGAAAATTGGCATAAGTTCATTTCTATGTTGTTTTATTTGTCAGGAATATGTTTTAGGTGATGGATAGAACTGTTTATATCCTAAAGATATACTAGAGTCTGGTCTTTTTGGCCACGGTTCATGCTGGTTTTTTAAGTACTTAGGGCCAATTGAAAGCTGAGACACTTAAGCTTCCAAACTAGAAATTTTAATCCTGAAGTTTCTCAAGAGATCGACCACAGCTACAAAGAATTTTCCTCTTGTGCTGACTCTATAGATCATCACTTCATAAATAAAACAGGACATATATAGCAGATTTAATCATTTTTACACAATCATTTCAGTAGAATGAGTGAGTGTTCACATTTAATGCGTCTCCTTGTCAATTCATTCAACAGGCACAGTCAAACAATAGTTAAAGACCACAGGACTTGTCAAATCAGCTATAACAGTTTATGCTTAATGCTTCTTACTATGTGTCACGTGTTGTCCTAATTAAGCCCCTCTTCCGCACACAGCAGCAAGAGTGAGTCTAATACAGCCCCAGTGGGATCCTGCCTCTGCTCTGTTCAGAATGCTGCAATCACTTTCCAACTCACTTAGCCGGACAATCAGTGTCTTAACTCTGGCCCACAAGGCCGTACGCGATGCTCTACTCAGATTTTCTCCCTTGCTTCATTTCCTGCTGCTCACATGCAGGCCACAGCGGCCTCCTTAGCATTCTTCCAACATGCCAGTCACCATCTGCCCGAGGGGCTGCACAACTGCTCTCCTCTTTGCCTAGAAATGCTCGTACTCAGATACCTACTTGGGCTGTGCCCTCAATTCCTCCAGATTTTTATTCCTAAGTCACCTTCTCAGGAGCACCTTCCCCACCTTCCCCATCTGCCTCATCTATGTTTGCATCACTCCCCTCCACATTTCCAATCCCCTTGCCCGCTCCAGGTTTTTGCAATTATTTTTTTTTATATTTTTTCTTGCTTATCTTCTGTCTCCCCTACTAGAATGTAAGTTTCATGAGGGCAGAGACTGTGTCTGTTTTGTTCATCACCATGGCCCCAGTGCCTAGGAAAGTGCATGGTAAATGGAAAGAGCTCAATAAATGTTTATTGAATTAATGAACGGAGGAATTAAGCTTCATCTCTTCTTTATGAAGTATATAGAAGACAACAGGCTTGTGTAATCATGGAGAAATTTAAAGTATGAAGGCATTAAGCAAGAATAATAACATACATTTGACAGAAGTCCCCTGCTTCAGCTATTACTCCTTACAAAGTAAGACTAGCGGAAAAAAGCAATCTCTTTTCTTTCCCTTGGTTCAGGCCCTTCTACGTACTTCATAAATATTAGTTGTATTTTCTTTGGCCCAGTCTTCTAAATCTTCTAGCTTTGTGACAGAGCAGCATTTCTGCTTTTTATTAATCCATAATATTTTAGCATCCAATCATTCTCAAAACTTGACTTGTAGCCTCTGGTTTGACAAAATCTAGACTGGCATATTTCTTGCCATAAAAAATAGGAGGTCAAAAAGCACAAGAACTGCAATTATGAGCATAAGTCAGCACACAAAATGGCCTCATTCTCGTGGCATCTAAGTCCCAGCAGGGGCCCAGGATCACAGTTCTTCTTGAGAAGATTATACATAGAGAATGCTGGCCGTGGCAACTCCCCCTCCATGAGGGTTGGAGGGGACGTTTCTGAGGGCTTGTTGTCTCCCATCCCACTGCACCTGCCGCCACTCTGTTGGGCTCCGCTGGGCTACAGACCGGGGCTGGCTCCACTCACCTTCACAGCCACCTGTTGAGGCTCAGCTGTGTTCTGTGGCTAGTGATTGCCACAACTAGAGAATTCCAGTCGCTAGCTTGCCAATGATGATGGAAAGTTTGGGGCTATCAAGGAGTGGACTCGTAATAAGTACATATTAAATACTCTTTAAAGAGTGTCCAGGCTGGTGTCCTGCCAATGTTGTCACCACACTGGCTGAGCATGGCCCAGTGGAAAGTTCATGGGCTTTGGGATAGGACAGACCTGGGTTCAAATTCCAACTCTGATTTTTTTTTTAAATAGCTCATGTTTACTAAGGACTGACTATATACCAGGCACTAAGTTCAGCACTTTATATGTATAAATTATTTGACATTCAAAATGATACAATGTAAATAATATTCTCTCCATTTTTATGGATAAAGAAATTGAGGCTTGTTAATGTACCCCAAGACACATAGCTAATAAATGGCAAAGCAGGGACTTGACCCCTAATTCTCCAAATCCATATTGTTAACCACTATTAAATGCTAACTTTGTGAGTTTGAGAAAGGAAATTAATTTTACTATTAATTTAGATGGAAAAAATCAATAACCAAGAACATAGTAACTGCTTAGTAAATATGAAAAACCTTTTTTTTTTTTAAAGATTTTATTTATTTATTTGAGAGAGAGAGAGAGAGCACATGTGAGAGAGCACAAGTGGGGTGAGGGGCAGGGGGAGAAGCAGGCTGTCTGCTGAACAGGCAGCCCGATGCGAGGCTCAATCCCGGGACTCCGGGATGATGACCTGAGCCAAAGGCAGACGCTTAACCGACTGAGCCACCCAGACGTCCGGAAAAACCTCACTTTTAAATTTGATGCTATTTGAAGACTTACGGTTAATTATTCTATGTGTCAATGGATTTTTTAACATGTTTAATGAAGAATTATTACTTCTACAGATATATACAAAAACATTTACAAGTGGAATAATATTATGTCTGAATTTATTATATCTTAATCCAGTGGTGTGGAGGATGTAGAAACAAAATTATCATGATAATTATTGAAGTTCAGTAATAAGTATAGCAGGAGTTATAATACTATTCTATTTTTATTACATTTGGAAATAACAAAAAAAATGTTTTTCACATACTCCTTAAAATAAAGTGTGTGTGTGTGTGTGTGTACAGAGAGGCTTATTTTTCTAGAGAGTCTCCATAAGTGGGAAATAAACCATTCTGTCTCTTATGAATGAACCTGATCTTTAGATATATAGTTTCTTTCTTTTTTTAAAAATAGATACATGGTTTCTTAAATGAAAAGTTGTTGCAATATAAGACAATGATTTATCTGCAGCCACATTTATAAAGTAAAACTCATGCAGTACCATTAGCTACGTTGAAATTGCCCTCAAAACCACAATTGTGTCCTCTAGAGAACATCCCTGGATTTATATAATGACCGAATGAAGAAAGTAGGTGTTTCCTGCTTCACATCCAAGGCATTAAAATCTGATCAACTGCAATAAGCAGATAATTTCTGGCCAATAATTTGTTTTAAAGTCATAAAATGCTGGGGATTTTTCCCCCTAAAACACCATTGAGGATACTGAATTGGACAAATGTCAAGAAAGTACTAGATGAGCAATGCCAATAAAAGTAAGTTTAATTCATGCACTTGCTAATTTCTTATAAAAACCTAAAAGCACATAATACATGTTGTGTATTATTGGATTTTTCCCCCATGGAATTAAATAATTTTGGGGACCAAAAATTTGCATGAAAACTCACTTAGCAAATTCACTAGGGATGTAACCTCTGTCTTCAATTCTAATATGAAAATATAAGCATTATTTTGGTGATAATGATAAGCATTATCATGATGACATGATGAAACACCTATTCTGAGAAAAAGAAAAAGGACTATAAAGTTATATATGGTGAAGTGGACATTGGGTAGAGATAAAGGGTCTTTCAGCTTATCTGTTGGGAAACATCTTATCTGTTGGGAAAATATTTACTAGCCTTTGTTATATTCACCAGCAAGGAACATCTTTTCAGAAGAACACTGTTAGTGGCCAAGTTTTCAATATTCTAAATTTCTCATTTGTTCAAAAATCAATTTGTTGTTTCACCAGAAATGACTCATTCAGCTATGACCAAAAAAAAAAAGAAGAAAATTGAGTTATACTAGATTAAATAAACATTCAAAATTCTTTGAGTACCTATCCATAGAGTCAGAATCTAAACTTAAGACCTAAAGGCAAGAATGGAAAGTTCCAGTCTGTTCAATATTTTGGTGAGTCAGATTCAATGCAATTTTATTCTCTTCAGCCAACAGCTTTTACAAGAGATGAAACATGTTCTTAAAAAGAAATTTAGATCTCAGGAAAAAAAATCGTTATGAAGTTACAATTAAAATTAACATGTAAGAGAAAGAAAATGTAGTCTCAAATAGCTATATTATTTATTCTTTACTCTCCCCCACAATAACCATCAGTCAAATCAGAAAAAGGAAACCATAGACAGCAGAAGGAGTACTGAGCTTATAGATAGAAGCTTCAGCTTTCTGTTTTGCCTCACACCTGCCTAAGTCAGTTAACCACTCTGAGCCTCAGTTACCTTATATACAAAATGGTGAGAATGGGAATATTGACATGAAGCCAAATATACAGTTAAAGCTCTAAATGAAACAAAAGCATATCTGTAGTTATTCTTCACATATAGAATTTTATATAGGAAACTCTATCAATAGGGGAGATAAAGACATGCATGTTTTATTTAGGATACAGCGTGTTTTACTTAGCAGTGGGATCATGTGCTATTCCTAATGGGGGCATAGAGGAGATGCTCTGTGGGAAAAGATGAAATTGCAGAGTACCTGTACTATATAAATTAAAGGTTACTTCATTAGTTTAGGCAAACTTTGTTTTAATATTTATACCCTTTGGTCCTGCAGACTTGCCTCTTTGTATTTCTACCAAATCAAAATTTGATTTCCTTTTGGGGGTGTTCATGCATTGATTATTTTTTCTTTGCTCAATAAGCCAAAACAGCAGTCAAATCTTCATGGTTTGAGAGTTATATAGATTCACTCTTTAAAATTACATTCAAAGAAAGCTTATTTTCTAACACTGGTTTTCATTTTAGTATCAATTTTCAAGTCAAAATTAAAGTCAGGGCCATGTTTTCTTCTCTGTCACATTCTTTTCCTATCGTCAGTAATGTAGGCTGAGAAAAAAATAATTGGGACTAGAAAGGAAAAAAGAAACAGAAAACATAAAAAGAATTAAAACGATAAATCAGAAACAGGATGGTTATGAGCAAAAATAAGTGATTTTTAACATGACAAATCTTTATTATTCAGCAAAAATCCTGTGTTAAGTTGGAATTTGAAAGCCTACACTGTCAGTTTCATTAGGGTAATGCAAAAGTCCAATAAATGTAAGGTTTAACGATTTTGCACACAAAAAGATTTCCTGTGAGACATTTCAGACTTTAACTTGTTAGTATCAACTTTTCATTTTTTAATTCTACAACACAGCTAGCATTTCAGTAGGCCAGCTTCTCTTAAAACACAGTTTAATAAGCACATGCATGAATTTGTACACAGTTGCTTTAATTGTGTAATGACACATCTCCAAATGTATTTCAGTCACTTCTCTGTCCATTTGGGTGACAGAATAAGACAATGAATCTTGATAGTCTAGATGAAAATTGAAGAACAGCGTATAATTGACATCTTCATTCAATCCACCCCTCCCCCCAAAAAATGACGCTTTCAGAAATGTGTTTGGCAAACTTGATATTGTTCTTGTGGATCACAATGCTTCAGAAGCATGACTTCTCTGAGGAAACACTAGATCTTGTAACAGAAATATCTTTAAATCTTTTAGATAGCCAGTCCACCGGGAAAGGTTTAAGAAAGGATCAAAGCTTGTCCTTTCAGCTTGAATTATTCCATTACAGCTGAATGTGACATAATTACAAAAGATGTTGGATGTGGAATCTCATCAGGATTATCTGACACTCATCTTTGTTGAAAAAGTCTCCCCAGCTGTTGCTTGGATCGCCCAAATGTGACAGGAGTACAGAGTACAAAAGTACTTGTAAGTGACCACTGCTTGGGGTGTGCTTAGCTTCCTGAGGCCATTTTGTGACTTTCCACAAATATCAATAGTATGGAAAAACAGAAAACAGTGTTCCAAATATAGTTCCATTTTCATCTGTAAAGCAGCTCAGAAAACATAAAGAAGCAGCAGCAGCAAGGGGCTTATCTTTTGGCACATTTATGTTTGATGCAGCCAAACTCATTTAGCTATAAACATTTCAATCAGAAATGATCATTTGCACTCCTATGCAAGTCTGCGTACGTTCTGATTTGTTTATACAACCCCATCCTAATTTAGTGCTCTCCTATCGTGATGCCTGTTAACGGCTTTGTTGGTGGAAATTCTTGTTATTGGGGATGACTCAGAAAGAGCGTTTATGACCCTGAAAATGAAATAAGCTGAATAAATATTTAATTTCCTACTATGTTTAACAAGTTCTGGCCATCAGTAAATCGTATTTAAAATTTTAAAAGGTGTGTTTTTTGCAAGCATTTGCCAAAGTTTCTTTTTTAAATATCACCATGGAAGTTCAATTGTAAAATATAACATCAAACATATAATGTTGAATAATTACTCATTTCAAAGGATTTGGGAGAAACAAAAAAAAATACTTTTCTTTCCTTCCTTGTCATGGATTACATTTTCTTCATACATTATTAATGAAGTTAAACTACTAGTAACATGCCAAGTGTGCTGCATAGGAGATTTGTGCCTAATCCAGCACAAAACAGGCCCAGTCACATAATGATAGAAAAAAGAACAAATGTCAACAGTTTCACACTGGGACTAGATTAAGCAGACCGTACTTACTGATTTCTTACAAAGGGATTATCTCACTTTTAGTGCTATGAGAAGGAAGGCCACACTTCTCTTATATAACAGAGAATTGCACCTGAGGAAAAAGAAAAAAAAAAAAAAAAGAAGAGAAGATGCTTCATTCCCATTCCCTCTCAGCCCCATGGCCGTGGAACCTTGATTTATTAAATACCACAGATTTAAGCCATTGTTTGGATAATGGGCTACATAAAAATGTCTAATAGTGATACACAAGTATTAATACCTTAGAGATCAAATATAATATTTCTTCTCATTGAACTCTGATTAGATCGTGCTTAAAATAACTGGTGTTTATTGTTTACCCTTCTACTTGCTAGGTTCAAAAAGCTCCCAGGCTTAGATCATGGCTGGAATCCTTACAGGCAATATTAATGTTGAAAGAGTTTAAGGATTTTTTTCCCTTTTAATCTCTGGAGGCTGAGGCTTGCAGCCCTTACGTAAGCAAGCTCCCACTGACTTCAGTCAGAGGCTAGCAGTTGCATAAATATCACAGAAGCTGGCTCCCATTCTTCATTATTAGTCTTGCTCAAAGGGTACATATTCAGTGAAAGTATAGTTTTCAGACTTTTGATTAGCCATGTAGACAAAACTATATCTATTATTCATGTCAAGATTATGTACCATTAAATTAGGCTCTGTAAAATATTAAATAAGTTTATTTATTTATTTATTACTTTATATTTCAGAATACAGACATTATTATGACCTCAAAAATTATGACTGCCATCCAGTCCAAAAACTGACCCCATTTTACCAATGACAACAAAGTCTTCTAATGTTTCTGTATTAAATAATTTCCTAAATGTACCTTTTTTTAAAAAACTTGATCCTTAGAAAATGTTTCAAGGAATTTTATCTTAAGAGGAATTTTATCTTAAGATATGCTTCCATTTGACTCATAAACTATTTGTTAATTTACCTTGGCTCGTATTCCAACTACTAGTATAGTGGCTCAGAAACCAATCATCCAGTTAATGGGTGAATATTTAATCATTTAGGGATTTTTGCCTACATGGTACCAAACAATGTTTTGTCATCTGGTTTGAATGCAATTCTGAAATAATGGCTTAGAAAATTCTAGCAATAAAAAAGTGATAGAAACTTGAGAAATAGAAAAAGGAGTGGGTAAAGCTATATTGGCTTGACTTATCAAAATAGCAGATAAAATTTGCTGCCATTCTCAAACTGTGGACACCCAGAAATTAAAGAATGGCTTTTTCACCTTTATGGAAATCTCAGAAAGAAATATTTTCCAAGTTATCAGTATTTTCGCTGAATTCTTTCTTCACTAATTTTGAGTAAAATGTTTTCTGGGGTGTCTGGTGGCTCAGTCAGTTGAGCGTCCAACTTCTGGTTTTGGCTCAGGTCATGTTCTCAGGGTCATGAAATCAAGCCCCACATCAGGCTCCATGCTGGGCATGGAGTCTGCTTAAGATTCTCTCCCTTCTGGGGCACCTGGGTGGCTCAGTCATTGGGCGTCTGCCTTCGGCTCGCGTCATGGTTCCGGGATCCTGGGATCGAGCCCCTCCCTCTCCCACTCCCCCTGCTTGTGTTCCGTCTCTCGCTGTGTCTCTCTCTGTCAAATAGATAAATAAAAATTAAAAAAAAAAAAAGATTCTTTCCCTCCTCCCTCTGCCCCTCCATCCTCCTCTCTCTCAAATAAATCTTTAAAAAAAATTTTTTCTTATAAGAATCTTCTTTGGCAATTCATAACTCTACCTACACCTCTGGACAGGTATTAATTTCAAAAGAAAAATTGCACAGATCTTGCTTAAAAACCAAATAACTAACCTCTGATACACCTTGGATCCTATATTATATAGGGGTAGGTACAGGCATATCTGTTCAGAATCATTATCATATTCCCATAGGACAAGACAAGATGAAGGCATAATCATTATTCATCTCATTTATATCTAACAGCACAATCAAGTGGATATCATTGATTCTACCAATGAGGATTATATGTGACTCTCTATATCATGCAGCAAGAAAACAGGAAAACGGGGTACTTAATTCAGTTTTTCTAACTACAAATCTAATGCATATATATGTATATATGCATATACTGTACACATACTAAAATATATTTGCATCCTCTTTCATTAATATGTGGTTCAGTGTTTCCAAAAGCATACTATGAAGACTGCTGATACTTACAATGACTTTAGATAGTATTCAACCAATATTCTCATTTTAATTTTTTAATATTTATTTTTCAAAACAATCTCTATTTATGGGAAGAGATTCCAGGTTTTATTTATAATTTAAAAATTCCATTCTAAGGATTTTAATTTAAAAAGTGATGCTGCCTAAAAAAACATTAATTATTATCACAAATAGCACAAGACCACGGCAAAATGTGAAGATGTAATGCAAATGACTGAAGGTTGGGAAACACTGATTTATTGACACTTCCTTGTGATCTGGAAGAATGCAAGGAAGAGCAAGTCACACATGCTAACTTCAGAAATGTGAAGTCTTATGAATAATTTTCACATACATTATGAGAAATTAATAGTGCTATTAGAAAAGAAGAAAGATCTAAAATCAACAACCTAAGCTTCCATTTTAGGATACTAGAAAAAGAATTGCAAAATAAGTCCAAAGTAAGCAGAAGAAAAGAAATAATAAAAATTAGAATAGCAATCAATAAAATTCAAAACAGTGACACAACAGAGAAAATCAATGAAACCAAAAGTTAGTTCTTTGAAAAGATCCACAAAAATTGATAAGCCTCTAGCTAGGCTAACTAAGAAAAGGAAGACACAAATTACTAATATCAGAAGTGTAAGAGAGGCCATCACTACTGATCCCATGGACGTTAAAAGGATAATAAAGGAATATTATGAACAACTTTGTGTTCATTCACAAATGTGATAACTTAGGTGAAATGGACCAATTCCTTGAAAGACAAAATCTATCTAAATTCACACAAAGAAAAATAGATAATCTGAATAGGCCTGTATCTATTTAAAAAGTTGAATCTTTGGCGTGCCTGGATGGCTTAGTCAGTTAAGCCTCTGACTTTTGATTTCAACTTAGATCATGATCTTGGGTTTGTAAGATCGAGCCCCACAATGGGCTGCACACTCAGCAGGGAGTCCACTTCTCTCCCCCTCCCTCTCCCTCTGCTCCTCCCGCCACTCTCATGCTGTCTCTCTCTCTCTTTCTCAAAGTAAAAAAAAAAATAAATCTTTAAAAAAAAGTTGAATCTGTCATTAATAACCTTCCAAAAGAGAAAGCACCAGGCCCAGATTGTTTCACTGGTGAATTCTACCAAATATTTAAGGAAGAAATGATATCAATTCTTTGTAATCTCTTCCAGAAAACAGAAGCTGAGAGGATACTTCCAAATTCATTCTGAGGTCATGACTACTCTAATACCAGAACCAGACAAAGATATTATGAGAAAGAAAAACTACAGATCAATATCTCTCATGAACTTAAATGCAAAAATCCTCAACAAAATGTTAGCAAATTGAATTCAACAACATATAAAAAGAAGTATGTATCTTGACCAAGTAGGATTTATTCCAAGTATGCAATGATGGCTCAAAATTCAAATATCAATTAATGCAATCCATCACATCAATAAACTAAGAAACACCATGTGATTGTATTATTAATGCAATAAAAACAATCGATAAAACCCAACACTCATTCATGATAAAAATGCTCAACCAAGTAAGAATAGAGGGGGATTTCCTCAACTTGATAAGGAATATCTACAGCTAACATTTTACTCAATGGTGAAAAACTAGGCGCTTCCCCTCAAAGATCAGGAATAACACAAGGATGTCCCCTCTCACCACTCCTATTCAACACTGTACTAGATGTCCTAGCTAATGCAATGAGAGAAGAAAAGGAAATAAAAGATATATAAATTGGGAAGAAAGAAATTAATAGTGCTCGCCAATATTTCTCGTTCTTGTTTCTTTTCTGCACCTTCAGGAGTTTTACCTTTCTCTGTCAACTGAAGGGTAGCTTGCTTTAACCAGTGAAATATGGGGAAAGTAATGTGTCTCAATTCCAGAAAGAGGTGACTAAGAGATGGTGTATGACTCCCATGTTTTCTTTTCCTGCTGTGGCAACTGTGAAAGCATTTGTTGAGATGGAGGTGTCAAAGCAGCCTGGAAAGTTGAGCCACCACATGGAGCACAGCTAAGCCACTAATATTTTGATGTTTGTTGTTGTTGTTGTTGTTGTTACCACAGCATGACATACCTTTACCTGATTATGTATGTTACATGTATGAAGACATATAACTAACATGAGTAAATTTAACTACCCTCATGATTTATGTAGTAATAGGAGAGAAAAAGGGGACATATGTTCTGATTGGAGGATGGGAAAACTTTCTGGGAAGGTGGCATTTATGAGGACTGGGTCAGGACTTTGAAAGTCAGAGTATGAGAGAGGGTAGTCAGATAGAAGGAATCTTGGGGGTAAAACAAAGGCCATGAAGTGGGAATGATGTACAGGAGCATGGGAAAAGAAGCTTGCAGAGGAAGCTAACATTGGAAAGATAAGTCATGGCTGGATTGCAGAAGGCCATAAATGCAAGCCCAGCATCTTGGACTTGATTCTGTTGGCAATAGAGAGAGTTCTGGAAAGCTTTTAAGGTAGGAACAGGCACAATCAGAGCTGAACCCTAGATAGGTCAGGCTCACGGAGGTGCACTGAAGGCCGAGGAAGTAATAGGAAGGTTTACGATTTTCTAGTTGAGAAGAAATAAGAAACTAAATTAGGACAGTGTCAGAGATGATGGAAATGAACTGGTGAGCATGAGAAACAATTTTATGGCACAACTGACAAAACCCAGTAATTGATTAGATGTGGGAGAAAAGAGAGAGGGTGAATCCCAGTCAGGCCAGAGAACCCCAGATGAGAGGTTTTGTGGAATGAGCTGAAAGGAGATGAAGGCTTTGAATTTGAATATTGTCAAGGCTTACTGTTGAGCTTTCCTGTGACTATAATATCAGAGTGACCTTATTAAGACTACCTGCCCTTAGGTCAAGAGAAATAAACATCGGAATTCCTAGCACACAGTACACATTGTTCTCAGCTCCAAAATGATATAATAGGACAATATCTCCTTAAGATGATTTAATATCAATCAAAAAAACATATAATTTCAAACAACTATGCTTTTACAAAAGTGATCAAATAACCTATTGCTCTTATATCAAGATAAAGTCACTTAATTCAGCATACAATGTATGGTTCCCTATCTTTTCAATTATTTAGATACTGGTACAAAAAGAAGTAAGTATCCAAGGAGAGACACAACATTTCCTGGGATCAATATAGTGAAAAGTTAAAATTTTCCAAACTCTAACTCAAATCCTTTTAGTATGATGATCTTACCTCCTTTAGGAAAATAATATCACACAGCTTTTGAACATATGCATTAATAATATGTAAACAGTCAAAGAAGACAGTGGGTTTAGAAAAAATATATTTTAGAACATGAAAAGCAATAGCAGATTGCCTGAAAGGTGAATTCAATGTTAGTGACTGAAACAGGGCCACTAAGATGAATTTTCAGAAACTTAGACTTCTAATTTCCACACTCTCCAGAAAACAGTAACAATGGGCAAAGGAATGGAGGCCTAGCTCCCTCCTGTCTCAATATAAGGATCAGCAGCCCGAGGACACCCTCACCATCTTTGCACTTTTTCAAATCAATGCTGTAAGCAAAATGGCATTTCCTCCCATCTTGAGTTCTGCCTCCCAAGTGACTAAGCCAAAAGCTGTTTCTACAGAGTCTTCCTCTCAGCTTGAGGTCAAATCCCCCTAAAGAATTAGTAGCTAAAGTCTGGGTATTTAGTCCCAGAGATATTTGCTTTTGAATGGGGGCTTCAAAGTCCAAAAGATAAGTGTCACAAGTACTGTAAGTTTCCTGCAGTAAACAGCAAATGCCTGAAACAGACACCATGCTTTGCCTGCTTTCACATATCATTTTCGGTGCTTGGCATGGTGCTTAGCATGCAGTAGCTGCTCAGTGAATAATAACTGACTGGAGAAATAAATTAATGCATCGCTAATCGTTTAATTTTAGGTACACACTCAAGGGTATTTGAGGGCTGAAGGGGCTGCCTGATGCTCCTGAAATCATGCCAGATGGATCGCCCACTCAGAAGTCCAGTCTAGACTGGGAATGTGAATGCCTGGTACCCACAGCATATCATTATTACAAACTCCTAGCTACCAAATAAGGGAGATCAAGGTCGGGATAAACTAGAGATCATTCCACAATAAAATTATGTGTGGAAAACAAGATGAAGAAAATATCTTTAAGGGGGAAGAGGGTGGGAAACAACAGAGAAGGAGGGGAAGAAAAAACATGATTTAAGTTCCCTGTCTTTAGAGAGGATAAACAGGTTTTCAGATGTGGTCAGATGTAGAGAGAATTGTCCTCTGATGATCCTGCACTAATGCTATTTCCTGTGTCTACAAAAGTGGCCAGACAGATACACTTCACAGACTTCTACACACTGTATCCTGTTCCTTAATAAAGATTGTCTTCGTTGCCCTTGGAGTCTGTTGCTTTGGAAATCCTAACCCTAACAATCTCATTGAACACAGACATTTTGCTTAAGTTAAATATTCATCGGAAACAGTAGCTACAGTATCTAATTACTGCACCCAGAAAATGTCAACCTGTTGTTTCCAACAGTTACACTGGACCCCCGAATGTCCATTCTCAGGATGTGACTGGCAACAGTACAATCAGCATAGTTTCAATGATACTTGCAGAGTGATTACCTTCTGACAGCTAACTGTGTCCTTCTGCCTGACTATATCTAATAATACCATAATGAATTAATCCTCCCTCCTAAGCACGTTGCTACCACTGACTATGAGTTGGGAAAGAGAGCCAAATATGCAGAGCAAAAAATCCAACTTTATGATGGGCTCTCTGATATTTTCACAATTCTTTTTTTTTTGGATTTTTTTTTATTATGTTGTTAATCACCATACATTACATCATTAGTTTTTGATGTAGTGTTCCATGATTCATTGTTTGCGTATAACACCCAGTGCTCTATTCAGTACGTGCCCTCTTTACTACCCATCACCAGGCTAACCCATCCCCTCACCCTCTTCCCCTCTAGAACCCTCAGGTTGTTTCTCAGAGTCCATAGTCTCTTATGGTTCGACTCCCCCTCCGATTTCCCCCCTTCATTTTTCCCTTCCTACTATCTTCTTTTTTTTTTTTTAAACATATACTATATTATTTGTTTCAGAGATAGAGGTCTATGATTCAACAATCACAATTACCCAATTCACAGTGCTCACCATAGCACATACTCTCCCCAATGTCTATCACCCAGCCACCCCATCCCTCCCACCCCCCACCACTCCAGCAACCCTCAATTTGTTTCCTGAGATTAAGAATTCCTCATATCAGTGAGATCATATGATACATGTCTTTCTCTGATTGACTTATTTCTCTCAGCATAATAACCTCCAGTTCCATTCATGTCGTTGCAAATGGCAAGATTTCATTCCTTTTGATGGCTGAATAATATTCCATTGTGTGTGTGTGTGTGTGTGTGTGTGTGTGTGTGTATCTATCTATCTATCTATCTATATATATATATATATATATATACCACTTCTTTATCCATTCATCTGTCAATGGACATCTTGGCTCTTTCCATAGTTTGGCTATTGTGCACATTGCTGTTATAAACATCGGGGTGCATGTACCCCTTCGGATCACTACATTTGTAGTGGATAAATACCCAGTAGTGCAATTGCTGGGTCGTAGGGTAGCTCTATTTTCAACTTTTTGAGGAACCTCCATACTGTTTTCCAGAGTGGCTGGACCAGCTTGCATTCCCACCAACAGTGTAGGAGGGTTCCCCTTTCTCTGCATCATCACCAGCATCTGTCATTTCCTGACTTGTTAATTTTAAACATTCTGACTGGTGTGAGGTGGTATCTCATTGAGGTTTTGATTTGGATTTCCCTGATGCCAAGCGATGTTGAGCACTTTTTCATGTGTCTGTTGGCCATTGGATGTCTTCTTTGGAAAAATGTCTGTTCATGTCTTCTGCCCATTTCTTCACTGGATCATTTGTTCTTTGGGTGTTGAGTTTGATAAGTTCTTTATAGATTTTGGATACTAGCCCTTTATCTGATATGTCATTTGCAAATATCTTCTCCCATTCTGTCGGTTGTCTTTTGGTTTTGTGGACTGTTTCTTTTGCTGTGCAAAAGCTTTTTATCTTGATGACGTCCCAATAGTTCATTTTTGCCCTTGCTTCCCTTGCCTTTGGCGATGTTTCTAGGAAGAAGTTGCTGCAGCTGAGGTCGAAAATGTTGCTGCCTGTGTTCGCCTCAAGGATTTTGATGGACTCCTGTCTCACATTTAGGTCTTTCAACCATTTGGAGTCTATTTTTGTGTGTGGTGTAAGGAAATGGTCCAGTTTCATTCTTCTGCATGTGGCGGTGCAATTTTCCCAATACGATTTGTTGAAGAGACTGTCTTTTTTCCATTGGACATTCTTTCCTGCTTTGTCAAAGATGAGTTGACCATAGAGTTGAGGATCCATTTCTGGGCTCTCTATTCTGTTCCATTGATCTATGTGTCTGTTTTTGTGCCAGTATCATGTTGTCTTGATGATGACAGCTTTGTAATAGAGCTTGAAGTATGGAATTGTGATGCCACCAGCTTTGCTTCTCTTTTTCAACATTCCTCTGGCTATTCGGGGTCTTTTTTGGTTCCATACAAATTTTAGGATTATTTGTTCCATTTCTTTGAAAAAGTTGATGGTATTTTGATAGAGATTGCATTAAATGTGTAGATTACTCTAGGTAGCATTGACATCTTCACAATATTTGTTTTTCCAATCCATGAGCATGGAACATTTTTCCATTTCTTTGTGTCTTCCTCAGTTCTTTCATGAGCATTTTATAGTTTTCTGAGTACAGATTCTTTGCCTCTTTGGTTAGATTTATTCCTAGGTATCTTATGGTTTTGGGTGCAGTTATAAATGGGATCGACTCCTTAATTTCTCTTTCTTCTGTCTTGTTGTTGGTGTATAGGAATGCCACTGATTTCTGTGCATTGTTTTTATATCCTGTCACTTTATTGAATTCCTGTATGAGTTCTAGCAGTTTTGGGGTGGAGTCTTTTGGGGTTTCCACATACAGTATCATATCATCTGCAAAGAGTGAGAGTTTGACTTCCTCTTTGCTGATTTGGATGCCTTTGATTTCTTTTTGTTGTCTGATTGCTGTGGCTAGGCCTTCTAATACTACGTTGAATAGCAGTGGTGATAGTGGACATCTCTGCCGCGTTTCTGACCTTAGGGGGAAAGCTCTCAGCTTTTCCCCATTGAGAATGATATTTGCTGTAGGTTTTCCATAGATGGTTTTTATGATATTGAGGGATGTACCCTCTATCCCTATACTCTGAAGAGTTTTGATCAAGAAAGGATGCTGTACTTTGTCAAATGCTTTTTCTGCATCTATTCAGAGGATCATATCGTTCTTATTCTTTCTTTTATTAATGTGTTGTATCACATTGATTGATTTGTGGATCTTTAAAATTTTGGGAGGCACTTTCTTCTAACAGACCAAAATATGCCCAAAATCTAGTGTGTGGCACTAATCTACACACCAGCCTGATCTGATCATATTTGATCATATTCTTTTTTTTATCTTTTTCTTTTTCTTTTTTTTTTTCTTTTTTCTTTCTTTCCCTTTCTTTTCCCCCATTTTCAGGTCTCTTCTGATTTCTTTAGCATCTATTTTTCTGGGGTCATTGTTACCCTGTTAGCATTTTGTTCTTTCATTCATCTATTCTCCTCTGGACAAAATGACAAGACAGAAAAAAATCACCTCAAAAAAAAGAACAAGAGGCCGTACCAACTGCCAGGGACCTAATCAATATGGACATTAGTAAGATGTCGGAACTAGAGTTCAGAATGATGATTTTAAAGATAGTAGCTGGGCTTGAAAAAAGCATGGAAGAAACTAGAGAAACCCTTTCTACAGAAATAAAAGAACTAAAATCTAAACAAGTCGAAATCAAAAAGGCTATTAATGAAGTGCAATAAAAAATGGAGGCTCTGACTGCTGGGATAAATGAGGCAGAAGAGAAAATTAGTGATATAGAAGACCAAATGATGGAAAATAAAGAAGCTGAGAAAAAGACAGATAAACAACTACTGGATCACAAGGGCAGAATTTGAGAGATAAGTGATACCATAAGACGAAACAATATTAGAATAATTCGGATCCCAGAAGAAGAAGAAAGAGAGAGAGGCAGAAGATATATTGGAGCAAATTATAGCAGAGAACCTCCCTAATTTGGGGAAAGAAACAGGCATCAAAATCCAAGAGGCACAGAGAACCCCCTCAAAATCAATAAAAATAGGTCAACACCCCGACATCTAATAGTAAAACTTACGAGTCTCAGAGACAAAGAGAAAATCCTGAAAGCAGCTTGGGACAAGAGATCTGTAACCTACAATGGTAGAAACATTAGATTGGCAACAGACCTATCCACAGAGACCTGGGAGGCCAGAAAGGACTTGCATGATATATTCAGAGCACTAAATGAGAAAAATATGCAGCCAAGAATACTATATCCAGCTAGGCTCTCATTGAAAATTGAAGGAGAGATAAAAAGCTTCCAGGACAAACAAAAACTAAAGGAATTTGCAAACACGAAACCAGCCCTCCAAGAAATATTGAAAGGGGTCCTCTAAGCAAAGAGAGAGCCTAAAAGCAGCATAGACCAGAAAGGAACACAGACAATATACAGTAACAGTCACCTTACAGGCAATACAATGGCACTAAATTCATACCTTTCAATAGTTACCCTGAATGTAAATGGGCTAAATGTCCCAATGAAAAGACACAGGCTGTCAGATTGGATTAAAAAAAAACAAGACCCATCGATATGCTGTCTGCAAGAGACTCATTTTAGACCCAAAGACACCCCCAGGTTGAAAGTGAGGGGGTGGAAAACCATTTACCATGCTAATGGACACCAAAAGAAAGCTGGGGTGGCAATCCTTATAGCAGACAAATTAGATTTTAAACCAAAGACCACAACAAGAGATGAGGAAGGACACTATAGCCTACTTAAAGGGTCTATCCAACAAGAAGATCTAACAATTGTAATATCTATGTCCCTAACATGGGAGAAGCCAATTATATAAGCCAACTAATAACAAAAACAAAGAAACACATCGACAACAATACAGTAATAGTAGGGGATTTTAACACCCCCCTCACTGAAATGGACAGATCATCTAAGCAAAAGACCAACAAGGAAATAAAAACTTTAAATGACACACTGGACCAAATGGACTTCACAGATATATTCAGAACATTCCATCCCAAAGCAACAGAATATACATTCTTCTCTAGTGCCCGTGGGACATTCTCCAGAATAGATCACATCCTAGGTCACAAATCAGGTCTCAACCGGTACCAAAACATTGGGGTCATTCCCTGCATGTTTTCAGACCATAATGCTTTGAAACTAGAACTCAGTCACAAGAGGAAAGTCGGAAAGAACTCAAATACACGGAGGCTAAAGAGCACCCTACTAAAGAATGAATAGGTCAACCAGGAAATTAAAGAAGAATCAAAAAAATTCATGGAAACCAATGAAAATGAAAACACAACTGTTCAAAATCTTTGGGATACAGCAAAGGCAGTCCTGAGAGGAAAGTATATAGCAATACAAGCCTTTCTCAAGAAACAAGAAAGGTCTCCAATACACAACCTAACCCTACACCTAAAGGAGCTAGAGAAAAAACA
Source organism: Callorhinus ursinus (assembly GCF_003265705.2). Taxonomy (NCBI): domain Eukaryota; kingdom Metazoa; phylum Chordata; class Mammalia; order Carnivora; family Otariidae; genus Callorhinus; species Callorhinus ursinus. Next base: position 90,990,060 of record NW_027397066.1, on the reverse strand, counting down.
GCAAATAAAGCCTAAACCCAGCAGGAGAAGAGAAATAATCAAGATCAGAGCAGAAATCAATGAACTAGAAACCAAAAGAACAGTAGAACAGATCAACGAACCTAGGAGCTGGTTCTTTGAAAGAATTAATAAGATTGATAAACCATTGGCCAGATTTTTCAAGAAGAAAAAAGAAATGACCCAAATAAATAAAATCATGAATGAAAGAGGAGCGATCACAACCAACACCAAGGAAATACCAACATTTATAAGAACATATTATGAGCAACTAGGTACCAGCAAATTAGATAATCTGGAAGAAATGGTTGCATTCCTAGAGATGTATTAACTACCAAAACTGAACCAGGAAGAAATAGAAAACCTGAACAAACCTATAGCCACTAAGGAAATTGAAGCAGTCATCAAAAATCTCCCAACAAACAAAAGCCCAGGGCCAGATGGCTTCCCAGGGGAATTCTACCAAACATTTAAAGAAGAATTAATACCTATTCTTCTGAAACTATTCCAAAAAACAGAAATGGAAGGAAAACTTCCAAACTCGTTTTATGAGGCCACCATTACCTTGATCGCCAAACCAGACAAAGATCCCATCAAAAAGGAGAACTACAGACCAATGTCCTTGATGAACATGGATGCAAAAATTCTCACCAAAATACTAGCCAATAGGATCCAACAGTACATTAAAAGGATTATTCACCATGACCAAGTGGGATTTATTCCTGGGCTGCAAGGTTGGTTCAACATCCACAAATACAATTCTCTTTTTAAAATTCTCACTTTGTAAAGCTAAATAGTGTATCAACCGCACATCCAGCTTCCCTTTCAAATGAGTTTCCTTTGAATGTGTCCATGAGTGTTGGATATGATGACCTTAGCTGACTATATCATTGTGCTAATGAGGTCGAAGTTGGTCTTCAATTCAATTCCCATGTAGTCCAATTAACTCTGATCTGTCCTATTACCAATGTCCCAACTTAACCATATTGCCTGGGTAGCGAATAGGTGCGGTTCACGAAAAGGAGGACCAAAAATAATAAATAATCAGCCATCCATCATTCTATTGAAAGGAAAATTTCTTATTTTATATGGACATTTACGTATGTCAATGAGTATATGCCAGTATATGTGGAATTGGTCTCATCTGTGGGTGTGTGCTCTACTCAGTAGTTCATCATTTGTAAACCTTAAGACAGACTCTGTTTAAGAGTCGTCTCCATGTGCAAAGGGTTAATGCTAAGTGGAATTGACCAGTCCTTTTCACAAATGGACATCAATAAGAGAAAACCTCAAAATATAAATATTAAAAAAAATCGTAAATGTATAGAGACAAATACACATTAGTAACTACATTCCTATATTTTATGCATAGGTGGATTTTACATCTTTTCTATTAAAGAAGGCAAAATTTTAATTATAGCCTAATTACATGTGTCCCATTATGTATTTCATATCATCAACTGGTTCATGCTCAGGAAATACAAATTCTTTTTATTCTTAGCCTAAATAAAACACAACGAAATGAGGCAAATATGGTGTCAAACTATGTTGGCTAAATACAGGTGACTTTAGTGAGAGTATGTGACAGCTTTTCCTAAAAGTGCACTCACATACTGATGATTCACAATTTAATTTTATATGGTAGACATGTGAACATTTTTCATTTTATTAATCATGCACGTGTTTTGTTACAAATAGAAATATGCCAACTAAAACATGAAATTCTGATTTCTCAGATGTTATTCTTAAGAAAAAGTTAAAAATGCACATACACACATTAACACAAATGACACAGAAATATTGCAAAAATCTTGAAACTGGAATGTGCTTAAATAAAACTTGGGCAATGATTATATGTTCCCAAAATAAAAGACCCAAAATAAAAGCTATGATATTGGAAACTATGTGTTTAAATATTTCATTGGTATTTTTTAAAAAAGAAAGGGTGATCCCAGGAACATCAATTTATCAATTAATTTTCACATATTACTTTGCATGCAAAGCAGCTCTTGCACACCTTTTTACCTCTATATTACCAAATCAATTCCCCTCAAAATGAAACAAAACTCAAAGGAACCAATGGCTGTAGAAGAATTCATTCTGACCATATTCTCTTCCCAAAGAACACTCACCTGCATGAAATCGCTGTTGGGAGGACTTTCAAATGCAAAGGACCACCCACCTGCCACAGTTCTGGTCCACACACAGGTATAAGGTATATATAAGAAACCCTCCACCCACCTGGAAGGCTCTACCTCCTGGGACCCTGGGTGCTTGAACTGGAGAGGCACCCCAGCTTCCCTGCTACAAACGGAGCTTAGACTAAGGGAATTAAAGCCAAAATATGGCTTAACTATTTTTCTTTCTTCACATCATCTAACAGCTTAACATTTCAGGCAGAAGGAAGATGGAAAGTGCCCAGACATAAAGTCTGGCCTGTTTAAGAAATTCAAGAGGACAGTGTGATACAAGGCAGTGAGTGAGGGATGGTGTTCCACAGGCAGGCAGGGACACGGTGTGTAGGCCCTGAAGGACATGTGCTGTGTTTGCATTGTATTCTAAGTACAATAGAAAGTCACAGAAGAGTTTTAAGCAGGGGAATGGAAAGATCCTATTTTTATATATCGAGATATTTCTAGATGCTGTGTGGAGAATTAATGATGGAGGAGGAAGCCAAGATGAGCAGAAGGGAGATTTGTCAGAAGCTATTAAATTCACTTAATATTTGGATGTCTTCTTTGCAGAAATGTCTGCTCATGTCTTCTGCCCATTTCTTGATTGGATTATTTGTTCTCTGGGTGTTGAGTTTGAGATGTCCATCAACATATGAATGGATAAAGAAGATGCGGTGTATATATATACAATAGAATATTATACAGCCATCAAAAAATGAAATCTTGCCATTTGCAACAACATGGATGGAGCTAAAGGGTATTATGCTAAGCAAAATAAGTCAATCAGAGAAAGACAATTATATGATCTCACTGACATGAGGAATTTGAGAAACAAGACAGAGGATCACAGGGGAAGGTAGGGAAAAATGAAACAAGACGAAACCAGAGAGGGAGAGAAACCATAGGAGACTCTTAATCTCAGGAAACAAACTGAGGGTTGCTGGAGTGGAGGGGGGTGGGAGGGATGGGGTGGCTGGGTGATGGACACTGGGGAGGGTATGTACTATGGTGAGCACTGTGAATTGTGTAAGACTGATGAATCACAGATCTGTACGCCTGAAACAAATAATACATTATATGTTAATAAAAATAAAATTCACTTAATATTCAGTACTAGTGGCCTGGCTTAGAGTGGCGGCTTGGAGATGGAGCAAGGGGATGTGATGTGAGCAGGGTGAAAGAGGAACAAAGGCCGATTTCCAGACTTTGGGTAGATTTTATTGAGATGATGAAGAGTTGGAAAAAACACAGGTTTGGCTGAATGGGAATCAAGAATTCAGTGTGGAATGTGTTTGCTTAAGATACAAGGAGATGGGCGCCTGGGTGGCTCAGTCGTTAAAGCGTCTGCCTTCGGCTCAGGTCATGATCCCGGGATCCTGGGATCGAGCCCCACATCGGGCTCCCTGCTCCGCGGGAAGCCTGCTTCTTCCTCTCCCACTCCCCCTGCTTGTGTTCCTGCTCTCGCTATCTCTCTCTGTCAAACAAATAAAATCTTAAAAAAAAAAAAAAAAGATACAAGGAGATGTACAAGTGGAGATGTCAAGTAGGCATGTAGTTCAGTATAAAAGTTTGCAGCTCAGAAGACAGGTCAGAGCTGAAGACATAGATTTGGAATTCATATATATATGTAATATTTCAAACTATGAGACTGAATGAAATAACCTTTAGAGAGTGTACAGACTGGTAAGAAAAAAGGGTCCAGGGCAAAGCAACATAGAGCAGATGAAGGAGGAAGAGCCAGCAAAGACAGAAGGCACAACCAAGGAGGTACACTGAGAACCAGGAGAGCATGATATGGTAGAAGACAGAAATGAGTTTCATGGGCGCCTGGGTGGCTCAGTCGTTAAGCGTCTGCCTTCGGCTCAGCTCATGATCCCAGGGTCCTGGGATCGAGTCCCACGTCAGGCTCCCTGCTCTGCGGGAAGCCTGCTTCTCCCTCTCCCACTCCCCCTGCTTGTGTTCCTGCTCTCACTATGTCTCTCTCTGTCAAATAAATAAATAAAATCTTAAAAAAAAAAAAAAAAAGAAATGAGTTTCAACGAGGAGGAAATGGTCACCAGTGCTGACATACCAGAGGGCTAAGATGAGGGGAGATGTTGCTGACAGTGGGCCCTCAGCAAGAGCAGTTCCAGGATGACAAAGGGTAAAGCCAGATTCAAGAAAGTCAAAGAATTAAAGGAAGATGAGGAAGTGAACACAGAGTGTGTAGATAGTTCATTGTTGTTGTTGTTGTTGTTAAGATTTATTTACTTATTTTAGCAGGAAGGGACAGAGGGAGAGGGTGAGAGAGAGAATCTCCAGCAGATTCCCTGCTGAGCACGGAGCCTATCACAGGGCCTGATTCCATGACCCTTAGATCATGGAGCTAAAACAGGAGTCTGACTCTCAACCGACTGAGTCACCTGGGCATCCCTAGATAGTTCTTTTTAAAAGTTTCTTTATGCAGTGTAGCTGAGAGGGAAAATGCAAATTCAAGAGAAGTTTTTGTTTGTTCACTTTTGTTTGTGTTTAAGGACAAATTGATTAAAAGGAGTGGGGGTATTGGTGCTACCCTGATCTTCCCAATGCATTCATTTCCACTTTCTAGATCTGGTTCATCCTCACAAGCATTTCGTTCAACCACAAGCAGACAGTCCTTTCAAGAAGAAATATAAGACCCAATAGTAAACATCTGCTTAATCTCCCCCACTTAGAAGTACCATTTCCTGATAGATTATGTGGCTAATTATAAGGAATTTCAATTCAGTTTACTTGACATGTTAATTCATATTGAAAAAGTTTACCTATAGTAAGGAATTTTTCTCACCAAAATGAAATATCTTCCCACCATGTTTTAGGTTAGAAATAGACCAAGGAAAATAAAAAATAAAAAAAAAAGGAAAAGAAATAGACCAAGGAGTTCAGAAATGATCGACAAAGTCTTTGTTTTAGTCATATATATTGTATTAGTTTGCTAGGGCTGCTATAACAAAGTACTACAAATGAGGCAGCTTTAGAAATCTGGAGTTTCTAGAGGCTAGCTTACAGTTCTGGAGGCTAGCTCTCTGAGATCAGGGTGTCAATGGGCTTGATTACTTCTGAGGGCTGTGAGGGAGAATCTTCTCCAGGGCTCTCTCTTAGCTTAAAAGGGGGAGAAGGCACTTGTTGTGAGAGACACCTTTAGATTCATGGTATTTGTTCAGGTTTGAATCCTGCAGTTCTTAGGCAGGCAGACTTGTGTATGCTCACCAGGCAGGACGCTCACCATGGGGAGCAAAACCTCACAGCTAACCCACGTTACTTGTGTGGCTTGAAATTCAAAATAACTAGTCACGATCTTCATTTTGCAAATAAGCATTTATAATAATGGCTTTCTTAAACTATATACAGTTTCTGAATATACAGATTTTTTATTTTCATAATATAAATAGTTCCACGGGCTTGGAGTTGAATTTTTCAGAGATACATATAACGAGGATGAACATTTTCCCAACGCTAAAACCCTTGTAAGATATTCTTTGTGAGGTAGAGAAGTTATTTTTTGTTCGGTCAAATACCTTGATGGTTTCTTCATTCAATAAATTAATTAATTAATTAATTTAAAAAAAGAAGTAAAGTCTCAAATGAGAGTCACATTGTTCTGAAGCAAGAAATATGGGAGAAGAAGGATCAGGCCTGACTGGCTGAAAGGAGGGAAAAAGTAAGAAGACAAGCAGCTTGATATAAAGCCGGGCTCTGTGCCAAAAACTAGTCCCATGAGGAGCTCGCAGAGGCAAGGCTTGTAAAGGGACTTTCAAGATCTAATATTTACTGCTGATTATTTTCCAGGTTGCATGTTATCTCCCTTCACAACCTCAGGTCTTCAGTAAAAGTCTACACACACAAACTTGGGTCAGTGGAACTTTGGGGGAGTTCAGGAATTGAGGTATCCAGCATAGAACGACAGAGTACAGCAAAGTGACAGCAGTATATGAGAAAGGATACAGGTTGGGAGTTGAGAATTCTGGAACTAGATGAGGTGACCAAATATAACACAAACTTCCCCCAAAAGCCTGGAACGTATTGGAAAGCTCATGTGATTCCCTCCATTCTTGAGATAAGGTCCATGGCAATTTCATTTAAATCTGAAAGCAAGCTGGAGGACTGTGGGCACATCTAAGGAGCTGCCCTTGGCTTACCGAAGTGTAACAGTGTCCAGTTTCTGGCACCTAGCAGGACCTGACTACATCTTTGTTATTTTTTGGTTTGGTTTTGTAATTTGACAATCCTGTAGAAATACAGAATGGGAAAAACATCACTTCCAGGTAGTTTACATAAAAAAGATTAAGGGATTTTAGTTGGCAAAAAGATCAATATTAGTCAACAATGTTCCGCAAGAAAATAATGATATCTTGAGCTGCATTAATAGAAGTAGAGTTTCCAGAAGCAGGAAAATGTTATCTTCACTGGACCTTCCTGAGTCTCTTCATATTTATGTTCAGGCCCTAGACATTTAAAAAAGACATTGGCAAAAAGGAATAAATACAGAGGGTGACAATGAGGCTGGCAATGAATCTGGGAGCCATACCAGGTATGACACAAGTAAAGAAATTTCTTACGTTAACCTAAAAAAAAGAAGAGGGAGAAGGAGAGAAGGACATCTTAAAAAAGACATATTCATAGAGTTATCATATAGAAGAGTGTGGTAGACAGAATAACAACCCCCAAAGAAGTCCATGTCCTAATCCCTGAAACCTGGCAAAGGAATTTGCAGATGTGATTAAGGATCTTGAAATAAGGAGTTTATCCTGAACTATGCAGGTGGGTCCAGTATAATCCCAAGGGTCCTTAAAGATGGAGGAGGGAGACAGAAGGTCAGAGTCAGAGAAGGAGATAGAATTAGAGGTACCAGTGATAGGGGGCCATGTACCATGGAAGGCAGGCAGTCTCTAGAAGCTAGAAAAGGCAAGGAAATAGATTTTGTCCTAGAATCCCCAGAAGGAACACAGCTCTGCCAACCCAGTTTAGACTTCTAACTTCCAGAACTGTAAAATGATAAATGTGTCTAGTTTTATACCACGAAATTTGTGGCATTTTTTTTTTACAGCAGCAACAGGAGACTAGTACAAAGACTAAATTATCTAAAGAATGCTTAATAACAGAAGGAAAGCAAATAGATGGAAGTTAATGGAGTAAAACTTCAGTTCGATGCAAAATCCTAGTCCCACAGCCGCAGCCAAAGGTGGGACACATTGAACCGTGCAGAGCCTAGTACCTGGAGCTCAGCTACCAACCCCAGGGCCAGGAGGACATGCCCCTGCCCCCAGGCACAGGGTCCTTCCACAGTCCTGCCCAAAGACATACATTATTAAAGACTAAAAATATTTTTATAAAGAGATACAGAATTGAGAGAGTAAGAGGGGGAAAAAAAACAGTAGATGAGGATATCCACATGTTTTTGAAAGATCAGGAGCAAATGACGAGTGGCCATTGATGTATTAGTTGATTTATGTGACTGGGAGACTTGCAGGGCGAAGTCTAAATAATATAGAGAGCAGCATTACAAAGGAATACAAATATGACCAAGATCAAGAGTTCCAGAGCTGGAGTGTAGTTGTAAGGAAACCAACCAAGGCCCTTGGGGCAAAACTGGCCCAAGCCTGTAGAGCCAGGGGCTTCCAAACCTACAAGGACCACACAGGACATGCCTAGATTGCCTGAGAAATCTGTGCAAGAAATGAACTAAAGTAAGAATTAAAGTCCTAGCTAGACCCACATAAGTCAGAGAACAATATACTGGAACTCAGAGCCAGAATCAGAACCTCCAGTCCTTTCATCAGGGAGAGAAACATGGGTTTCCTAAGAGTTACTTAACCACAAAAAAACTAGAAACTGGTTTTCTGAGAGCATCTGTTAAGGAGGAGACCTTTGTTAGGGAAGCAAGGACCTCAGAGCCCACACAGAGCAAATGGTAGCACTCCATCTATAGAAGCCCATCCACTTCATCACTGCAGATTTCCCACCAAGATAGAAGCCTTCCGTTTGCCTTTCTGCAAGCCACTAAGAAAATAGCCCATTCGCGTGCTGTCCCCTGTGATATCTATAAGCAATTCCTGGTCTCTTTCCTAACAGAAGAATTGTCAGAGATCAGAGGAGTCCCCCCAGGAAAAGGTGGGGTACAACGTGACATTTTCCAAAAAGGTGAGGAAAAGGGAGCAAGGAACTGAAAGGGAAACAAAGAAGAAGAAGGAGTGGGGTAAAGGAAGAAATAAGATGACCCTGCTGACTAGGGAAGAAAAGAAACATTAAAAAAAAAAAAAATCATTAGGCCTGGGGAGGAGGATTTTACCCTCCTGTGCCTCATACCTCCCAGGTTCTTCGTTTTGATACAAAATTTCCTTTGTTTCATTTTTATTTTGCGTTCTGGGTGGCTCAGTTGGTTAAGCGGCTGCCTTCGGCTCGGGTCATGATCCTGGAGTCCCGGGATCGAGTCCCGCATCGGGCTCCCTGCTCAGCAGGGAGTCTGCTTCTCCCTCTGACCCTCCCCCCTCTCATGTGCTCTCTCTCTCATTCTCGCTCTCGCAAATGAATGAAAAAATCTTTAAAAAAAAAAAAAATCCCCTACTTACATCGAAAGTCTACTAAAGATTTATACCAAAGCAACGTTATTACTTTGTGATAAATTACTTTTGTAATATGATTAAGGTTGGATTTTTTTTTTCTCAGAAGTTCTGTGTTTTATATGCTGTAGACTCCTAAGGAAACAATGCTTTGGGATTAAACACTAAACTGATTTTTGAAAGATAGTAGATTCATAGAGGTTGAGGTATATGGGATCAATGTCTATCCTTGATCATTGACCATTTTCTTTGTAACTCAACCTTGAAAGAAAATGCACCACTGTCCAAATCAAGATATCTGAATACCTCTTCTGATTTTAACACTCTTCTTATAGACAAAACACTATAAAATAGAAAGGCTCTTTGGGCAAAGAAAACAGTACCAAATTTTCACAAGCTCCAAGTTATTCACAAACGGTCTTTGTAATGCACTTAGGATAAAGGGATCTTCTTGTTTTCAAACCGTTTCTAGAACATTAGTCATATAGAGAGATGAAAAACTCACATGTAAATTCAGTAGAAGGATAGGTCTTTAAAACAAAAGCATATCTCTATACTGCTTCCATTATGGTTAAATCATCCATTTCTTATCTTAAATCCCTAATTTAGATTTCTCAGAATGATTGATATTCTATTTTAGTTTTCTAAAAGTAGTTGAAATTAGGAGGTTCAAATTCCAGTCGAGACTCTGAAATTTTCAAGGTCAAGGAACCATGCTTCACTCGCCTTTGTGTTTCCCAATCTTGACAAAGCATCTGGAGCCAAGTAGCCTTTCAATATGTGATTACAGAAATAAACTGAATTAACACAGATCCAAAAAACAGTAGTGAAACACCAAAATCTGGAAGACAATCATTTGGCTCGTGTGGCTATTTTTTTTTTAAACAATAGAGACAATTTACAGTATTGATGAGCACAACTGCCAAAGTGAATGTACCGCAGATTAAGAAAAGAAGTAAATGTAACTTTTTCAGCCTTTCTGACTTGTTCTTGTAAAGGAATTTTTTAATTAAAGAAAATGGTGGGGAGGGGGAGTTGATTACAGAAAGCCAAAGTTACAAACACATTTTATCTCATGAATAAGTAAATTTCATGTTAATAATATTGTGTACTAAAATTTAAGAGGAAATTCAAAATAAAAACCAAGAACAGATTAAATATCCAAATCATATCTAGAAATAAGTTACCCCAAGGAATAAACAACAGGACAGAAATAGCAAGTGATTAAAAGGTAGGTAGCAAAAGAAAGCACACACTAATTAGAACGCTTAATTAACAGTAATTCATTACCTTCTCCCTATCATACCAAGCCATACTGACCTCAAAGACCATTGTGTCTGATATTAAATATTTTATTCCTGGTTTATAAAAACTATTAGCCAGAGTATATATCACTAGCTAAAAAAAAAAGAAAAGAAAAGAAAAACTCCGTAAATGTAATTAAAATGACTTCACTATTTTAACTGAATATTCATTATAAATTATAAAACTGCCACCTAGTTTACCCACATAGGATTTACTATTTTGACATTTCAAATTTAAAAAGTGTATTAACCTTTGTTAAATCGGAAATTACACATGCAGTAGGAAGACCACCCATGCCAGCATTGGGAATTGACGGCTTTCTGATCTCTTTTACATGTGTTTGATGAAGGATGCAATTCAGCTGTTGTACTGATTTCATTCTTGGATGACTTCCCCTTGGGTAGCATAGTGACCGCTTTTCACTGGTTATTCATGTGCTTTATTGATTGACACCCTAAACCAAGTTATTAGATCCTTTTTAAACACATGGCTTTCCCCTGGGAAAAAAAATAGCTTTTACAGCATACAAGTAATGTGTTTTTTAAAGATAATTTATATGCTTTACAGAAAGCAGAATAACCTTACTACTGAAGACATTGATACTTTTTCCAGAAGACCGTTTCCTTCTCAACAATAGCTTAAGAACAAAAACTCAGGTTTTATACAAACTCAGGTTTTATATAACTTAATGAATAAGACATCCAAAAACTAACAGAAATCAACCAATAACTCAGATTAACTGATATGATATTGGGATTCCTAAAACTTTTTTGTGACTAAAACAACCCCCCCCCCAAAAAAAAAAGACCAAACCAACCAACCAACCAACAGACAAAAACCTCAGGCATGCAAGTTAGTCTTCGGTATGAGATGCAACCTGTCCTTGGTAATTATATGCAATGATGATGACAACAAACCTTCAGAGCATTCATCAAACTCAGCCTAACATTACCACATATGCCCCCTTTCCTTTTTGCTACTTGTCTCGATATTCTGGGAAATGCTTTAAAATGCCTCTATACTTGTCCTCATGCCAAAGGAGCTAGATTCTCCCCAGTATCTATTCTCTTCTTCATGGACATGGCAAGACTATATGTCATAGCTTCCCTTGTTGCTAGACAGGTAGCTACATTTTCATCCAATGGACAAATGCCATACACCTTTTTGAGGACCTTCTTTAAATGGCACGTAATACGGACTCGTTAATTTTTTTTGTTGTCCCTTCCTCCTTCCTGCTAACTGGAATGTGCACATGAGGGCTGGAGCTGGACCTGAAGTGGCTATCTTGAGCCACAAAGTAAGCTTGATAATAGACCTTCCTGTAAAGGAGCAACAAGATAGAAACAGCTGGGTTCCTGAACACTTTGTGCAACAGACTTACTACATCAACATTAAGCTACTTACCTACAGACCTTTCCTTATCCAAGAAATAAATTTCAATTTTATTTAGCACACTATATTTTGGGTCTGTTACTCTCAGTAAAATCTCCTAAATAATGTCCAATAGCATTAAAGAACTGGGCAAAGAAATGATATCAACCATTGAACTTTTAATACTCTTTGTTTCAAAAGATATATATACCTGCAAATCTCTGAATTTAGAGAATAGCAGAGTTAGGAGTAGCAAATAAAATGACTACCATTTTTGAGGGACAGGAAGGTGATGCATAGGAAAACCGAGATTCAGGCAAGGTGACACACACAAAGTCACAGTGCCAGGAAGAGGCAGAGCCAAGATTAGAAAAAAAGACTAGACCCAAAGAAATGAAAACCCCAGGTCAGAGAGTCCATGGTGCCACATCTACCATAGTCCTCATTTCAGCAAGTCGATCACATCTGTGAAGAGAGTAGAGTGCTATATGGTATTTCTCAGACATAGCCCTATCCTGCTGGTGAATACTGCATAACCAGGATGGCTCCGCTCTTTGCTCTGATGTCAAAATGATGCTGCCCATATGTGAGTTCCTACGAGTGCAGCAAGGTCTCCATCTCAGACAGACATTTATAAAATATTATTGCCTATTTCCTGAAACTAACAGTTGGAAAGGATTTGTCTCTGCCCCAGAACAAAAATTAAACCACAATCTTTAAAATGTTTTACATTTTGCAAATCACAAAGGGAATTCTTCTATACATAATTATCTTCTCCCACAGTTAATTTATAATGCATACAAAACAGGTATTATTCCCATCTTAAAGTTGTAAAAAAAACAAACATCAGAGAAATTAAGTGACTCAAGCAATGTCATACAGCTATTGAAAGATAGGGCCAAAAACTGAGATGCATTTTTATACATTTAGTATCCCTTCAACTGCATCAAAGGGGTGCCATGACTTTTGAAACCATTTCTTATCTCACCAGTAAAGCTAAAGCTATGGTCATGCATATTGATACCATACCTAGGACCAGATTCTCTAAAAGCAGAAGCCAAGCACTCTGGTTAGTCAAGAGATTCCGGAATTTTTATTATCTCGTTCACATTAATAAGATGATAATCAATGCACCACAATTTTCAAGTAGTTTTAAATTGGTCCTGGGGATTAGCATTTATTTTGCACTCAGTTGCCTTGGTTATATATCATAGGTGTGCAACTGTAAAAACACCACGCAATCAATGGATAGCCAAATTTGAAAAATAAAACATAATATTCAAGAGCTGGAGAAATTCTTGGACATCCTCTACTAGGACTCCCTCAACAATGGGAAAATTATCCTGCAATGTTAGGTTTGCTTGAAATCATACAGCTAATGACAATCAGGACAAGAACTGGAACCCAGATCTCTTGGGGCTAAGTCTTACATTCATGGTACCGCAACTTGCCACTTGCTAACACAAGTGGAGAGAGTAAGTTGATGAAGCAGATATTGATTATCTACTAAGAGGATTCTTCAGCTATCCAATATTTTTCTTGCTTTTTTCTCTCTTCTTTTTTTCAGATATATTTTCTTTCAATAAAAAGCCCTCTTATTACATTTAGGATGTGACTCAATTCATAAAAAATTAATGTTACATTCAATATTTCCTTTCATAGGCTAGAGAGGCTCATTTTACACGGGATTTCATCTACAGAATAGAATCCCTCTGTAGCCTGTCATGAGTTAACTACACAATTAACCACCAAATTCATGACACAAGGATAATGAAAACTAAAAATGAAATGCTTAGATTTGGTAAGTCACTTAACTTCAAGTTCACTTCAGCTGAGCACACCAAATGTAATGTTCCGAGGTTAAATGGCTAACACTGTTTTCCCCAGTGTTTGCAATTGCCTACATACATAAAATTCACACATTTCACCAGTTAAGTACTCCCTCCACCAACCCTGAGTGTGTGTACTCTTGCCATGTTATTGTGAGATTTCCAAGAAAGCATTTGGGTGGTTACATGAGAAATTTGAATGAAGATGGGCTTAACCTTTATGCCCTGAAACTTCTCAGCCCCTTCCTCACCCTGTTCCCACCCTTGCCACTGGTAAAATATATTTTTGAAGTTGATCTCTAGATTTATTTCAATCTTTTTTTATACTATTGTTGTCTTATTCTTACCCCTGATCCCCACTTGCCCCGTCTCAATCCTTTTCAATTTTGAAACATATTCAAATTGATGATGTGTAATAAAACAAGACATGGGCAGCTCTTCCTCCAGAGAAGATAAGACTGAGAGTCAATTCACAGGTAAGAGAGATCAGGAAATATTAATCCAAAAAACATTGTCACTTTCCCTATCAACATTTAAATAGTACTGCAATATATGAATTTGTTGGTTTGGGGGCTTTTATTGGAGGGGGGAGTTGGCTTATTTTACTAATAACTGGCGTTCTAAAAAAAACAAGTGAATAAATAAATAAAAAATAATTGCAATGGTTTTCTTACCAAGTGACTTGGCCATACTCTATTTTGTGTAAAAGATGTCTCTTCTTTTGTTTTACAGAAACCCTAGTATCATGTCCCAGCCTAGTATGTCAGAAGACAAAACTCACTTCATGAATATTTACAACTTATATCTGATCTGGTTAGAATTCTATAAGCATGTTATTTTCCCAAACGACATGGCTATGATCCTGAACTTACTTGAGCAAGACAGAGGCTACATATAGAGCAATATGGAACAGCCACTCATTCACATGCCTAGATTCACAATTCCTTGAAAATATAGCTGAAAAGAGGAGTTCCATACGTAGGCTTATTTACTTAAACTTCTTAATCTAAATTATCTAAAATGTCATTGTAGTAAAAAAACTTGAACCTCTTTACTTTGGAATTCATGGTGTCCAGACATCTGTGTTGATAAATGGGTCCCTTTGTTGTTTTTCATCATGTCTACTATTAACAATCACTGTGCAAGGTGTTTGAGAAATGAAAATAAGCAGATTTGGTCTTGTTCACATGGAGCATAAATTACAGTGGAGGATTATAATCATAAGCAGATAAACTAATGAATAAACAAAATGAGGATTTGTGAAGTATAATATAAAAATAAATGGTTATAAACAGGAGAATGGCACTCTACTACATACTCTCTTAGCAATCACACTGGCTTCTTAAACAAAGGAATGGAAGTGAGGAAAATGAAATGGAGGAAGGATGCCTGGGTGACTCAGTCAGTTAAGCGTCTGACTCTTGATTTTGGCTCAGATCATGAATGTCAGGGTCATGGGATCCAACCTGAAACTCACATGGGGCTCTGTTCACTGCAGAGTCCGCTTGTCCCTCTCCTTTACCCCTCTGCTCCTCCTTCTGCTCAAGCACAAGTGGACCTGCTAGCTCTCTCTCTCTCTCTCAAATAAATAAATAAAAACTTTAAAAAAATGAAAATGAGGAGACTGATTCAATAGTCCAGGCAAGAAATTAGAAAGACCTTTTCCAAGGTGGTCTCATAAAGAGGAGAAAATTAGTTGGCAAGTTTGTTATATGTTTCAGAAGCTAGGAGACAGGACCTTCTGATGGATTAAATGTGAATGATAAAGAGCCAACGTTAAGAATGGTACCTAAGATACTAGATTGTGACTTTATTAGGTGTTAGTATCATTCGCTGAGAAAGGGATCAAGAAGGAATAACAGATGACAGAACTGTAGCAAATTCCATTCTGGATAGATTAATTTACAATTTACTGTGGAACATCATAATGAACATAGTGACTAAGTATTTAAATATAAGGGCCTTGATTTCAGAAGCAAATCCTGAATTAGAGATGGAATATAGAAATTCATCAGCACATCATGACAATGAAGCCATAGGAGCAGATCCAATTGATTAGGAGGAAACATGTAAATGAAAAGAATTGGTGCTAAGACAAAACACCACAGCTAGAAGAATATACCAAGAAAGGGAAATCTGCAAGAGACGGAGAAGCTGCTGCTGGGGGGAATCCAGAAAGACTACCAGATTTCTAGATAAAAGATCTAGAGGGTAATGATACTGCTACTGAGATGTGGAAGACTAAAGAGGATTATTGGGGAAAGGAAGGATGGAATTGAAATAAAAAATTGTGTTAGCCATGTGAAGTTGAAGATGCCTGTGATCTCTCCAAAAAGAGATCTCGAGAAGATAGTTTGAATATTTGAGTCTATAGTTCAAATGGGAAGTCTGAGGAGAAGATACAAATGTGAAAACTTCTAGCATATATGGTATTTCTTTTTCTCAAGATTTTATTTATTTTTACTTTTTGCAAGAAAAAGTAAGAGAGAGAGAGACAGAGGGCACGAATGTGGGGAGGGGCTAAGGGAGAAGCCGACTCCCCGCTGAGCAGGGAGACCAGTGTAGGACTTGATCCCAGGGCCTTGGGGTCATGACCTGAGCCAAAGGCACTTAACTGACTGAGCCACCCAGGCACCCTCTAGCACATATATAGTATTTAAAGTCATGAAGCTGGGGGAAATCCCCTTGGGGGAAAAGATAAAAAGGAATGAAGGCTGGATCAGCCCTGTAGATCTCCAACATTTAGAGGCTGAGTCAAGAGAAAAGCAAGTAAAGGAAAATGAGACGGGGTTGCTAATGAGGCAAGAAGAAAGCCAGAAAAGTGTGACCCCATGGAAGCTAAGAAAGAGAAATGTTTGCAAAAGAAGGAAACAGCAAACTGTGCTAAATGCTCCTGGGAAATGGAGTAAAATGAAAATAAAACGTAAACACTAAATTGGACATGAGCAATTTCAGTGAAGTGGTAGAGATGCAAGTCAGATTTGAGGAGTTCAAAAACTGAATAGAATGTGATAAAGGGTGACAGCATATGTAGACTCTTTCTTCAAGTAATGTGGCCAGGGCGGCAGAGAAATGAAGCAAAGGACTGAGGGTCAGGGGAGATAGGGGCTGCTGGGTTTGGGAGTGGTTTTTTTCTTTAAGAAGAGGGATATTATAGCATATTTTTATAATAATAACAATCCAGTGGAAAGAGAGGTATTCACAATATAAAAGATACAGGAGGGACTGAAGTATTTAAAAAGACAAGAAGGCATGGGATTCCAAACAAAATTAGAGGGATTGACCTTTAATGGAAGAATTGCCTCTCCTTCCATCTTTTCTCTAAGAAAAATAGAGATGCAGGCTATTTATACATTTAGCAGTGAGAGTTGTCTGATGACTATAATTTTTCTCAATGATAGACGAGATGGAGTGTTCTGCCAAGAGCTGGGTAGGAAAGAGGGGGAAGGGTAATGGGAGCTCTGAGGAGTGAATCAACAGATCAAATAGTCATCTTATAGAGTAGAAATGTAAGCTTTGTAGTGTCACTAGGACACCAGGTTTTGATACATATTAATGTGCTTTTCCCTTCTGCATCTCCATGGACATAACCCTCCCTCTTCTCAGAAGCATCTAAGTATAGGGAAGTTAAAGAGTAGGTGCCAAGGGACATTAGAGGGTGGAGATGAAGATGATCATAACAGGAATAGAAAGAAAGCAATCAGTGTTCCGTTGAATCCCTAACGATAACCTAAATTTGAAAAACTCTGAAGTTTTGAAATATTTTGAAGACTTTGTCAAGAGAAAAGGGTTTTCTAATTCCTGAAACTCTCAATAATGTATCAAAAGTCATTCTGGCAGATTTGACCATCAAGTTTATTATCTGTAGAGAAAAACCAAGATAGGGCTCAGGAAAAGTCCCTGCCATGCAGAAAGAATAGCCCATCCAACCCAGCCCGGAAGAAATGTGGACAGGAGAGGAGGAAAAGGTAGGGCAAAATCTTTCTCTTCCCTCCCATTGTTAGGATTGGATCTCCACAGTGGGCTGTAGGAACATTCTGATAGATAGAGAAGCACTCAAGAATATGAGCACTAACAGCCTGCTTCTCCAGCCAGTGCTTGGAAGAGACACAAACCACTAGCAGAAGACTCTTACTTGTCTCAGCACCATGACCAGTGCTCATGGAAACAATAGCACACATATGGCTACTGGTTTCTTGAAACCTATGTGGGATATGTGTGGATAGAAAGGTGCTGAGGGGGCTGGTTGGCCAGAGGAGACCTGGCACCATAAAAAGGAGACCACAAAGCATGATATCTGTGCAACCAGGCTGTTGGCTGAGACTGCAGATTTCACAAACAGATGCATGCACAAGAACTCCAAAAGGCCACAGGGGACCAGATATGCTTCCGCGGATTCCAGTGCAAAGGGCCAAAGGTCAATGAAGATAAGACACCTCTCCTCCCCAGCAGAGACAACAGATGTCTTAGAGTTTATTAAATGAGTCTGAGGTCTTCAGACTCAAGCAAGTCATTCCATATATCCCAAAATCATCATGAAGAGGAGCTTGAGAGAGCAGAGATTTGGAAGACAAAGCATACGAATGTTGCCCAAAGCAATGAAATCTGAAATTGAGATACCGTTGATTGAATTTTCTATCTAAGTTTCTCATACCCTACTATCTCATCTCCCCAGCTTTCGCTTCTGTTACTAAGTAAGTGAAACCTGTGAAGCGGGAGATCACATCTGTTACTGAAAATAATAAGCCACCTTATTTTTTCCAATAAGAGCAATGGTGTGTAAAATTTTGACCCAACAACAGGATGGAAAATTAAAAAAAAAAAAAAAAAAAACCGTAGGTTGTGTTTGAGCCGATTTGGAGTTGGAGATCAAGAATTTAAAAATGTACAAGTCAGCTTCACTGCGTGAAAAAATTTCCCCTAATAGTTTCAAGGGAAGGGGACAGTTGGGTTCAGTCAGGGTTGAGCTTTTGCCAGTCAAATATGAAGGAGGAAAAGAGGGGCAAGGAAGTTTATGGCATTAGCAAGGGAGTGATAATAATGACGGACCATGACATTATGCTGGACAAGAAAGGAAATGAAGACTGTGGGACTACTGGATAGGGCACGTAGGGTCGATGGACTGAAGGTCTCGATGACATTGAAGAATTGTTGCAGTGGGTGTACCACAGCAATTGAGCTGGAGAAATAAGAGATGGGAGTCAGAGAATGTGATATTTAAAGATTTCAAAGGTGGTGGTATTATTCACAATATTTTACATGTGTTCAATTTACCAAGTACATTCACATAGATAATTGTATTTATTTAACTACCCTTGCCTACCAAAATAGGGAAATTTAACAAAGTGACTAAAGGTTCAGGAAATTATTTAAGACATTTAAGAGGAAAATCTACATTCAAGTACACCAGGGAAATTTAGAAACAATTCTATAAATATACTTAAATACGAGTTACAAATCCCTCAGTTTTTTTCACTGATGTAGATCTAAGAAACGAAGCCACAATTTTTATCAAATTACTTAGTGTGTTACTTAGCTGATTTGTTGGAGCTTTTGTTTCTCTTTTTTTGTTGTTGTTTTGGTTTTTTTGCATATATTTTTCTATATTTTCAATTTATTTTTAAGTAATCTCTACACCAACGTGGATTTCAAACCCACAGCCCTGAGATCATGAGTCCCATGCTCCACTGACTGAGCCAGCCAAGTGCCCCCTCTATATTTTCAATTTAGATATACTCCTTGCCACTAAACCAAATTTTAAAATTTTACTCCAAATTTTTAGATTTAAGAATAATAAAATAGCATCATTACAAGTTCCTTCCACTTAAGTACAATGATCAAACATTCTAATTTTCCCCATCTTAGCAACTGACCAGCAAAACCAGTTCATCATAGAAATAGAGATTAAGCCACCCCTGCAGATTGTCTTTCTGTCTTTTGGTATCCAGTTCCCTTTCTGACATTTTTTTCCATATCTCCATGGAACACAAACATTTCATATTCTTAAAAAGGAAGTGTTCTTATAATATTTCTATATTTGGAATTTGAGACATTTAGAAACTAATCAACAGAATAATTGTATATAGCCACTGTCAAAAGTTAAAATACTTTTTGATAGCTAATTAAATCAACCCTCAAAATGAGTAAAATTAATATAAGAAATGTATTTATACAATTCGAACTAAAAAATAATGCTTCAGTTTGAAATATGTAATCAAATGATGAAAGCACCATGTTTTTTCAATTTTAATTCCTGTTAGTTAACATGCAGTGTTATATTAGTTTCAGGTGTACAATATAGTGATTCAACACTTCCTACATCACCCAGTGCTCAACACCAGTGTGCTCCTTAATCCCCATCACCTATTTCCCTCATCCCCCACCCACCCACCTCCCCTCTGGTAACCATCAATTTGTTCTCTATAGTTAAGAGTCTGTTTCTTGATTTGTCTTTCTCTTTTTTCCTTTGCACCATCTTTTTAACTAACATTAAATCAAAGGGGTCACCACATTGAGTACAAAGGCAAGATCTGGCCTTCTCAACTCCACTAAGTGAGCACAGTACTCCACAATGATTTGGATTTGAATACCTTAAGGTGGGACAGGCCACTCTGAAGTTCCCACAGTAGACCCTGTTCTTAATGTTTTCAACCCAGTAACTTTATTTTCTGACTATAAATGATTTATAGCTGGTGATGTCTGGTCTATGTAACTCTCTATTTTTTGTACACTCTGTTTAAATTATATTCTTCTTATTTCCTTTTTTTAATATATTAAGCAATCTTTGGTTTTTTTAATTTAAGCTACCCTTTTTCATTTTCAAAGCGTCCATAAAGCTTCAATCTCTCCCAGCAACTGTTTGACCTGAATTCCTTAAGTAAAAACATTATCGCCCTAAGATTTGAGAAGACAAGATAATTCTTGAATGTCTTCCAGTTTCAACCACAAAGAAGTTAACCCATTTTTGCAAACATTTAGAAGAAAAACATATATATATATATGTATATATATAAAATTTTCTTAGATTCAAATTCCTTGAGGCATGATTCAAACTTCACATGAGGTTCAAAGTGTAGTAATTAGCAGTAGGCTGCTTACATTTGCCAATATATTTGTACAAACATATGTTGGCACTCGGTTCCATATCAGCTACACATCAAAGAAGGGTGCTGAGGAGGAATTATTCCACCTCGGGGCTGGATTAGTGTCTCTGCCTGAAAAAGGCTTCATTTAAGGGTACGGTTTGGGGAAAATTAAAGAACCTGCATGCCCTGTGCATTGGAGTGAATCCATTAACAAAAAGCTGTGCGGAATATTTCTGCCCTTCTTTTTCCGGCCTTGCCACTATAATCCTGGGGCAAGTTGTAACCTCTTTTATCTCCAGTTTGCTGTCTGCAAAAGACAGACCATATAATTCCCAAGCACCTCACAGATGGGCATGTCAAGAATTCTCATGTTAGGAACACTGGTGCTTCTTTCTGCTAACAACTTTTTCCATGTATGCACAAGCCTTCCCATTGTTTCCCTGCACACCCACCACAATACTGCTCTGTAGGGACTAAAGCCAAGCCTCTCTCCTACCCCCACCAATATGGCCAAAGCAAGAGCTAGAGAGCTCCCAATGGCCAAACTAGAACAATTTAAGCAATAAAGTAGTACTGGATTATAACCCAAAGCTGAAAATAAAAAATCCATGAGTCTGTACTGACATAAATAATTGATTCAAAAGGTAAATAAATAGGAAGAATGAATAAAGTACCATGCAGAAGAATTCCAAATAACATGTAGATACTATGCCCTCAAGGAGGTACAGCATAACTCCCCATTCTTGCATCATACCACAGTAATGGGTTAAGCTATACAACTCACCCATAAGCCCTTATAATTTCTCTTAGTTTGTGGTGATAAATTCCTCTAGATGAACTGTGTATAGTGACTTCCGCCCAAAGAGTACTACACGGTGAAGAAAGAACACTACTAAACCAAGTGATCAAGGTTAATATTAACAGTGGTAAGTTATGTTGATCATATATACCTTTGATATCATGTGATGAAAATGATACTTTTCCTCTGTAGTAACCATCCCAAAAACCATAGTCCCATTCTAATCATAAGAAAAGCATCAGACAAATCCCAGTTGAGGAACTTTCTATAAAATATCTCATCAGTACTTCAGTATTCTCCAAAATTGTCACGGTCATCAAAAACAAGAAAAGTCTGAAAAATGGTCACAACCAAGAGGAGTCTAAGGAGACATGATAACTAAACATACGTGGTATCCTGGATGGGATTCTGGAAAAATGACAATTAGATAAAAACTAAGAAAATCTCAATAGTGTATGGAGTGTAGCTCAAATCTGTATTAATACTGGTTCATTAATTAGAACAAATATACCATATTTATGTAAGATATTAATAATAGGCAAACAGGGTCTGGGCTATATGAGAGTTTTCTGTACTATCTTTGCAATTTCTGTATAAATTCAAAACTATCCTAAAATAGAGTTTATTTTTAAAAATTATACACTGGGGGACCTGGGTCGCTAAGTCTGTTAAGCAACCAACTCTTGTTTTCAGCTCTGGTCATGATCTCATGGGTCTTGTGATCAAGCCCCACACCAGGCTCCACACTCAGCAAGGATCTGCTTGAAGATTCTCTCCCTCTGCACCCCCCTCCACTCTCTCTCTCTCTCTCTCTCTCTGCCAAATAAATCTTTTTTTAAAAGTTAACATTAAAAAAATAATAAAAAATAAATAAAAGTAAAAATTATAAACTGGTTCTGCAGCCTTGATAGATGTCTGACAAGCTCTAGAGCTTTGAAGTTGTTTCTCCTGTCCATATGGAAAAGACTTAGAAGTAGCAACAGAAACCTGCACTTCAATCCACCCTAACCTACTTCCAAATCTGGTTATTAGATGAAAGAAGATAACATCAAGAAAGATATCTCACTGACTGAAAGAACCACCTTCTTTCCCTACTTAAGATATTCCTTTATGTGGATGCATTTCTGCCCTACAGCACAAAAGAAGAAAGAATCAAGATCTAATGCTGCCTGAAAGACAGCAAAAGTTCTGGGGATTGTCTCAATTACAAACCAAAGAACATTCAAGAGGCGTAAAGAAATCCATTCATCTTCCAAAAACGTCAAAAGGGCGCAGGAGTTTCATAGGCTTTAAGAAAATCTGGATCATCGTTCTTAACATCCCGGAAAGAAACAATTTCTTGGCAAGTATTATAAAGATCCATTTTAAAGAGATGCCTGGGTGACTCAGTCGGTTAAGCGTCTGCCTTCAGCTCAGGTCATGATCCCCGGGTCCTCAGATCAAGCCCCTGCATCAGGTTCCCTGCTCAGTTGGGAGTCTGCTTCTCCCTCTCCCTCTGCCTGCCTCTCCCCCCTACTTGTGCTCTCTCTCTGACAAATAAATAAATAAAATCTTTAAAAAAAAAAAGGATCCATTTTAAAGAGGTCTTAACAATGTTACATATCCTCTTAAATGGGTCCATATTAGAGTTTGCTCAGGTCTAGGAGAAAAGGTTAGATAGTATGCTTACTTGAGCCTACAACAGTCCTCACACTCCAAACATTTAAATGTGCCATCACTACAAGGTCAATCCTTCTCATTCTTGTAATTATGAAAAGGAAAGGTACTGAAAAATCAGGACATTCTTCCTCTTCAGGGTACCTTAGATGAGCCACTGTAAGCATCACTGTTGACCATCTGATTTTGGCATCTAGTCAAAATAAACCTGCTCCCAGTGCTGGAATTATTTTTGGCTACCATTGAGAAGAGTCCCAACCACTACTGTAATCATTCCTTCAGTGGTCTAGAAGCAGCCAACACGAAAGTCTAGTTCCGGGTTTACATCTCAAAGATCACATCTCTCAAGAGTACCATAACCAACTGCATGCCCTACCTGTGGACAGCAGTTATGGTGTCCCCTCAACACCACCACTCCAAATACTTTTATCTGCTGCAAAGGGAAGCTAAAACTCAGGGCTGCTGGTCCTGGGGCTTGCACACCCAGTAAACTTAGAGATTACAGAGTATGCAGGTTATGACCACATCATACCATGGCATAGATTAAACTATATAACTCACTGCAAACTCATGTAATTTCTCTAGTTTGTGATGATAAATTCCCCTAAATAGAATTAACAGAGAATCCCCTTTATGTCAAATATGTGAAAAATAAGTTAATTTAAACTCCTTAAAGAATCAACCACCCATTATTATTATCAATGGAGGAGTGTAATGACAGCTACCTCAAATGTCCCATACGTGTGACTATACAAATTTTGTGAAATAAGCATAATTGTCTTTTACTTACATAATATTAAAGTAAGTTTTATTATCTAAGAGCACAAACAATGAATTATGCAGAAACACAGACCAGAAACGTCTTGGGTTGATTGAAAGATGATATCTCAAATTGAGTACCACATTCACTTTCCACTGTGTGCAGAGTAGAGCCAGACCCTATTCTGGGGGGAGCCAGTCTGGGATAATTTTGACTCAACAAAAATGGCCAGACAGTCATGGGAGGGGTAACCCACGATCCTTAAAAAACAAATAACACAAAGACAAGCACACCCATAAATTTAAAACACAGCTTTAGCACCTAAATTCAATCTGCTATAGTTTAATTAAGTTGCATCAGCCAGCTTTATAGTTAAGATCTGCAGGCTTTAACAACTTTAGAAAACAGTTTAGTGACCAAAGAAAGTCTCAGTACAAAGTGGCAACTCAAGAACATATTGTCCCAGGAAACACTCACTAAGGCAGACATGAAATGAAATCTAAAGATATGGTCCCTCAAAGGCATGATGCAACAGGAACCAAGAAATAGACTGGCAGACATAGGTACATAAGATGGACTACAGATAAACTTCTCCATTTACCACCTTGATGGAACCTTAACTATGCTTTATTTACTAAAGAGAGGGTAGATTGAGTCTAAAATATAAAGATGTATCTAATGGACGTTTTAAAAGTATTTGTTTTAGAATAACATGATAAGTGGAAATCTAGCTATCAATTAATTGAATCAGCAAAAAAAAATTACTAATCCAAATGAATGACTTTCTTTAAATGGGAACTTTTACATGAGTGATAATTAATTTTAATTGATCTTTCAGAAATTTTTTAAAATATTTTATTTATTGAGAGAGAGAGAACATGCACGTGTGCAGGGGGAGAGGCAGAGGAAAAGAGAGAATCTTAAGCAGGCTCCATGCTCAGCACAGAGTCCAAGATGGGTCTCAATCCCACAACCCTGAGGTCATGACCTGAGCCAAAATCAAGAGTGAGATGCTTGACCGACTAAGCCACCCAGGTGCCCCTGATCTTTCAGAAACTTTTAACAGACCTTTAAGGAAAAAAAGTCCCTTTAGATAGCTTTCAGCCTCACCAAGAAAACTGTTGCGTGGACATTTATATTTCCTGTCTATGGCAACAACTTCAGTTATTTAGGGCAGGTGGTTTTGTTGGTGGAGAATCACATCAGTTGCTTTACCTTTTCTCTGCTAATGAGCATTTCATTTAGATAGTTCATACTCCAAAGGCATGCGAGAAAAGAAAGAGAAGACAGAATTCATACTGACACTTTTTGGACTCTTAAAGTATCCATGACATTATCCCAAACTCTCTAAATTCTGTCCCAGATTACTTTAAACAAAAAATTCTTTTGTCTGTTTCTATTATATTTCACTACAAGGTACCTATTGTTTACAAGTGTGCTTAAAATATCTTAAATAATTTATTTAATTGGTGGCTTCTTTGCTTATAAATGCTACACACATTTGCATTTTAGATGTCTAATGATACTATTTTCAGGGCAAAATTCAACTATGTGGTTAATTTCACAGGCTTTTATATGTTGTATGATTGTCTTTTTCTCTTATTTTGGATTTGGAATTGAGAAAAAAATGAAATGATGATATCATTTTCAAAAAGTGGTAACCTTAAGCAGGGATTGTCTTTTCCTTAGGTGCTAAGACTTGTTGAATATGTGCTGTGATACACCGAACATTTTCTTGAAACCCTTTGTTCCATAAAGGGTTAAAATAAGGGAGGCGGAGCAAGATGGCGGAGGAGTAGGAGACCTGGATTTTGTCTGGTCTCAGGAATTCAGCTGAATGGGGATCAAACCATTCTGAACACCTACGAACTCAACAGGAGATCGAAGAAGAGAGTAGAAACAACTCTCTGAACAGAAAAGCGACCACTTTCTAGAAGGTAGAACGTGCGGAAAAGTGAATCCGAGGCGATATTCGGGAGGATAGATGGCGGGGGTGGGCGTCTACGGCGCTTCTGGCAAGTGCTAGAGCTGCGGAGCACAAAATTGGAACTTTTAGAAGTCGGCTCCGCTGAGGGACGTCGCTCCAGTGGCTAAGCTGTGGGTGGAACCCTCGCAGGACAGTGTGGTCTCAGGACCCTCGGGGTCACAGAAAGACCGGGGGTGCCTGAGTGCGGCGGAGCTCCCAGGTATTGGAGCGGGGAAGCTGGCTGCAGAGACGGAGCCAAGGCGCAGGTTCTTAGCTCGGGGTTGCCATAAACTGTGATCCGCGGCCCAGTCGGGCCACTGCTCCTCCAGCAGGGACCCAACAAACAGCAGAGCTGGGGAGACTCCCCTTCCTCACCCGGGAGGAGCGGCGCGGGAGCGCACCGCAGGGATCTGCTGGGTTTGGAGACTCCACACGGGGTCGGGTGCCAGAGATAGAAACGCTCGGTCACAGACCGGGTGAGCACGGAGTGCGGCCGGAGACCGGGAAGATGGGAGTGACTGCTTTTCTCTGGGAGCACACTGAGGAGCGGGACCCTGAGTTCTCGGTTCCTCCAGGCAGAGATTGGGAGGCCACCATTTTCACTCTCATCCTCCAAAGCTGTACCGAGAGCTTGCAGGGAACAAAAGCTCCCAAGAGCAAACCCGGGCAGATTGCTTAGCCCGGACCCACAAGGGTGGGGCAATTCCGCCTCCGGCAAAGACATTTGGGAACCACGGCAACAGGCCCCTCCCCCAGATCAGCAAGAACAGCCAGCCAAGAACAAGTTTACCGATCAAGGAGAATGGGAGAACTCCAGCTCTAGGGGAATACTGCACATAGAATTCATGGCTTTTTTTACCATGATTCATTAGTTTCTCAAAGTTAATTTTTTAACTGGTTTTTTTTAATTTTTCTTTTTCCCTTTTTCAACCAACATCTTATCAATCCCTTTAAAAATTTTTTTTATTTTTCATTTTTAGAGTCATATTCAATCCCTTCATACTAGTTACCCTTATTTTTGGCATATATATATAAGTTGTTCACTCTTTAAAATTTTGAGATACAGTTTCTTCTAACAAATCAAAATATACCCTAAATCTCTAGTGTATGGCTTTGTTCTAGTCTCCTGCCTGATCACATTCCCTCCTTTTTTTTTTTTAAATATTCTTCTTTCTTTTTTCAAACAACTTATCAATTCCTTTTATAAAATCTTTTATAATTTTCATCTTTACAGTCATCTTCCATCCCTTCATTGTATCAACCCTTATTTTGTACATATATAAGTATTTCTTTCTTTACAATTTTAGGAGGCACTATCTTCTAACAGACCAAAATACACCGAAAATCTAGTATGTGGCACTGATCTATGCACTAGCCTGATCATATTTGATCATATTTTTTTTTTTTTTTTGTTTTATTCTGTTTTTGTTTGTTTTTATCTTTTTCTTTCTCTTTTTTTTTTCTCTTTCTTTTTTCTTTCTTTCCCTTTCTTTTCCCCTGGTTTCAGGTCTTTTCTGATTTGTTTAGAGTATATTTGCTGGGGACGTTGTTAACATTTTGTTCTCTCATTCATCTATTCTCCTCTGGACAAGATGACAAGACGAAAGAAATCGCCTCAGCGAAAGGACAAGAGATAGTACCGTCTGCCAGGGACCTACTCAATACGGACATCAGTATGATGTCGGACCTAGAGTTTAGAATCATGATTTTAAAGATACTAGCTGGGCTTGAAAAAAGCATGGAAGTTATTAGAGACACCCTTCCTGGAGGAAAAAAAAGAACTAAAATCTAACCAAATCGAAATCAAAAAGGTTATTAATTAGGTGCAATCAAAAATGGGGGCACTAACTGCTAGGATAAACGAGGCAGAAGAGAGAATCAGCGATATAGAAGACCAAATGATGGAAAATAAAGAGGCTGAGAAAAAGAGAGCTAAACAACTACAGGATCACGAGGGCAGAATTCGAGAGATAAGTGATACCATAAGACGAAACAACATTAGAATAATTGGGATCCCAGAAGAAGAAGAAAGAGAGAGAGGGGCAGAAGGTATATTGGAGCAAATTATAGCAGAGAACTTCCCTAATTTGGGGAAGGAAACAGGCATCAAAATCCAGGAGACACAGAGAACCCCTCTCAAAATCAATAAAAATAGGTCAACACCCCGACATCTAATAGTAAAACTTACGAGTCTCAGAGACAAAGAGAAAATCTTGAAAGCAGCTCAGGAGAAGAGATATGTAACCTATAAAGGTATAAACATAAGACTGGCAACAGACCTATCCACAGAGCCCTGGCAGGCCAGAAAGGACTGGCATGATATATTCAGAGCAATAAACGAGAAAAATATGCAGCCACGAATACTATATCCAGCTAGGCTCTCATTGAAAATTGAAGGAGAGATAAAAAGCTTCCAGGACAAACAAAAACTAAAGGAATTTGCAAACACGAAACCAGCCCTCCAAGAAATATTGAAAGGGGCCCTCTAAGCAAAGAGAGAGCCTAAAAGTAACATAGACCAGAAAGGATACAGTATACAATATACTGTATATATACAGTATACTGTATACAATATACAGTAACAGTCACCTTACAGGCAATACAATGGCACTAAATTCATACCTTTCAATAGTTACCCTGAATTTAATGGGCTCAATGTCCCAATCAAAAGACACAGGCTATCAGATTGGATTAAAAAACAAGACCCATCGATATGCTGCCTGCAAGAGACTCATTTTAGACCCAAAGACACCCCCACATTGAAAGTGAAGGGGTGGAAAACCACTTACCATGCTAATGGACACCAAAAGAAAGCTGGGGTGGCAATCCTTATAGCAGACAAATTAGATTTTAAAACAGACTGTAATGAGAGATGAAGAAGGACACTATATCCTACTTAAAGGGTCTATCCACCAAGAAGATCTAACAATTGTAAATATCTATGCCCCTAACATGGGAGCAGGCAATTATATAAGGCAATAACAAAAGCAAAGAAACGCATTGACAAAAATACAATAATACTGGGGAACTTTAACACCCCCCTGACTGAAATGGACAGATCATCTAAGCAAAAGATCAATAAGGAAATAAAAACTTTAAATGACACACTGGACCAAAGGGACTTCACAGACATATTCAGAACATTCCATCCCAAAGCAACAGAATACACATTCTTCTCTAGTGCCCATGGAACATTCTCCAGAATAGACCACATCCTAGGTCACAAATCAGGTCTCAACCACTACCAAAAGATTGGGATTATTCCCTGCATATTTTCAGACCACAATGCTTTGAAACGAGAACTCAATCACAAGAGGAAAGTCGGAAAGAACTCAAATACATGGAGGCTAAAGAGCATCCTACTAAAGAATGAAGGGGTCAACCAGGGAATTAAAGAAGAATTTAAAAAATTCATGCAAACCAATGAAAATGAAAGCACAACTGTTCAAAATCTTTGGGATACAGCAAAGGCAGGCTTGAGAGGAAAGTATATAGCAATACAAGCCTTTCTCGAGAAACAAGAAAGGTCTCCAATACACAACCTAACCCTACACCTAAAGGAGCTAGAGAAAAAACAGCAAATAAAGCCTAAACCCAGCAGGAGAAGAGAAATAATCAAGATCAGAGCAGAAATCAATGAACTAGAAACCAAAAGAACAGTAGAACAGATCAACGAAACTAGGAGCTGGTTCTTTGAAAGAATTAACAAGATTGATAAACCATTGGCCAGACTTATCAAAAAGAAAAGAGAAATGACCCAAATCAACAAAATCATGAATGAAAGAGGAGAGATCACAACCAACACCAAAGAAATACAAACAATTATAAGAACATATTCTGAGCAACTCTATGCCAGCAAATTAGATAACCTGGAAGAAATGGGTGCATTCCTAGAGACGTATCAACTACCAAAATTGAACCAGGAAGAAATAGAAAACCTGAACAGACCTATAGCCACTAAGGAAATTGAAGCAGTCATCAAAAATCTCCCAACAAACAAAAGCCCAGGGCCAGATGGCTTCCCAGGGGAATTCTACCAAACATTTAAAGAAGAATTAATACCTATTCTCCTGAAACTGTTCCAAAAAATAGAAATGGAAGGAAAACTTCCAAACTCATTTTATGAGGCCACAATTACCTTGATCCCAAAACTAGACAAAGACCCCATCAAAAAGGAGAATTACAGACCAATATCCTTGATGAACACGGATGCAAAAATTCTCACCAAAATACTAGCCAATAGGATCCAACAGTACATTAAAAGGATTATTCACCATGACCAAGTGGGATTTATCCCTGGGCTGCAAGGTTGGTTCAACATCTGCAAATCAATCAATGTGATACAATACATTAACAAAAGAAAGACAAGAATCATATGATCCTCTCAATAGATGTAGAAAAAGCATTTGACAAAGTACAGCATCCTTTCTTGATCAAAACTCTTCAGAGTATAGGGATAGAGGGTACATCCCTCAATATCATAAAAGCCATCTATGGAAAACCTACAGCAAATATCATTCTCAATGGGGAAAAGCTGAGAGCTTTCCCCCTAAGGTCAGAAACGCGGCAGAGATGTCCACTATCACCACTGCTATTCAACGTAGTATTAGAAGGCCTAGCCACAGCAATCAGACAACAAAAAGAAATCAAAGGCATCCAAATCAGCAAAGAGGAAGTCAAACTCTCACTCTTTGCAGATGATATGATACTGTATGTGGAAACCCCAAAAGACTCCACCCCAAAACTGCTAGAATTCATACAGGAATTCAGTAAACTGGCAGTATATAAAATCAATGCATAGAAATCAGTGGCATTCCTATACACCAACAACAAAACAGAAGAGAGAGAAATTAAGGAGTCGATCCCATTTACAATTGCACCCAAAACCATAAGATACCT
>NW_027397066.1:90958025-90959541 GCF_003265705.2 Callorhinus ursinus | reverse complement strand
GATGTCAATGCTACCTAGAGCAATCTACACATTCAATGCAATCCCCACCAAAATACCATCCACTTTTTTTCAAAGAAATGGTACAAATAATCCTAAAATTTGTATGGAGCCAGAAGAGACCCCGAATAGCCAGAGGAATGTTGAAGAAGAAAAGCAAAGCTGGTGGCATCACAATTCCGGACTTCCAGCTCTATTACAAAGCTGTCATCATCAAGACAGTATGGTACTGGCACAAAAAC
The DNA here is from genome assembly GCF_003265705.2 of Callorhinus ursinus. Lineage (NCBI taxonomy): Eukaryota > Metazoa > Chordata > Mammalia > Carnivora > Otariidae > Callorhinus > Callorhinus ursinus. The sequence continues at coordinate 90,959,302 of NW_027397066.1, read as the reverse complement.
AGACACATAGATCAATGGAACAGAATCGAGAGCCCAGAAATGGATCCTCAACTCTATGGTCAACTAATCTTTGACAAAGCAGGAAAGAATGTCCAGTGGAATAAAGACAGTCTCTTCAACAAATCGTATTGGGAAAATTGCACCGCCACATGCAGAAGAATGAAACCTGACCATTTCCTTACACCACACACAAAAATAGACTCCAAATGGTTGAAAGACCTAAATGTGAGACAGGAGTCCATCAAAATCCTAAAGGAGAACACAGGCAGCAACCTCTTCGACCTCAGCCGCAGCAACTTCTTCCTAGAAACATCGCCAAAGGCAAGGGAAGCAAGGGGAAAAATGAACTATTGGGATTTCATCAAGATAAAAAGCTTTTGCACAGCAAAAGAAACAGTCCACAAAACCAAAAGACAACCGACAGAATGGGAGAAAATATTTGCAAATGACAGATCAGATAAAGGGCCAGTATCCAAAATCTATAAAGAACTTATCAAACTCAACACCCAAAGAACAAATAATCCAATCCAGAAACGGGCAGACGACATGAACAGACATTTTTCCAAAGAAGACATCCAAATGGCCAACAGACACAGGAAAAAGTGCTCAACATCACTTGGCATCAGGGAAATCCAAATCAAAACCTCAATGAGATACCACCTCACACCAGTCAGAATGGCTAAAATTAACAAGGAATTCGTCAGGAAACGACAGATGTTGGCAGGGATGCGGAGAAAGGGGAACCCTCCTACACTGTTGGTGGGAATGCAAGCGGGTGCAACCACTCTGGAAAACAGTATGGAGGTTCCTCAAACAGTTGAATATAGAGCTACCATAGGATCCAGCAATTGCACTACTGGGTATTTACCCCAAAGATACAAATGTAGGGATCCGAAGGGGTATATGCACCCCAATGTTTATAGCAGCAATGTCCACAATAGCCAAACTGTGGAAAGAGCCAAGATGTCCATCGACAGATGAATGGATAAAGAAGATGTGGTATAGGGCGCCTGGGTGGCTCAGTTGGTTAAGTGACTGCCTTCGGCTCAGGTCATGATCCTGGAGTCCCGGGATCGAGTCCCACATCGGGATCCCTGCTCAGCAGGGAGTCTGCTTCTCCCTCTGACCCTCCCCCCTCTCACGTGCTCTCTCTCTCTCATTCTCTCTCTCAAATAAATAAATAAAATCTTTAAAAAAAAAAGAAGATGTGGTATATATACACAATGGAATATTATGCAGCCATCAAAAGGAATGAGATCTTGCCATTTGCAATGACG
>NW_027397066.1:90957661-90957925 GCF_003265705.2 Callorhinus ursinus | reverse complement strand
ATTATGCAGCCATCAAAAGGAATGAGATCTTGCCATTTGCAATGACGTGGATGGAACTGGAGGGTGTTATGCTGAGTGAAATAAGTCAATCAGAGAAAGACATGTATCATATGACCTCACTGATATGAGGAATTCTTGATCTCAGGAAACAAACTGAGGGTTGCTGGAGTGGTGGGGGTGTGGGAGGGACGGGGTTGCTGGGTGATAGACATTGGGGAGGGTATGTGCTATGGTGAGTGCTGTGAATTGTGCAAGACTGTTGAA
>NW_027397066.1:90946503-90947661 GCF_003265705.2 Callorhinus ursinus | reverse complement strand
TGCGGAAAAGTGAATCCGAGGCGATATTCGGGAGGATAGATGGCGGGGGTGGGCGTCTACGGCGCTTCTGGCAAGTGCTAGAGCTGCGGAGCACAAAATTGGAACTTTTAGAAGTCGGCTCCGCTGAGGGACGTCGCTCCAGTGGCTAAGCTGTGGGTGGAACCCTCGCAGGACAGTGTGGTCTCAGGACCCTCGGGGTCACAGAAAGACCGGGGGTGCCTGAGTGCGGCGGAGCTCCCAGGTATTGGAGCAGGGAAGCTGGCTGCAGAGACGGAGCCAAGGCGCAGGTTCTTAGCTCGGGGTTGCCATAAACTGTGATCCGCGGCCCAGTCGGGCCACTGCTCCTCCAGCAGGGACCCAACAAACAGCAGAGCTGGGGAGACTCCCCTTCCTCACCCGGGAGGAGCGGCGCGGGAGCGCACCGCAGGGATCTGCTGGGTTTGGAGACTCCACACGGGGTCGGGTGCCAGAGATAGAAACGCTCGGTCACACGCCGGGTGAGCACGGAGTGCGGCCAGAGACCGGGAAGATGGGAGTGACTGCTTTTCTCTGGGAGCACACTGAGGAGCGGGACCCTGAGTTCTCGGTTCCTCCAGGCAGAGATTGGGAGGCCACCATTTTCACTCTCATCCTCCAAAGCTGTACCGAGAGCTTGCAGGGAACAAAAGCTCCCAAGAGCAAACCCGGGCAGATTGCTTAGCCCGGACCCACAAGGGTGGGGCAATTCCGCCTCCGGCAAAGACATTTGGGAACCACGGCAACAGGCCCCTCCCCCAGATCAGCAAGAACAGCCAGCCAAGAACAAGTTTACCGATCAAGGAGAATGGGAGAACTCCAGCTCTAGGGGAATACTGCACATAGAATTCATGGCTTTTTTTACCATGATTCATTAGTTTCTCAAAGTTAATTTTTTAACTGGTTTTTTTTAATTTTTCTTTTTCCCTTTTTCAACCAACATCTTATCAATCCCTTTAAAAATTTTTTTTATTTTTCATTTTTAGAGTCATATTCAATCCCTTCATACTAGTTACCCTTATTTTTGGCATATATATATAAGTTGTTCACTCTTTAAAATTTTGAGATACAGTTTCTTCTAACAAATCAAAATATACCCTAAATCTCTAGTGTATGGCTTTGTTCTAGTCTCCTGCCTGATCA
>NW_027397066.1:90657865-90946403 GCF_003265705.2 Callorhinus ursinus | reverse complement strand
TTTTGTTTTTTTTTTTTTTGTTTTATTCTGTTTTTGTTTGTTTTTATCTTTTTCTTTCTCTTTTTTTTTTCTCTTTCTTTTTTCTTTCTTTCCCTTTCTTTTCCCCTGGTTTCAGGTCTTTTCTGATTTGTTTAGAGTATATTTGCTGGGGACGTTGTTAACATTTTGTTCTCTCATTCATCTATTCTCCTCTGGACAAGATGACAAGATGAAAGAAATCGCCTCAGCGAAAGGACAAGAGATAGTACCGTCTGCCAGGGACCTACTCAATACGGACATCAGTATGATGTCGGACCTAGAGTTTAGAATCATGATTTTAAAGATACTAGCTGGGCTTGAAAAAAGCATGGAAGTTATTAGAGACACCCTTCCTGGAGGAAAAAAAAGAACTAAAATCTAACCAAATCGAAATCAAAAAGGTTATTAATTAGGTGCAATCAAAAATGGGGGCACTAACTGCTAGGATAAACGAGGCAGAAGAGAGAATCAGCGATATAGAAGACCAAATGATGGAAAATAAAGAGGCTGAGAAAAAGAGAGCTAAACAACTACAGGATCACGAGGGCAGAATTCGAGAGATAAGTGATACCATAAGACGAAACAACATTAGAATAATTGGGATCCCAGAAGAAGAAGAAAGAGAGAGAGGGGCAGAAGGTATATTGGAGCAAATTATAGCAGAGAACTTCCCTAATTTGGGGAAGGAAACAGGCATCAAAATCCAGGAGACACAGAGAACCCCTCTCAAAATCAATAAAAATAGGTCAACACCCCGACATCTAATAGTAAAACTTACGAGTCTCAGAGACAAAGAGAAAATCTTGAAAGCAGCTCAGGAGAAGAGATATGTAACCTATAAAGGTATAAACATAAGACTGGCAACAGACCTATCCACAGAGCCCTGGCAGGCCAGAAAGGACTGGCATGATATATTCAGAGCAATAAACGAGAAAAATATGCAGCCACGAATACTATATCCAGCTAGGCTCTCATTGAAAATTGAAGGAGAGATAAAAAGCTTCCAGGACAAACAAAAACTAAAGGAATTTGCAAACACGAAACCAGCCCTCCAAGAAATATTGAAAGGGGCCCTCTAAGCAAAGAGAGAGCCTAAAAGTAACATAGACCAGAAAGGATACAGTATACAATATACTGTATATATACAGTATACTGTATACAATATACAGTAACAGTCACCTTACAGGCAATACAATGGCACTAAATTCATACCTTTCAATAGTTACCCTGAATTTAATGGGCTCAATGTCCCAATCAAAAGACACAGGCTATCAGATTGGATTAAAAAACAAGACCCATCGATATGCTGCCTGCAAGAGACTCATTTTAGACCCAAAGACACCCCCACATTGAAAGTGAAGGGGTGGAAAACCACTTACCATGCTAATGGACACCAAAAGAAAGCTGGGGTGGCAATCCTTATAGCAGACAAATTAGATTTTAAAACAGACTGTAATGAGAGATGAAGAAGGACACTATATCCTACTTAAAGGGTCTATCCACCAAGAAGATCTAACAATTGTAAATATCTATGCCCCTAACATGGGAGCAGGCAATTATATAAGGCAATAACAAAAGCAAAGAAACGCATTGACAAAAATACAATAATACTGGGGAACTTTAACACCCCCCTGACTGAAATGGACAGATCATCTAAGCAAAAGATCAATAAGGAAATAAAAACTTTAAATGACACACTGGACCAAAGGGACTTCACAGACATATTCAGAACATTCCATCCCAAAGCAACAGAATACACATTCTTCTCTAGTGCCCATGGAACATTCTCCAGAATAGACCACATCCTAGGTCACAAATCAGGTCTCAACCACTACCAAAAGATTGGGATTATTCCCTGCATATTTTCAGACCACAATGCTTTGAAACGAGAACTCAATCACAAGAGGAAAGTCGGAAAGAACTCAAATACATGGAGGCTAAAGAGCATCCTACTAAAGAATGAAGGGGTCAACCAGGGAATTAAAGAAGAATTTAAAAAATTCATGCAAACCAATGAAAATGAAAGCACAACTGTTCAAAATCTTTGGGATACAGCAAAGGCAGGCTTGAGAGGAAAGTATATAGCAATACAAGCCTTTCTCGAGAAACAAGAAAGGTCTCCAATACACAACCTAACCCTACACCTAAAGGAGCTAGAGAAAAAACAGCAAATAAAGCCTAAACCCAGCAGGAGAAGAGAAATAATCAAGATCAGAGCAGAAATCAATGAACTAGAAACCAAAAGAACAGTAGAACAGATCAACGAAACTAGGAGCTGGTTCTTTGAAAGAATTAACAAGATTGATAAACCATTGGCCAGACTTATCAAAAAGAAAAGAGAAATGACCCAAATCAACAAAATCATGAATGAAAGAGGAGAGATCACAACCAACACCAAAGAAATACAAACAATTATAAGAACATATTCTGAGCAACTCTATGCCAGCAAATTAGATAACCTGGAAGAAATGGGTGCATTCCTAGAGATGTATCAACTACCAAAATTGAACCAGGAAGAAATAGAAAACCTGAACAGACCTATAGCCACTAAGGAAATTGAAGCAGTCATCAAAAATCTCCCAACAAACAAAAGCCCAGGGCCAGATGGCTTCCAAGGGGAATTCTATCAGACATTCAAAGAAGAATTAATACCTATTCTCCTGAAACTGTTCCAAAAAATAGAAATGGAAGGAAAACTTCCAAACTCATTTTATGAGGCCACAATTACCTTGATCCCAAAACTAGACAAAGACCCCATCAAAAAGGAGAATTACAGACCAATATCCTTGATGAACACGGATGCAAAAATTCTCACCAAAATACTAGCCAATAGGATCCAACAGTACATTAAAAGGATTATTCACCATGACCAAGTGGGATTTATCCCTGGGCTGCAAGGTTGGTTCAACATCTGCAAATCAATCAATGTGATACAATACATTAACAAAAGAAAGACAAGAATCATATGATCCTCTCAATAGATGTAGAAAAAGCATTTGACAAAGTACAGCATCCTTTCTTGATCAAAACTCTTCAGAGTATAGGGATAGAGGGTACATCCCTCAATATCATAAAAGCCATCTATGGAAAACCTACAGCAAATATCATTCTCAATGGGGAAAAGCTGAGAGCTTTCCCCCTAAGGTCAGAAACGCGGCAGAGATGTCCACTATCACCACTGCTATTCAACGTAGTATTAGAAGGCCTAGCCACAGCAATCAGACAACAAAAAGAAATCAAAGGCATCCAAATCAGCAAAGAGGAAGTCAAACTCTCACTCTTTGCAGATGATATGATACTGTATGTGGAAACCCCAAAAGACTCCACCCCAAAACTGCTAGAATTCATACAGGAATTCAGTAAACTGGCAGTATATAAAATCAATGCATAGAAATCAGTGGCATTCCTATACACCAACAACAAAACAGAAGAGAGAGAAATTAAGGAGTCGATCCCATTTACAATTGCACCCAAAACCATAAGATACCTAGGAATAAATCTAACCAAAGAGGCAAAGGATCTGTACTCAGAAAACTATAAAATACTCATGAAAGAAATGAGGAAGACACAAAGAAATGGAAAAACGTTCCATGCTCATGGATTGGAAGAACAAACATTGTGAAGATGTCAATGCTACCTAGAGCAATCTACACATTCAATGCAATCCCCACCAAAATACCATCCACTTTTTTTCAAAGAAATGGTACAAATAATCCTAAAATTTGTATGGAGCCAGAAGAGACCCCGAATAGCCAGAGGAATGTTGAAGAAGAAAAGCAAAGCTGGTGGCATCACAATTCCGGACTTCCAGCTCTATTACAAAGCTGTCATCATCAAGACAGTATGGTACTGGCACAAAAACAGACACATAGATCAATGGAACAGAATCGAGAGCCCAGAAATGGATCCTCAACTCTATGGTCAACTAATCTTTGACAAAGCAGGAAAGAATGTCCAGTGGAATAAAGACAGTCTCTTCAACAAATGGTGTTGGGAAAATTGGACAGCCACATGCAGAAGAATGAAACCTGACCATTTCCTTACACCACACACAAAAATAGACTCCAAATGGTTGAAAGACCTAAATGTGAGACAGGAGTCCATCAAAATCCTAAAGGAGAACACAGGCAGCAACCTCTTCGACCTCAGCCGCAGCAACTTCTTCCTAGAAACATCGCCAAAGGCAAGGGAAGCAAGGGGAAAAATGAACTATTGGGATTTCATCAAGATAAAAAGCTTTTGCACAGCAAAAGAAACAGTCCACAAAACCAAAAGACAACCGACAGAATGGGAGAAAATATTTGCAAATGACAGATCAGATAAAGGGCCAGTATCCAAAATCTATAAAGAACTTATCAAACTCAACACCCAAAGAACAAATAATCCAATCCAGAAACGGGCAGACGACATGAACAGACATTTTTCCAAAGAAGACATCCAAATGGCCAACAGACACAGGAAAAAGTGCTCAACATCACTTGGCATCAGGGAAATCCAAATCAAAACCTCAATGAGATACCACCTCACACCAGTCAGAATGGCTAAAATTAACAAGGAATTCGTCAGGAAACGACAGATGTTGGCAGGGATGCGGAGAAAGGGGAACCCTCCTACACTGTTGGTGGGAATGCAAGCGGGTGCAACCACTCTGGAAAACAGTATGGAGGTTCCTCAAACAGTTGAATATAGAGCTACCATAGGATCCAGCAATTGCACTACTGGGTATTTACCCCAAAGATACAAATGTAGGGATCCGAAGGGGTATATGCACCCCAATGTTTATAGCAGCAATGTCCACAATAGCCAAACTGTGGAAAGAGCCAAGATGTCCATCGACAGATGAATGGATAAAGAAGATGTGGTATAGGGCGCCTGGGTGGCTCAGTTGGTTAAGTGACTGCCTTCGGCTCAGGTCATGATCCTGGAGTCCCGGGATCGAGTCCCACATCGGGATCCCTGCTCAGCAGGGAGTCTGCTTCTCCCTCTGACCCTCCCCCCTCTCACGTGCTCTCTCTCTCTCATTCTCTCTCTCAAATAAATAAATAAAATCTTTAAAAAAAAAAGAAGATGTGGTATATATACACAATGGAATATTATGCAGCCATCAAAAGGAATGAGATCTTGCCATTTGCAATGACGTGGATGGAACTGGAGGGTGTTATGCTGAGTGAAATAAGTCAATCAGAGAAAGACATGTATCATATGACCTCACTGATATGAGGAATTCTTGATCTCAGGAAACAAACTGAGGGTTGCTGGAGTGGTGGGGGTGTGGGAGGGACGGGGTTGCTGGGTGATAGACATTGGGGAGGGTATGTGCTATGGTGAGTGCTGTGAATTGTGCAAGACTGTTGAATCAGATCTGTACCTCTGAAACAAATAATGCAATATATGTTAAAAAAAAAAAAAGAAGAAGAAGAAGAAGATAGCGGGAGGGGAAGAATGAAGGGGAGTAAATCGGAGGGGGAGACGAACCATGAGAGACAATGGACTCCGAAAAACAAACTTAGGGTTCTAGGGGGTGTAGGGGGATGGGTTAACCTGGTGATGGGTATTAAAGAGGGCATGTTCTCCGTGGACCACTGGGTTTTATGCCCAAACAATGAATCATGGAACACTACATCAAAAACTAATGATGTATGGTGATTAACATAACAACAAAAAATTTTTTAAAAAAAGAGTTAAAATAAGAAGCTCTTTAATGCCAGTGACTTGGACATGACATCTCTGGGGACACAGCAAACAAGGGAGGATGGGAAAAAGTGAGAAAGGACACATAAAATGTTGGAACAGGGAAGGAGAGTAGAGCTGCGAAGGAAATTTTCCTACTTCATATTTCTACCTGGGTCCAGGCCTGTCCTTAAATAAATATTCAGCCAGTAATGCTGAAAAATGTGACTTCGTTTTGCCATCTCTACCTCACATTCTTTTTTTTTTTAGATTTTAATTTTTTATTTATTTATTTATTTATAGAGAGAGAGAGAGAGAGAGAGCATGTGGGGGGGGAGGGGCAGAGGGAGAGAGAATCTCAAGCAGAGTCTTTGCTGAGCATGGAGCCTGACTCTGGACTCCATCTCACAACCCTGAGATCATAACCTGAGCTGAAATCAAGAGTCAGACGCTCAACTGACTGAGCCACCCAGGAACCCCTCTACTTCACATTCTTAAATCATTTCATTCTCCTCTACTTTGACAACAAACTAGTCTTCATTTTCCAATCACATAACTCGATACCACTGGAGTCTCAGATCTGCCTATGAAATGCTGAGCCGAAATATAAACCACACTGCATTTAGGAAGATTTCTCCCAAACCCTAATCCACCTTCAACCCATGACATTTATTGGTCTTCAGAAAGCAGTGCTATAACATGTGGCCGTAACTGACAGCATCATCTGATGAATCATGCCAAAGATCTGAATCATGAGAATTGTGCACAGTTGTTTTTACACGTAAATCAAAATCAAAAATCACCAGCCATTTTCAACTAAAAAATTTCATCTGGGGTTGTCAACACATGTGCCAAATTTCAGTTGAGGGCAATTTGGAATGGTTAGATTATACAACAATCTAATAGCAACTTGGTAAACGGAAACACGGACATATTTTCAGCTCATGAAATTCTCTCACAGATCAAGGCAGCTGAACTGAGGAAGTGCTTCCCAAGAAGGCTCAAGCAGGTGGATGAGAGTACTTTCTCTTGTGTGTGCCCCATCACAATACTGGGGGTTGCCCTGAAGCCTTTGTAGGCTAAAGCCAGCCAGCTGAGGGCTGGAAGAGAAGAACAGATAGCAACTTCCAAAAGCCTGGGTTCCCAGGGTCCTGGTATTTGATGAGAAGCCTGCAGGAAATATCAATGGCTGGGCTCAGATGACCCAGGTTCCAGGCATGATTGGTCACTAGTGCTCTGTGGATCACTGGGCAAAGTGGCCACTGGATTTCCATACTTTCCAACCAGACTATTCACTTCCCCATTGGAAGCACGTTTCTACCTAATGAGGCTTTTTTTTTCCCTGCCATGTGCCACATCCATGTTCTGAGGTTATAACACGCCTGAAGGTGTAACAATGGCTTGCCAGCCTGCACACACTTGTTTTTTAAACTGTAGTTCAGGTAACTACATGCCTAAACTTTCAATTACTTCGGGAGAAATTTCCATGAATAAAGGCTGTGAAAAATTTGCGTTGCAAAATTTCACTTAATAATGTTTCCCAACACATCTAACCTCTTGAAAAGCTTTCAAGCGAGGTCACTAATAGATCATCAACCTTTCTAAAATTGTGGAGTGATTAGAATTGGCATTTTGAATGTAATCCAAACATGACTGTTGAAAAACACCATTTCTTCTTAGCCCTCAGCACTAATTTTCCCATGTAATCTGTTCTTTTAGAACCCCGGGAGACTATATTTAAACAATTGTACTGACAATTTTTTAAAGTTGCTTAATTAAGTGAGTAGGATTTTTTTTTCCCTTGGAAAAAATCCTCAACCCATATCTAGATCTTGTTTTAAACCCTGGTATTTGAAGGATTCTTTCAAGGTGTTTGAAGTATTCTTAATAGTTACTCAATTGCTATAAAACCCAATTTCTATTCTTCTAATCTCTATAATCAAATCTTTACTTTCATGACTTGCTATTAAGCCTCTATTTAGGATTATAAAACCAGATATTCATCTTCTGTGACTTGTTACCATCAAGTTGAAGGCGGCAAGAATTTCACACATACTTACAGTGGATATGCTTGTTAGGCACACAGTCAGGAATAAAATGTATGCTAAGGTTCCTGTATTACTACTGGGAAGGCACCCATGGAAAACTAAATCCATGGCATAAAGCTTGGTGAATACAATAAACACACATGCACCATTAAGCTTGCAAATGCCCTGGTCAATAAAGTGTATTGTGCATCCCTCTAAGAAGCATAGGCAATCTGATGATATCCAATGCCGGTAGGATCTGTCTTTGAATACAAGGACTACAGTAGGAGCCACACACAAAAGGGGTTGGAAGAAATAAAACACAGGTCCAGAGGATAAAAATAATTGTAATAGCTGTACAACAGTGTGATTGTACTTAATAGTATTAAACTGTACTCTTAAAATTTGGAATGATAATTATATGTTTTGTTTGACCATAAAAAGTAATAATGATAATATTAATAATAAACAGCAAATATATGTGTGCCTCCTGTGTCAGCTGCTTCCTAAGCATTATCCATTTAGTCTCCAAAGCAACTCTTTGAGGAGGTACTGGTATTGTCCTCCCTTGATTTGGAAACCCAAAACCACAAAGATAAAGTGACTTCTCTGAGAGCTGATAAAGTGACTGCCCTGAGATCTAATAAAGTAACTTCAAGAAGGTTCTCACCGAATTGGCAAGTGAGGAAGGCCTGCTTGAATCCAAGTATTCTAATTTTAGATTCTGTTATTTTTAACTATATACAATGTGACTTATACAGATATACATGAAAATCATTTAAAATTATAGGGAGAAGGGGTTCATGCTGGAAAGTGAAACCAAACCATCTCAAAATTTTAGTCAAAACAGACAACTAGCTGAGCTCCACCAACAATGTAAGGGGAGGGTGGGAGAATGGTCAGTTTGTGACTGTTTGTTTGTTCATCTAGTCAATAAATCACTGGAAGTCTACTAGCTGCCAGTTCCAGGCACTGAGGATATTATATGAATAAGATGGACAAGGACCTTGCTTTTCTGGAGTCTACATTCTAGAAGGCCAGAGAGATAGTACAATAAGTAAACAGATAAATTTTAAAAAGTAATGTTGACTCTCAACAAGTGTAATGAGGAAGTAAAGCATTGTTGGCAAAAAGGTGACAAGTGTTGGAGGGGGTAGGACTGCTCTGGAGGTCCCCACTCTTGGCACCTTTGTTGTGTGGGGGGCTGTCCTGTACATTGTGGGAGACTTAGCAGCACTCTTAGCCTCTACCCATTAGATGCTAGTAACATAACGCCTCCTCCCCGGTTGGGACAAAATTGTATCCAGACATTGCCCAATGTCCCATGAAGGATGAGATCACCTCCAGTCGAGAACCGTTGGCTTAAAGAATCATGGAAGTCGTCTCTGAAGAAGTGATATTGGACCTGAGGCCAAATGACGTGATAAAGCCAGGCATGAGAAACCTGGAGAGAGAACATCTGGAATCAAGGCAAAGGGATGGACAAGAGTGAACACCCTAAGCTGAGAAAGGATCAGAAAGAAGGCTGGGGTGGTTGAAGCCTAGTGAGGTGTGGCAAGAGTGGTTGGAAGTGGTAACAGAGAAGTAGCCGAGGGTCAGATCACAGGGGTCCTATAGGCAATTGAGTTTTTTAAGGATTTTAGTTTATCAGGAAAAAGTGAGAGCAAGCAAAAAATTTTAACTCCAAAACCGATAATTAAAGCAAGTATTTTTCCATTCTCTCTAAAATTATTTTTTAAGGATTTTATTTATTTATTTATTTGAGAGAGAGAGAGAGAGAGAGAGAGAGAGAGAAAGCAAGCACGAGCTGGGGAGGGGCAGAGGGAGAGGGAGAAGCAGGTCCCCGCTGAGCAGGGAGACCAACACAGGGCTCAATCCCAGGACCCCAAGGCCATGACCCAAGCCGAAAGCAGATACTTAAGCAATTCAGCCACCCAGGCATCCCCTATTCTCTCTAAAATTCTTAAAACAGTTTAGCATTTATCACAACTAATACCTATCTGGGATGAACCTAGCAACCTAGGTTCTGTATCATCATTTCTGTATCATCATTTCTTCCTTCACTATGCCAATATTTATTGAGTGCCCAGTATGTCCCGGACACTGGTTTAGGCACTTGGAATACATCATTAAACAAAGAAAGACCTTGCCCTCTCGGATCTTATATTCTAGTTGGAAGAGACAGATAAAAGATAGATACACTGTAAATTAGTGTATAGAGTGTGGTAGAAGATGATAAGTACTATGCACCAAATAAATAAATAAAGCAAGGTAAAAGAGATAGAATTATGGTGGGAACATACATAAGTCTGGAAGAATAAAAATATAATAAATTCATTATGTTCTTGGGCATAACAATACGTTTCTGGATATTTCCATTTATTCTCATATTTTTTAGACTTTCTGAAAAATCAGATACTTTTGTCTTCATCCCCATGAATGGATCTTGCAAACTGATTGGAAGACACCTCAAAATGTGAACAATGCCCGATTCTGCACCTTGTGGTGAAGCTCAAGACACCCCAGAAGGAGTATCAAATTGTTTGAAAATCAACAATGGATAAGTGGAGCCCTTTGAGCCATTCTTGTTTGGGGACCCGGATATATAAGTATATCACCATTAGTATGAATTCAAATCAGGATTAATAGGAAACATCCAAAAATCTGTCAACCAATCATTCATACGAATAATCTGCAATGTGTGTCATGCCATCCCCAGGCTGAGTATAATTTTCCTTTTTGCTTTATTATTGAAAAATTAAACTAAGTTAAAGCTACAAAAACAGTGGCAATTTTGAGTGAACTCACAGTAAATACGTCCTCCCTACAACTGACTTCTATCAAATGACATTTCAAATAGTTAGATGGGAACAAGTTAAAATTTTTCAAAACAAGATAAAGGTATTCATTTCCTACGGTTGCTGTAAGAAATTACTACAAACTTGGTGGCTTCAAATGACAGAAATTTATTCTCTTGCAGTTCTGGAAACCAAAAGTCTGACATTACTTCTACTGGGCCAAAGTCAAGGTGTCAGCAGGGTCACACTGCCTCTGGAGGCTCCAGGGAAGAATCTGCTCCTTGCTTCTTGCAGCTTCTAGAAGCTCCGGCATTCCTGCAGAGGGCTGCATCGAATGCAGCCTTCATGTCACCTTCCTTTCCAAGTGTCTAATCTCCCTCCAGCTCTCTCAGAAGGACATTTGTGAGGGCATTTAGGGTCCACTCAGAAAATCCCAGATAATCTCCTCACCTCAAAATCCTTAACTAATCACATCTGCAAAAACAATTTTCCAAAAAAAGTAACATTTACAGGTTCTAGGGCTTCGGGCGTGAGGATCCTTTGGGGGCCATTTTTCAGCTTACCACAGTGAACAATGTTCTCATACACAGAGGGAAGCGGGAAACAAAATGCAAGCTTTTGGGAGAAACCCCTGCTCTCATATAAGCATCACAGTTCATCACTAAATAGCACTTCAGCAGTAAATGTTGCTCCAGTTGCAAGAATTTCCTATCCCACTAAAGTGAACTGGAAGTGTAAAATAAATGTCAATGACAATATATCAAGTCCTCCCTAACATTAATAGGTTTCATTTTCTTTGACTTGAAAAAAAAATTACCATAGGTTCTAGATATGGTCTTTGTTTTAAAGGAAAACACTGCAACAGAACTGGTTTATTACAGTAAGGCTATGCTTTACATTCCATTGCTCATAGAACTAGGTATTAATTCCAAGCGCACAATGCAAACCAATATTAAAAGAGCAGTTTCAGGAATCTCTATTTTTTAGATTTGTACTTTATGTTTGCTAAGAAAGCTAACCCCTCGTCTATACTCAACTACTAAAAATCATGTGACATGAAGTTCTATTCCCCCAGGACTGAAAAATCCACAAGAGATCACCCCTTCTCTAACAAGAAAATAAAGCAGACAACCCACAAAATCATAACTCTTCCTGAACCCAGCAGAGAGCTAAAGTCACTAAGTGATGAGACAATCAGATAAACTAAATTTGAAAGAAACGATAAGCCCCCTCTGAAGAGAAATGGGATGCATGAACTGTTTCATCTTTGCTTGGCAGAGGATAGGAGAAAGAATCTGCCATCATAAAAGTGGATAAGAAGAAAACTAAAATTTTACAGATTCTTAAAGGCCAGTAGTGCACTAAATTGACAATTTAGCCTTCTTGGAAGCTCCAGACCCAAAGAGAGTACAGGTTCATTCCCTCGCACTTTTCCATGAGCCTCAACTGCTTGTTCACAAGAAAGTTTGGGACGGAACAGGAGATCTGAGGGAGCCCTCCTTGGTGAAGCATAAGCGTGACAGCCCGCTTGCACTCCGACGCTTCTCTCATATGAAGCCGAAGCCTAAGCCCTGAGAGAGGAATAGGAAAGCTGTCCTCTCAGCAAAGACCCGCTATAAAATACTGCAGGTCCATCTGCTCAACACTTAGCTTAACCCACACTCGCTCAACTATTTGCCTAACTCGAAGCTAAAATGAGACAGGTGTCTAGGAAGGACGGAAACAAGAAGAAATAGAGGAAATTGGAGATGAGAAGCAGAGACCCAGAAGCAGAGTGGAAGAGCAGTAAGAAAACATCTCTCAGAGAACACACTGAGGGTGGCTGGAGGCAAGGCGTTGGGGGGGGTTGGGGGGAAAAGGGGGCTACATGGGTGATGGGCATTAAAGAGGGCACTTGTTGGGATGAGCACTAGGTGTTATATGTAAATGATGAATCACTGAATTCCACTCCTGAAACCATTACTACACCATTGGTTCGCTAACTTGAATTTAAATATAAACTTAGAAGAAAGAAAAAAAAAGAAAACTTCTCTCCCGCTGGAACTGATGACATCTCCTCACCCTATGGGTGGCCTGTGTTTGGACTTGAGTTTCATGGCCTCATTGAAGCTTCAGAGGGCTGGAAAAGCAGCAGGAGATGTTCAACATACAACCTTATTCCACATCCCATGGGAGGTAGAAATATCTAACAGTTAAGAGACTAGTGTGTGGAGTTCAACAGACCTAAGTTTTAAATGCTGGTCCTGCTACTGACCAGTTGTGGCTTTCTCTAGGTTCTAAACTTCTCTGTGTTTCAGTTTCTTCATTTCTATAAAACAACAATAAGAACATTCAACAGATGATGTTTTATGATGATTAAATGAGAATTTGTCTATAAAGCAACTGTAACTGATATGGTAAACAGGAAATCATACCTGCAGTGGCTCTTGTCATTACAATGGGACTAGTGATAGTGGTAATGGTACTAGTAGAGGTAGTGGTAGCAATACTGATAATGGTTAGTAGTAGTGGTAGTGGAGCAATACTAGTAATGGTTAGTAGTACTGGTAGTGGTCGTGGTAGCAATACTGGTAATGGTTAGTTGTACTGGTAGTGGTCGTGGTAGCAATACTAGTAATGGTAGTGGTACTAGTAGTGGTACTGGTAATGGTAGCAGTACTGGTAGTGGTCGTGGTAGCAGCTCAATTATTTCTCTGCTTATAGTTAGCGGAGTGGAAGTTTGTAGGGAAAGGTTTCGAAGTCTCGGTCCACTGCTCTTGTCCATTCCCTAGCCCTTCCCATTTCCATCCTTCTCTGCTGTGACACAGTTCCTCCAGTGGCATGCAGAATGTGAAACAGTGAACTACAATGTTCCAGGTGAGAAGGAAAAAAAAGAAAGAAAGAAAGCTAAATAAGAATTTATTTCTTCAAAACGCTTTTTTTCATATAGAACCAAAGCATTATGATCAGCCAAATATTTCCTCATAGAACATGAAATGGTGTATTAGTGTTCAGAGCAAAGTAATAAATATAAGGACTCTCATTTTTATGAGCTGGTTTGGAAGTTTGGGGAAGGCTCTGACCATGCAACTTCTAATAACTTTTAAGATCGATCCTGCCCCTTTGATGAAGGAGTAACAGACACCTTGGAAACCTGCCTCTCACCACACATAAAATTCAGAGGTCGTCTAGAATAGAGAAATTCCCCCAATGTGGAAATTTTACTTAACCTTTATTCTGTAAATCACAAAGCAAATTTTATGGACTATAGATGCATATTTTACAATATGCCCATACACATGATAATGAGACCAGGAAATATGAATTGTGGTTGACACATGACCTGTGTGAGTTAAAGTCCCAGATGTGTGATAGTTTTGAGGGAGGGACTGAATGAGGAAAAGAAAAAAAAAAAACTTAGAAATAAACATATGTTAAGAAAACATGAGACATTAGGAATAAGAAATAGGATGATTTGTGAAGAGAATATGGATAAGCGAAGCAGTAGATTTTAAAGACAGAAAGGAGGAAGAGGGAGGACTATAGAGATGACAAGGGCCTCCATGTACAAGAAAATGAGAGATGAACGCTAGAAGAGTCTTTGAGTAGGTAGACCATGGGAATTTTACTCAAGACGAATCTGAGGTGCCACAGAAAGGACCTCTTTGTTGTTCATCAAAGCCTGAGTTTCAGAAAGAAAGAACCTCTCTTCCTCATTTACCAACGTGCTAGGAGAGATGGCTCTAATGTGAATTGAGAGATGTTAGGAAAAGGGTCAGAAAACCCCAAAGGTCAGAGATTAAAGGGAAATATGGAGAAGAGGGCTATTTAGAATCTGATTAACCAAATCAACAGCATTAAACTAACTTAAATAGTGTTATCATTGACTTATGGGACGTAACTACATCAATTTACAAGTCCATTCTCTTTGTTCACAATAGTTATACTCTAGAAAGTTGCTGCGAACAGTGAATTAGCAAACACTGAATCACTGCTCCCAGAGGAAATGTAAGTTTAGGTCCCTGCGAGCCTCTGGCCACAATATTTTTGTCAATTGATTAACACATAACCTTGCTTTGTGTGCGTTTCTGTTTAAACACATCTTACTTAATACATATTTTTTTATTTATTAACATTGAACTCATGACCAGCGGCACTATACCTCATACCTGAGGGAAGCTTATCCAGCGTATTTTCTCTGTAAGGCACATCACAGCCTTGGTTCACTTAGGAATACTGCACAGCCCTTCAGCACTATGCCTAAGGGTCATTTTTAAACAGTGAAATCACCAATAAAAAGTACAAAAATGTGGTATTAAGTAGACTGTCAAAAGGATATTTGTTTACAAAAACTAATGATGTAATGTATGGTGATTAACATAATAAAAAAAACAGTAAAAAAAGGATATTTGTTTATAGTATGAGAACTGAAAACAAGAAGGCAGTGTCGTTTCGTTCAAACTCAACTGGGAGCATGCATGTAAGGCAAATCACTCTCTACAAGTCCATGAATGACCATAGAAGTGCCACAAGAATTGATTAGGGGTTACCAAAAAGTATTAGCAAGTAAGCAAATTCGTATCTATTGGAATCTTAATAATGAGGATCAACCCAGGATAAGCTTCATACAATCCTGAGCCCGTGGCCTTTTCTGTGCAGAGAGAAATAGAAGGGAAAAGACCACAGGCTCAGAACAAAATCTAGAATTTGTGTTCTAGAGAAAGAACTTGTGTTCTAGAGAAAGAACTCTAGTACCTTGGGCTAGAAAGTTCACTCATAGACTTTCAGAGAACCTTCTGTTTCAGAGTTAACTTAGAAGACTATTTTACATATATATATTTTATATATTTTTTATATGTTTATACAAATATTACTTATGTAGCAGACAAACCTGAGTGGGCTTTCCAAAACATACAAAAGCTAGTAAAAAGACCAAAATTAGTTTAGGAATAACTTTAATACCACATGAAATATGAAGTGCAGGCCAATAGGGAGCCAAGGAATGCCGATTCTCTTCCATTCTGTTGGAAGAAGTTGGAAAGACTTCCAAGAAGGAAGCAGCATCTGGCATGGAATTTGGTAAGTTGGAGGGAGGTTGCTTCACACTGAGGACAGAACATGAACCAAAGCATGAGAGCAGGAAAGCACAGACATGAGAAATATTCCATTTTAGCTGGAAAGTGTAAAGGTAAACCCAGAATAAGTTGGGGCAATTTTATGACCTGGCCCGTAATAGACTTCATGGTTGGCACCTAATTCAACAAGAAACTGGCAATCCTCAAGATTGATGATATGAGCATGAGATTCGGCTGTCAGCGAGGTAGGAGGGAAGACTGGAGTTGAAGAGGCCATTATAATAGTCTAGATAAGAAGCAGTGAATTTCTAAACTAGGATACAGGTAGTGAAAGAAAAAAAAAAGAGTATGAATTTATTGTGGATATATAGATGTGAGAACTGACTTAATTGGCAAAAGTGGGTTTCATTTTGGGTGACTGGGAGTGGTGGTGCCACTGAAATATACATTAAACCTGAGGGAGAAGCTGCTGGAGAGAGGTGATGGGTTAGGTTTCAGACAAGGTGAATTCTAAAATGTTCCCAATCCATCCCAATAAAGATTAGAGCGACAAGAAAGAGGTCTGCACTTGGAGATGAAATATAAATCTAGGAGAGGGTAGAGAGAAAGAAAGGAATATGGGAATAGGACTTGGGTTTATCTGCATTTAAGGAGAAAGGAAATAAATTAGCAAAGAAGACAGGCAAGGATGGTCCGGGAGTAGGGATTTTCCATTAGACAAAAGTTTTTTTGTCATTACACTGTGCACTCAAATATGAGCACTTCAGCTATTGATCTCCACAAACAAAAATAAAAACTCATTTCTTTGGCTGTGATAGAACAGAATATTAAGACGTTATTATGATCCATCAATTCAGTTTCATGACTTGCTAAATACATGGCTAGAATACAATCCACTAGAAAATTTTAAATTGCTCCAACACATATCATCTTTACATATAAGTTTAATAGCATATTTTCTTTTAAATATCACTTGCAATCACTCAATTATGAGAGTAGAAGGAGAGGGCCCTTTAGAAATAGTGTTGTTGAATATTGGAATGAAAATCTTTGAGCTCCTTGTCTTATGAAATAAGTCCTTTTGTGTGCATAAAAGATAGTTCAACATTAAACATTTTCTACAAAATGGGGGACAAATCCCACGGTAATCTTCATACAAAGTTATTTTAGGTGCCTAATGCCTGTAAAATTATAGTTGTACATTGTCCTAAAGTTGAGAGTCTTTCAACATTTTCATCATAAACCCCGTTTTTCAGGGGCTTAGAGCTCAACTGTAGAAATTTGCTTCAGGATGAAACTTGGAATACCAAATTTCAATCTGATCTAGTTATAACCAGTTGAAATAAAGACAAAAAAGTTTGCAGTATATATTTCACATTTGGCTATCTGTAGTCTGAAGTTTTAAAAAAACACTTTCGGGCATTTCCACCAGTTTTTCATTTTTCAAAAATCTTTATCTTTGGAACTTTTGAAACATTGCAAAAAGGATAAAAAGAAAATTTAATGAGTAATTAATGTCTCAAGAGAAGGATAAAGATGTGCTGAATCTTGCACAGCCAACTTACCCTCCAAAATCCAAGTAAGGCCAGTAGATATTGAAACTCATTACAACATAACATTTATTTTCAGTGAACAGCTCACAGTACACAGTGAGGTAATAGTCTAGATTTATTTTTTTTTTTTAGTGTGGAAAAAAAAAAACCCTACTCCGAAACAATGGTGATAGCTTGTATCTCAAATATTTGTTTGTTTCTTTATAAAGGAAAGGCTATATAAGAAACCACCTTTTGCTAAGGAGAAGGAAAACTATTTCAATATGAATAATTATAAACCATTGTTATAAATAAGTCCTGGAGAAGATGTGAAGAACAGAGTGTTTTAACCAACCAAGAGTTACCCTACTTCCTTAGCAACTTAATTACTGTTTGGCAAGACGAGGCACAACACATGGGGTCATTGCTGGCTTTAGTTATTCCTACTACATGCAGCCATATTCCTTCAGAGCGATCCTTCTTGGTTTACTTGCGGTCTGGTGTCTTCCATCTCTTGTGCGCTCCACTTTCATCGATCGTACATACCACCTCAGCACCACCTAAAGTGTATATAAAGTAGTCTCCTCGTGTCTGGCCAACAGCAGGAACTCACAGCGGCTCCACGTTGCCCGTGCACTTCTTCCGTCCTTCCCTCTTTCAAGTACACCCGTGCTCTAGAGCAGGTCTTCAAATGCTATGGGCACCATGGGCTTTTGACTGCCTTCCATAATGTACCTGGGCGAGATCTAATTGGTTTAAGGTCAAGAGACAAGAAAGAAAATGAGGTTTGAGAGCTAAGATGTGTAAACTGACAGATAATAAGTTTTGTTGAAAGGTAACAAGACAAAAACCATCCCAGATTTTAATTTCCGTGCTGTTACCAGCCAGGTATTCTTCACCTGTCTGAGCCTGACTTTTCTCCTGTGCAGGATAAAATCATTGGATCGGAAGATTTTTAACATCCTTTCTATCTCTCAGTTCTGGAATTCTGGTGGAAAAGTATTTAGTTCAGTTAGATACATTTTTCTCTTATGTGGTCCAATTAAACTCACACAAATACCAGTATTCCCACCCACTCCCCACCCAAAACCTTTTACTGTCTTGACTAAACAGGATACTGTATGGTAAAAAATCAAACCTGCTACTGAAGTTTTATGTTTTACTAATTTGTGCATGCCGAGACATTGGAGGATTCCCTTCCCAGTACTAGACAGCTGACCATTTGACCATTGCCTGACCGCATGGCCAAACCTATAGGAGAAAATAAGGTCAGAGATCCTTGTTGAAATCCTTCATTCTTGTAGATTTGAAACTAACCCATTGGAAACTCCAGTGGCTTTTGTGGGTGAGCTGTGCATGTGAAATGCAAGCTTGTAAAGAACTTAAACCAATATCCATAATTTGATGTCAGCCAGATTCCTTTTCCTTCCCATCCATCCCTCGTGAAGTATGAAAGAAGGGCAATAGAGATGAGAAAAGGGAGAAAAAGAACCTGTGGAAGTTTGAATTGATCTTCAGCTCATTGTGAAAATGTACGAGGAATTTTAAAATACCAGAATCTGACAGTGCTGTCTAAGAGAATTTGGCCATTCAGTTTGCTTATCCCAGTAGCTACACAACTAGAATATGGTAAAAATTTAAAGACACACAATTAAAACATATCCAGACCTTTCCCACCTTCAGAAGCAGGTCTTTTTTCTGCAGACAGGTCAGAATCCCTGTCTTTTCCCTATATATTAGAGCTGCCATCAGTCTATCGGGGAACCATGGTTCTGTTCCTACTCGGCACAATTCCTGAGGTAGAGTGGGAATACCCCTTCACACCACGAGGAAGGTTATGCCATTAAGTGCTGAAAGAAGTCCAAGAAGGACAAAAGCCAGGATAGCATAGCAACATGTAAGGAGGGGGCATTTTCAGAAAGTGGGGGCAAGCAGATCCCCAAACGAACCTCTGACCCCCTTCAGTGAAGGCCCATTTTGGAGACTGCAATGTGAGCAGAGACCCCAAGCAACCATGTACCTCTAGAACATATGGCAATCCCTTCTTTATTCAGCAGCTTTGAGGAAGTATATTTTCAACTGTGCATCGCATGAGTACTTGAACACATCGTAAATATTGAAAACAGAGGGAATGTAAGGCAAGGAATGGGTTACAGTGAAATTGCCGAGAAAACAAACCGGAGAAAGAGAAGCAACCCAGAAATTAGGAAAAGCAGGAAGCCACTCCTTGCTGGGGAAACAAAACAAAAGATGGCGGCAGTATTATCGGAATCCAGAGTATCGTGTTGCTCAAAAGAAGCTGGAATCACTCTGGAGGGGAGGAGGGTGGGGGGATGGGTTAGCCTGGTGATGGGTATTGAGGAGGGCACGTTCTGCGTGGAGCACTGGGTGTTATGCACAAACAATGAATCATGGAACACTACACCAAAACAAATGATGTAATATATGGTGATTAACATAACAATAAAAAAATTTAAAAAAAAGAAGAAGTGGTATATATACACAATGGAATATTATGCAGCCATCAAAAGGAATGAGATCTTGCCATTTGCAATGATGTGTTATGGTCTGTCTGGAGGGTGTTATGCTGAGTGAAATAAATCAATTAGAGAAAGACATGTATCGTATGACTTCACTGATATGAGGAATTCTTAATCTCAGGAAACAAACTGAGGGTTGCTGGAGTGGTGGGGGGTGGGAGGGATGGGGTGGCTGGGTGATAGACATTGGGGAGGGTATGTGCTACGGTGAGCGCTGTGAATTGTGTAAGACTGTTGAATCACAGATCTGCACTTCTGAAACAAATAACGCGACATATTTTAAGAAAAAAGAAAAAGAAGAAGATAGCAGGAGAGGAAGAATGAAGGGGAATAAGTCAAAGGGGGAGACGAACCAGGAGAGATGATGGACTCTGAAAAACAAACTGAGGTTTCTGGAGGGGAGGAGGGTAGGGGGATGGGTTAGCCTGGTGATGGGTATTAAAGAGGGCACATTCTGCATGGAGCACTGGGTGTTATGAACAAACAATGAATCATGGAACACTACACCAAAACAAATTATGTAATATATGGTGATTAACATAACAATAAAAAATTAAAAGATTAAAAAAAAACTAATGAGGTACTGTATGGTCACTAACCTAATAAAAAAATAAAAATAAAAAATAAAATAAAAAGTAAAAAAAAAAACAAAAAACAAAAAACAAAAAAAAAAAAAAAAAAGAAGCTGGAATCACTGCAGCCTGTCCAGGAGAGACTGAGTGGAGCCACCCAATGCAGACAGAGCAGAGAAATACTCTGGTTGCTCCCTTTCTCCTGCCCTTTGGTCTCCCCCAGCTGCCCCCTATTGCCCAAACCCAGAGGGAAGAGAGTTGTGGGAAAGCCTGAGAAGTGCAGCCTGCTGGGATCAGCTTCTCTGAGGCATGGAGCAGAGCTGAGGAAGGGGGAGGAATGAATCTGTAAGCACAGGAGTCAAGAATCAGAATGAGTATTTTCATCCATTTATGAACATGCATACAAAATGAGCACCTGCTGGGCATCTGGGTGGCTCAGTCAGTTAAGCATCTGCCTTCAGCTCAGGTCATGATCCCAGGGTCCTGGATCGAGTCCCGCACTGGGCTCCTTGCTCAGCAAGGAGTCGGCTTCTCCCTCTGCCCCTCCCACTTCTCATACTCTCCTTCTCTCACGTGCTCTCTCCCTCTCTCTGACATAAATAAATAAAAATAAATTTTAAAAAAATCTTAAAAAAAAAAAAAAACGAAAACAAAAGGAGCACCGGCTATGGGCCAGGCGATCCTCAGTGGGACAGATACCTCTAATGCAACAGGTCCCAAACAAGTTAACATGCTGTGGAAGGGACAGATACGTAAGCACATAATTCTGACCCTACCTGTGAGAAGTGATAAGGTACATCAGAATAGCAGTCTGGGAAAGGGTGCTTTTCATATGGTGAGCATGCTCCTCGAATTTAATTCCCTTCGGAAAAATGTTAAAATGATGTATCTCTAATGGGAAACCCAGACTGTATTCTTATCAAAGAATCTCTTCCCTTAAAAACCCACAGAAAGGTCCTAAAGAAATTATTGTTGCTCTTTTTGTTTCTTGTTTCCCATGATCAAATGACTTCTGTCATCCTTGAAGGATTTTGACTGTCTCTGGAAAATGAAGGCTAGAGTAACCCAACCAAAATGAGTATTGCGGTAAGGAGGCCATTAGGCTGGAAAGACACACAGCCAAATGGGCCTTTGGAGACTACCAGTCAAGTAGGGGGTGAGGGGAATGAGAACAAATTCAGCCTTTGCAAATGTAAGGAGATTTTCCAGTAAAGCGACAATAATTTAATTACAAAATACTTCTGATACTGCTACCCATGAAATCTTTTTTGGCAAGAAGACTGACAGGATAAGTAGAGTGCGGTAAGTGATTACTGATTGGTTTGAATTAGAGCCAGATTAAAGGTACTATTCCGGCTTTCCACGTAGAGTGCTTGAAGCCACAGCCAAATGTTCAAGCCGGAACCCTTCCTCTAGCACCTAATCCAGGGCCGCCATGTTCTGTCAAGACACTTTAACAAGTTTTAAGTCAGTGGGCTGAACACCAACATTTTGCTCTCCTGATTTATTTATCATCAGTACAAAATATTAACATGAGTCTGATTTCTATGGCAAAAATCAAATGCTACCGCAATCACACTAGATGACAGAAGTACAGAATGATCATTTTTTAAGAGCAAATCATACTCACCATAAAAAGCCACAGTAGCATTACAATCCCTCATTGCCCCTCATGCTTTGTGTTCTGCAGCCAAAGTCTTTAACAGCCCATGAAGGCTGATAAACACCTTGTATTTAATAGCAGACTAAGAATGTAATCATCATTAAGTGATTTTTAAGCCCAACTGTGGCTCCATTTATAGTCAATTGGTTTTTTTAAAAAATGACGCTTTGTATTTTACTGGGAACCATCCAGATTTTTATTTAAAACAGAAATACTGGGGGAAAAAAACTAAAAAAAAAAAAAATACTACACAGTTTCTGTTCTGGACCATTAATTTTTCAGTCAGATCTAACTATCATTTAATTGGTTCCTGATGCTAAAACTTGGATTCCACTTTAAAAGCTTGAAACTAGAGCATATAGAATAATTTGTTATGCTGAGCTATTCATCCCAAATGTCCAGGGAAAATAAACCAATCTCAAAATAAAACTGGGCTACCTTCTGTGATGACACAAAATTAATAACGTAGTCTAAGAAAGAAACCTTGCATCTATGTTTGCCAAAAAAAAAAAAAAATCATTAGGGTCTCCACGACAGAGTAATATCTAATTCATATTAATGTTTAATGTAGAAGGAGGTCTGTTAACTAAAAAAACAAATTTTGTGAACATAAACTTGAGAAATCCTGCCTAACTTAACAAGACTCAGAATAATAATTCAAATAAATCTGCTTTCCTTGGGTATGTAAATGAATTTTTAGTTCCTCTTATTTTTTTTATATTCCTAGATGGATTAAAATTAGTGCTTCCAGTGATGAATTTCTAGAAGGAAACTTAAAACTTTCCAAAGATTTCAAAGCAGTCTACGTTGTCACTTTACAAGGTGAAACCTAAAAAGGAAAATACTTCGTAGCCGTGACTTTTTCTTTGGTAAGCACAGAAAAATACACATATATTGGATAATCTGGGAATTTAAGCAGAAACGTAGCCTGGGAGATCTGCATTGTAGGTAGGTTTCTGTTCACAACAGAGTCAATTTGTAATCTGGCTAAACTAACCAGCTCAGAAAACAACCTCTGAACAGGAATGCCACACATGCAGATAAGCCCTAGTGAACGAACTGCTAGTTCAGCATGAACCCAGGGCAACTTGGTAACCAGTCCTAGGGAGAGATGCCAAATTAGTCAGAAAATCGCTCTGGCCTGAATGTAGCCCTGGAGGTGCTAAAATCCAAAATTCTTCCTGGCTTTTTTTTTTTTTTTTTTTAGGGTTTTTTTTTTTTTTTTTTGTCAGAGAGAGAGAGAGAGAGCAAGCAAAAGCAGGGGGAGCAGCAGAGGCAGAGGGAGAAGCAGACTCCTTGCTGAGCAGGGAGCCCAATGCAGGACTCGATTCCAGGACCCTGGGATCATGACCTGAGCCGAAGGCAGACGCTTAACCCACTGAGCCACCCAGGTGCCCTCTTCCCAGCTTCTTAAGGATAGCTGCCAGGTCCTCGGCTAGTGACCATGCCACAGTGCCAGTGATGTTTCTGTAGCTTCAAAAATCACAAAGTACTTTGTAGGCGAGGAGCTCTCTTGGCCACTGAAGTAGTTTAGAGACAATGTGGCTGAGCTGTTTGCCAGAGATTGAAACTGCCAGAGAAAAAGGAGGCATCCGTATGCACAGTATCTTTCATTTAGTGAAGGTAGGCGTCAAGTTTCCCAGTCCTCCAAAAACGTTTTAGGAATATATTAGTAAATTTTATCCTTATTATTTTAACTCTAACCACCCCCCCCCAGTCAATACTTTCATCCAGGTGCAAAGTACGAGTGACATATGTATTTTTATAATTTTTTCTTCGATTCAGCTCTCGATGGGTCATTTTCCGTGGTTTTCTGTTAGAGTTTTACGTACGTAGCAGCATCAGAAGGGTTTAGCAGTATTCGAAGCATTTTTTGTAACTAAATTATTGTCACTTTCCCGGAAAACCTGCTTGCATTGGTAAAGGCTGAATTCCTTCTCCTTCTTCGCTCCCCAGCTGACTTAGAGTCTACAAAGGCACTTTTGGCTGTGTGCCTTTCCAGCCTCACGACCTCCCCACCGACCCGTCAGAATATTTGTTGATTTAGCTATTTGTCCTGGTTCTTCTTGATACCAGCAGCTTCCACCGGCAAGATGGTGTGTTAGCTTCACAATATAGTCTGACTTAGTGCCAAGAATTTATCACCTCGCCTTCCCCCAGACCTCTCCCACCTCTGCTGCCTAGATCAACGTAAGTGCCGGGTCACAAGGTAGAAAACCGGCTTGACTCAGAGACTCCTCCTAACTCTCTCCACCCCCACATCTAACCCTCTGTTAAGCCCTGCCCTGTGGACCCCCACATGCACCTCAGCTTCATTTCTTCATTTTCATCCTTTGCCCAATGCCTTAGACGAGGCCCTTGTAATTTTTTATCTGGACTATGGCAATTCTGCATTATTTTGTCCCCCTACTTCCCTCTCTTCCTTTCCCTCTTCTGTTTTAACACTCATCCAGGCATCCCACCACTTCACAAAATCATCGGTGGCTCCAATGCCTGTGGTCTCAAGTCGAAACTCCTTGCAGACCTTACAAGACCTTCTGGGCTCCATCTCTGACCAAGCCGAAAACTGATTCCAGTTTGCATGTCCCCCAAATAGCTCATTTTCTTTTTCTATTTGAGTCAGCTGCTTCCTCTGCATGGAGTATCTTTCCCATCCTGCCCCCATAGAATCTGCACGGAGAATTCCTTACAGACTCAGGTTCTCCTCCCTCCTGTGGGCAACCTCCCATCCCCACCCATGGCAGGAGGGCTTTCTCTGGCCTTCCTTCCTGAGCACCATTCCACGTTCCCTTAGAACCCTCACCCACTGCTAGGGAATTCAGCTGTGAGTTCCCTGAGGGCTGGGATCTTTTTTCTGATCTGCTTTTGTCTTCCTAGCCCCTAATCTGATCCTGACAATCTGAAGAGGGGAGGGTAATTAATTGAAGAAGGAAAGGAGGAAGAGAGAAAGGGAAGGAAAAAAAGGGAAAGAAGGAAGGAAGGAAGGAAGGAGTCAGGAGGGGTATAGAACCACTTCCATGCCCCTGTTAGAATAAATACTTTTAGCCGAGTGAGACAACCAACTACTGAAAAACTGACACAGTAAAACACACAAAGAAAGGAACACACCCTTCGCTTACACTGGAAGCCTGTGTGTGAGGCCTGAAAGAGACCTAAAAAGACATAGTACAGTCCTTTCTAACCGAACTGAGTCATGTGCCGAGCTTGGTTTCTGAAACCAATGGTATCTAAAAGTAAGGAAAATAATGACTGCCAGAACGGTGTGTGGGGGTGGATTTTTCTCCAGAATACACCCTAGAGATTGGAAAGGGAGAGGGAGAGGATCAAGGTTGACTAGACATGAGGGGAGCCAAGAATCACCTTTGCCCCTTCAAAAGGCAATAGAGAAAGGAAGGGGGGGTTGTACATTAATGGAAAAAATCAACCACTCTGATTAAATGTTACATATCTTTTACTCACTCAAATTTCGGAAGGCCAGGGGAAGGGCTGAAGGGTGTTTTTACTAATGATTAATCTCTCTCCCCATATGTGTTTTTCAACCTGGCGACATTGTTAGACTTGGGGCAGGGGAGAGAAGAATTAAAGTAGCCAAAAGTACGTTTTCTCTGACTCTACTAGAACGTTATCCTTAATAAGAGTTTCCCTTGATTGTTCACTTTTATGTACCCAGTGAGAGCCCTGCTTGAGAGGGTTTTTTCTTTTATGATTTGGCACCTAAACATTTTGTCTACTTACGGTGAAGTCATCAAATAAAGGAGGTTACAGAAAAACATTATTATCCCCAAAGCAATTTATAATAGATAAAGCCTACAAAGTTTTGTCTGGTTTAAAAAAAAAAAAAAACACGCTTCTGAGATGACCACTTGTTAAAACATTTGAGAAAGCTACGAATGTCTTATTCTAAAGGAGTCTGCTCTTCCTATACGGTGGCAAAAAAAAAAAAAAAAAAAAGCCTAAAGACACAGCAGGAATAAATAATCCACAGTGATTTATTTACAGAGCCTGAAGTGTATGGTTCTGAACAAGATATTTCCCAGAGCTGCAGCAGCAAGCCTGACACAGCACCAGACCCGTTTCAAGCTCCCAAACTCCTTTTCCACAGCCGTTTGCCTCTGTTTTCCTGCTACATTTCCTGCTCCAAGGTCAGTAACTTATTTCATTTACTTCTTTCTCTGACCCATATGCCTATCTTATCACACTCAACCTCTGAGGTCTCCGTTTCAGTGATGTGGGTGAGACTGACCCCGTGTCATTTAATCACTGGTCAATCCAAACGCTAATCTGTATTTTATCACTGACTGCCCCAAGTAAGCGATATACCTTCATTCATTCGTTCGTTCATTCACTCATTCCACGTATACGTCATGAGAAACTAGTATATGCCTAGCATGGTGCTGAGTACTGGTGGGCAAAGGTTAACAAAGGTTACCCTTCAATGTGAACCCACAGTGACAATACTGGGTTACAAATGCTATTAAAGAGGAAAACAGAAGAGAGGAAGAAGCAACCAACATGAATTCCTTTTTCCAAAAAGAAGTTTGCCTTCAAAGGCAAACTTTTTAACTTTTAACTCCAGAAATGCCTAGAATATTCTTATGTGCCATTGGATTAACGTTTATAGTTCTTAAGACTGTAAGATCATCTTCTATAGACAAAACTAAGAAGTAACTTAAAGAAATCATCTAGATACCTGTTTGGAGGGGGACAGGAGGGAGGGGATTACCTAGGGAAGAGTGTAAACATGTATAAATTATTGAGAGATTTGCTTAGAGTGCTTGTGGAAATGTGATCCAAGTTCACATATGTGGTTGAGAATTAACAAAATGCCTTTACCGGAGGCCCTGCCAGAGCAAATTCATGGAGACTCGTCCTAACTTACAGTGCTATAAGACTTAATGGGTTTTAAAGCACTTTCATCCTCATTATGTCCATGCACCTAAAGGTTCATCACAGGGTATATATACTGAGGCACTCAGGGAAAGTAATAAATTCCCAATGTGACTGGGAAAATTGAGGATCAGAGAGCCATGCTTGCAAACAAGCACACCCAGGATGAGCCCTCCCGTCTTCTGAGTCCTGACCAGTGCTGTTCGACCAATATGACCCTTCACTGTATGAAGAAACAGGGCAGGGAGACTAAAATCTAAATACAAAACCAAGCTTTCAGGTCAGGTCGATGGGATAGATGTGATTGTATCCCATAGCTATGATGCAAATAAATTTGATTTCTAATGCCCCCAGTGTTCCACTAAGTAGCTGGAGTAGGTTCTTCCCCGTGCTAGATCTCATGCTGTGAAAGAATAAACTTTGAGAAATGGGAGTGGGAGCAGGGCATCTTCTTTAAAGACCTTAGAGATTTTGGAGATCGGTATTTTCTACTGCGGACTGAAGGAAGCTCAGGGGATCACAGGGAGGGAAAAGTCAGTCTTGGAAGTGACTGTGAAATCCACTCAGTCCCAAGGATTTTGACCTTGTAAGTCTACTCACTCAAAACACCGGGCTGGGTTTTTCCCTGATCAGCAGGAGAAAAATTTGGGGTAGCCCAGGATTCAGCCGGACCCACGACTGACGGGGGAGAGATGCCTCCCCCGGGGGGGAAGTCTCTGGTGATGATGATGATGCGGAAGTGAGTAAGCTCAGCTGTTGGTGAAGGTTGTCGAATCCCGGGCTAGACCCCGAGGCTTGGGGACTGCATCAAAGGAAGGATTACAGCCCCTGATTCCAAGTGCTGGTTTGGCTTTTGTAATCGGCAGACCTAAAAGGACAGTGTCTTAAACAGGACGGAAGTTTCTTTCTTTCTCAAGTGTCAGTCCAAGCAGTCCGGGGGGGTGTGGCAGTTTCACGGTGCCGGGAACCCAAGCTCGCTTAGCTGGTTGCTCAATCGCGCCTGCTCCAGCTCCAGCTCCAGGCCTCCCAGCACGCCACGCTGGAGGCAGCAGAGACGAAGGGCACAAGGACGCAATCTGGAAGTTGCCCATGGCGCTCTTGTTAATATCTATTGGCTAAAATGCGCTCCCTTGTGCACACCTGGTTGCGTGGGAGGCCCAGCTAAAAGCTCCGGGACTGTCAAAGCAAGGGAGAGCAGATCGGAGGGGACAACCAGTTGTTTCTGCCACAGACCCAACCTTAAAGAGTCGTTTCTGACAAGGCTTCCTCTTTTCCTTCAATTCAGCAGCAACTGTTTTCTAGCACTTTGCTGTCATGATGAGGCTCCTGTTCCATCGGAACTGCGACCCCCTGTCTGAGGCGCTAAGTCACCCGGCTGCTCCCTGGAATGGGAGCCACAAGCTTAGAAATTGCTTCCAAAGACTCTGCTCCAAAGCGATGAGCCTCGTGAATATATTACTGATATTTTTCAGGGCTTGTTCTTAAGACAGTCTAAGAACTCATTTGTAACCAAAGGAAATATGATCTGCTTGGATGTGAGGGCGATCTGGTTGTGACATCTGTCACCCCACTGACGACCAGGGTTGATTTGGGGGATCTGGCTGGCTAGGCGGGTGTCCCTGTCTTCCCTCACCGCTCCATGTGTGCATCCTTCTGGAAGCTGTGTGTTCAGTCTAACGCTAGGACCTTCCCTGATGGAGGAGGACCTTTCATCCATGGAGGGTATTTGAGTAGCTGCACTCCCCTGCTAGAACCTCCAAACAAGCTCTCAAGGTCCATTTGTAGGAGAACATAGGATAGTCAAGCTTCCAAGACTGCCGACACATCCAAATGAGGTGCTGCATGTGGCAGTCTGCCTTTAAAAAAAACAAAAAACAAACAAACAAAAAAAACGCCTAATAGGGAATATCAATCCATGAGAAATAAATGGTCTCTGCCCCCTAATAGAGAAATCGTGTACTATTTGGCATGTTAAGAATATCGTATCACTTTAATACCTGAGATATGAAAAAAATGATGGAAGTGTTAGCAGCTATTTTAATGATAGTTTTAAAGTGATGGTTAAAACACATTTCTTCAATTCTCTGTCCATTTAACTATCTCAGTAGGTCACTACCTTAATAAAGGGAGAGAGCACTAATTCTGAGGTTAAAATGAATCATACCCAGTTCCAATCAAAATTGTGTTGAATGCATGCATGGAATGTATCTGGATTAATATCACTCACAGCAAAGATACCAAAGATACCATGTGACAGGAAATTTGAGGTTCTCACCAGTGTCCAGAGCATGTATACATACCATCCCAGTAGTTATGTTACACTGTAAGGGCGCTGTCAAACATCTTGTATGGAAGCATTAAATATGGGTCTGGAAACCAGTAAGAAAATCCCTAAACTGAGTTTATTTGGGAGCTTAACAATATAAATTGCAGAAGAAGAGAGAATCTCCTAGAGAAACTTCTCTACAATATAACACTACAAACAGCCATGCAGAAACATATTTCATCAACTGAGTAAGATCCCCTTGGCAGGCCATCTCCCAGGGTAAGCTGCAACATCTGTAGCGTCTCCAACTTGGGAGAAAGATGACATTCTCTGAATCCTGGAGGAACTGTGTTTTCCCCTTAGAACAAAAAGCATCATCCTAGAGCGTGGGCCCTGTCAGCTTTTTAAACAATGCCAGATCCCACCATCTCCCTTCCCCAAATACATATACTCTCACATGCATACGGACACGTACACACATACACGGCAATCACCATGAAGGGCAGAATTTCTTTTTTTTTTTTGGAAGCATAATTTTTAATAAGACAATTATATCACTCATTAATGCTTTTTGGAGTCAAATAATTAAGGTTATCTGATCAGTGGGGTGATTAGACTGTACACCATTTATCTTTCCACTGGAAAAAGAACAAGGCATCTGTGACAGAGCCTGGCAGCTGCTTAACCTTGATGTCCTTCTTGGGAACAGAACTCTGATTTTACTTGGGCATATCATCCGCCCAGATAAAAGATTATGTTTCCTGGCCTCTTTTCAGCTAGGTATGACCATGGGCCATGGATCTAAGTTTCTACCCAGTGAGAGAGTCAGTGGATGATTTCCAACAAGCTTGTAGAAACGGTCTGCCTCAGATGGGAGAGCTCTTTGTCCTTCTACTTACCCTCCTCCTGATTTGCAACATGGATATGATAACTGGGACTGTGATAAACAGATGGCTCAAGTGGCCATCTTGGACCATGAGGTGAGTCTGAGAACGTAAATCACACCTAGGATGATATCTTAAGTGGGCTAAGCTGCTATAACAAAGAAAATCCAGACTTGGTGACTTGGGAGAGAGATGATTTCTCTCTTGTATAAAGTGAGGGCTCCCAGCAATGGGCAGGTTTGCTCTGGTCATTAAAGGACTTAGGGTCATGGTGACTTTGTCACCTTTGTTGTGTGGCTTCCAAGGCCACTCTAGCTATTACCATCCAGCCAAAGTCAAAATGGGGAAAGAATGGAAAGCCAGGCTCAGAGGTCTCAAACGAGGAGGAAGCTGCTTTTATCATTTCTCTTCACATCCCATTGGCAAGAGTTTATCACACGGCCAAATCCAGCTAGGAGGGAGACTGGGAAATTCAGTAGCCTAAGTGGAGAGCCACATCTCAGCTACAATTCCATTACTGTGGGAAAAGAGAAGAAACAGATTTTAATAAACAGATACCAGTCTCCGAACAGAAGGTAAGGTGAGACGATCGGAGTCTGGGCCCTGATGACATCATGGGACTGCACTCTATACTGACTACATCGACACTTCTTTTAGTAGAAAGAAAAATCGATGTTTATGTTGTCAAGCCACTTTTATTTTGAAGGGTTTTTTTTCCCCACCTTTACAGTGAAACATAATCCTAAATGGTACAAATTATCAGATTTTACCCTTAAACATAGGAATATTTTGGCTTATGAGTACAAAAATATATTGGTCAGTTAAACAATTATGGAATTTAAACTGTAAAGGATTACTTTAATGAGACATTGGAGATGATGGCTAGCAATTTTGAGTTAGCATTTAAAATGGAACTTTTTCGGGGCACCTGGGTGGCTCAGTCATTAAGTGTCTGCCTTCGGTTCAGGTCAGGATCCCAGGGTCCTGAGATCAAGCCCCGCATGGGGCTCCCTGTGCCATGGGGAGCCTGCTTCTCCCTCTCCCACTCCCCCTGCTTGTGTTCCCTCTCTCACTGTGTCTCTCCTAAAATCTTTTAAAAAGTAAAAATTTTAAAAAATAAAATAAAATGGAACTTTTTCTTATCTTCCCCAATATTAACTTGTTCTTTTACCTTGCAATACACCATGTGATTTCTCTGTGGCCTAAATATTAGTAATAATAATCTAATAATAATAAAATATTAATAATATTAATAGTATGATGTAAAAACTAAGATTCATTTTTATGTTTTTGCGATTTCAGAGTGTGAGGTATGTATATTTGTTCTAATCATACTTTGCAAGAGAGCACATGTACACATAAACCTTGCACTTGGGGGATCATAAGCCCCTCATAAATAAAAAATTCAATCAGATTTTCCTCAATGCCTCAGTCAGCATGTTAAACCTTTTAAGTGATTAGGACTGCACTTAGCACCCCTCACCACAATGTAAAATTGAAACGACAGAAAATGACTTCAAAATCTGCTTGTTAACTTCAATGGAGATTTTTAGGTGTGGGAACCAGAAGACATAAGTTCAGGTCTTACTTTCCAGAACTCAGATCTCTGATCTTGAGCAGGTCCCTCTCACGCCTCTGATCTCATTTTTCCAATTTATTAAAACGAACATTCAAATTAAACCATATCTATAATCTTGCTCTACTTCACCAATTATTTTCCCAGCTCTAAAGATCCCCTGACCCTGTGACGACAAGGCCAAGCTTGTAGCAGGGACAGCAAATGGCACAACCTCACACTAAAAATTCCTAGGAACATGGGAGTAGTCCACATATTAGTCAGAAATGGTTACACAATTGGGTAAGTCGTAAGGCTGTGTTTTCCACCCTCCATGACAACTTTTAGTAGCATTGATGGTTACCTTTTACTGGGAGTTTATTATTTGCCAGGCACTGTGCCAAGTGAATTACATACAGTATCTCATTTAATCCTCCTGACAGCCCCAGGAGGGCATTGATATTATCCCCATTGCAAAGATGAGGAATCAGAGGCTTAGAGCGATTAAATAATTTGCCCAAGCTACACAGAGGGTTGACTAGAACTCAGGGCTGCCTGGCTCCTGAGCACCGGCCCCCCAGCATTATGAGGAGATGCCTGCAGGAGGTCAGGTGGTCCTGGCAAACTGCTCTCCTGACCCCACTCCTCGGCATGCCATTTGAGTCACTCATATTTAATGACACCATGAAGTCTCCATAGTAAACATTCTTTGTGTCCGTCCGGACTCCATTCCCTTACTTCTCCTAATAATAGATGCGAACATTAATTGAGCACTTGCCACAGAGCTCTGCTCTTTAAATAGATTGTCTCATTTATCTTCACGACAATCCTCTGAGGTAGACACTGTTATTTCCCCCATTTCACAGGGAGGGACACCGAGGTACAGAAAAGTTAAGTATGTTGCCCAAGCTACCCAGCTAATAAGTGAAAAATAAACGTTTGAACCTGGTTCTAATTCCTAAGTAAATAAAAACTGATAAATTCTGGTAATATTCTAAAATAACATACATTGGGCCTTAACAGTGTGCTGGGCCCTGTGCTACTGATTCACATAAACCATCACATTTAACCCTATAAGGAGGCATTATTGCTTTTGATGTTATTTGAAAGATAATGAAACCCAGGCAGTCTTGGTTAAGTCGTGAGAGAAAGCCAAGCAGAGGCGGTAGAGCAAACTGGTTACAAGATCAGGCTTTCCACATCAAACAGACAGCTGGTTAGAACTACCCGTTGTGTGCTCGCAACTAACTGCTTAATTTTGCTCGGCCTCAGTTTCCCCATACATAATATGAGAATTAAACATGTTAATATATGTCAAGCTTTTGAAACAGTCTCTGGCACAAAGTTAGGACCATGTGACTATGAAGACAAAATCAGTAAAAGCCCAGACACTGCTTTTTACTACCAAAGTTGCCTTATTTTTCTGTGCCACGGTCTTGTCATTTGCCGAACAGAATCATTACCTGTACTGACCTCACAGTGTTGTTTTGAGGAGGAAATGAGTAAATGTGTATAGAGAGTAAATGAGTAGATATGTATTAGAACAGTGCACGGCACTTAAATGTTCTTTTGTAGCAGCTGTTATTAGCATTAAAGCGTTGTACCATTTTGATCCTTTTCTCAATGATACACACACACACACACACACACACACACACACACACACACAAATCCTCCTCTGCTTCAGCAGGGATCAAGTTGGCCCCGCCTGAACTCTTTTTCCTCAAGGGAACAGAAGTGATGCCTGTGGTGGTCAGCAATTTGAGTCCTTTTAGATGAGCAATACACGCAAGTCACAGAACGCCTTTGTCCTCAGCGCTCGCCCCAGGAGGACAGGAATGACTCTCAGAACCCGGGCATGAATGATACTCACCATGCCATGCCAATAAGCACATAATTGTACCCTGCCCTGAAATGTTTTCTAAGAACGTGCCTGACCTGCAGGACTGCAAGGCTCTCGGGGCGGGGCCTTGACATCCACTGTCTTGATGACTGCCGCAGCACCTAGCTGTAGTCCGAAGGTACTGGGTTGACTAACTGATACAAAGCCCGGCCAGCCCAGCTGCTCAGCTGAGAGTGCAGGTGGTCCTGCTCCGGAGAGGTGGGACTGCGGGCGGGTCACATGTTACCAGGGCCTAACTGCCTGGTTCGAGACCTGCCTCCTCCACTTTCGGAACTTAGGTAACTTATCTCACTTCTTTGTGCCTTAAAAATCTCTAAAGTAGGAATCATACTAGTCTCTATTCGGAGGATTGGCTGAATTCATCATGGAAGTACTTAAAAAGGTGTCTGGATATAAGAAGTGCTCAGTACATGTTAGCGTTATTGACTGGCTGGCACAACTAACGAAGGACTCTGGGTTGTCCAGTTACCTCACAGTCACATGGTGTGTCCCTATCTGAACGTAGAATAGAAGGGAGTTTCCCTCCTTTTGTGGGTATAGGCTGTCTGTCCAGCAGGGAGAAAACTTGCACAGCAGCTGTGCCCTGCCCATCACTCCAGCAGCAAACGTGTGCCAAGCGTACATACCTCCATGAATCATTCTGGCTGTTAAGAATCATTCACCAACATGACCTTCTCTTTTCTTCTTGAGCCATGCTAATAAGGCTATATCACTTACCACCCACACTTACATACACATGCAAAATAAAATTTAATCTTGCAACAATTATGTCATATAGACTTGTCCTTGGGCACTAAGAATAAGATCTGTTCTATCTCTCCCTTATTCTGTCCATAAACATTTATTCAGTGCCCCACTGCCTAGACACAGGGCTAGGCACTATAATTGTAACACTGAAAATCATTTTAGACCGGAGTTTATAATCTGGAGGAATGACGGGCAGAGGAGATGAAGTATAAAGAGAAGTAAATAAGCAAACATAAAACCATGTGACAAGAAAGCAGGGTATGAGGGCGAGAGGGGGAGGCGCGGGGAGTTAAATAAGGCATCAAACTAAAAATCAGGATTTCAGGGGCGCCTGGGTGGCTCAGTCGTTAAACCTCTGCCTTCGGCTCAGGTCATGATCCCAGGGTCCTGGGATCGAGCCCCACATTGGGCTCCCTGGTTGGCGGGAAGCCTGCTTCTCCCTCTCCCATTCCCCCTGCTTGTGTTCCTTCTCTAGCTGTGTCTCTATCTGTCAAATAAATAGATGGAATCTTTAAAAAAAAAAATTAATTAATTAATTAAATAAAATAAATAAATAAAAATCAGGATTTCAAAGAAGGCTTCCCCAAAGAAAATGGAATCTAAGCAGGGCCTTAAGCAAAGGTATGTTAATTCTCACAAGTATTCCATTATGTGGGTAGAAAAACTGAGGCAGGAGGACACCAAAATACAGTTGTAAAAATGCCCAAGAGTCTTAGGAATAAAACATTGTCCTGAGGACGTGGAGTTCTTTATTTCCACCATCACACCGCGCTCCCTCCCTCCAAAAGATCTAACCATTTTAAGTTTATGAGTCTGACAACTTCAATGGCATTCCTTACTCAGGCTATAAAATTCTAGCCCTGCCACCACAGAGCTGTTTTTTCTGAATTTCACAAACTTAGAGATAACACTGACTCTAGTTTTCTGGCCAGCAACAGTAATGGAGCCCAGGAGCTCGGTTTATATTTGAAGGCTAATTTTACAACTGGAAAAAAAGCTGCTGCCTGTGAAAGTCAGGCCAGGGGGTGAGGGTAGAGGACGGGGCCTTCTCTGAGATTCCCTGCTTTGGGCAACCTAGGCGTTTCTACTCATTTTGTAAATCTTGAATTTCCCTTCAAAGCTGCGTTTTTGGAGACTTTTGTTGGTTCGGAAAATATCATGTCACAGCAATATCGACAAAAATAATAATAGAAATACTGTCTCTTTTCAAAAATGAATACTCTGTGTGAAAAAATTAAGTAATGACGATGTAATTATTTCTCATGGATATTGACTATACAGTAAAATAAAGAGGTTGGCTCAAGAGGTCGGCTTTGCACAAAGCCATCAACACATAACCCGCCTCATAAAATAGAGTTTATAAGTAAGATTTTCCCTATATCTCACATGTATGCCTGTGTCCATCCCCTTGGCTCTCGTGACATTGTACGGGCATCCATTAACAGAGAAACTTTACAGGCCATGGTAAAAATGGTTCAACCAAAATAGTTAATGAAGATCCTTTGCCAAGCATGTGAAGGCTATTGCCTTTAAAGCCAAATCTGGTTGACTTCCACTCTTACAATCATGTAATTTGACACATGAGATATCCCTGCTCCCACCCCAATCCATTCCGTCAAACTGATTCTACTGGATCAGTCCAAGTGTATAAGGAAACAGAAATTATTATCAGAAGAGAGAAAGCCGTTATTCTGGCATAATTATAATCGGTAACCTGAGGCGTGCCAAAGTTAAGTCAATAAAGGTTATTTATAAAGCATGAGGTACCACAGTACTGTTAGGAATAAATAGAACCCAGGACTTCAATCCCTAACTTCAGCTAACAACGTTCTCAACTGAAAGAAAGAATTACCTCTCAAGTTCTAGAAAAGGAATGATGAGAAGAATATCAGCGAGACCTGTATTTTGCATTCTTTATTGAAAGTTTAGAAACGAAATGTGATGATAATAATCAGATGCACACTCCTACAGGGAAGAACGGATTCAGATCAACTTTTGCTTTCATCACCCGATGGTAAACACTGGACGTGTAGAGCTGAATATAGACCCAAGTGCATGGGAAGTACGAAGAGAGCTGAAGGTTAGAAAGCATGCTCACTTAGGGGAATTTATTGAACACTTTGCAGTTCACAAAGTTTGTTTTAATTTCTCCAAAACTCATCAGGTGTCCTCTGCCGGCTGGCATTATTCTAGGCCTTCTGTTGTCAGTGGTCAACAAGGAAATCAAAGTCCTGTCTCGGCTGTCCTATTTAATCCTTGAAACAAACTCACAAGAGGTAGACATTATCCCTATTTTATGGTTAAGAAAGTGAAATTTAACAGGATTAAGTGATTTTCCTAAGATCACAGGGCCATCAGACTGAGAAAGTGGTAAGAATCTAAACTCTGGTCATTTGACTCCCAGACCCGGGCCCTGTACAATAAATCACTCCCCCTCCAGGGGGTGCCCTCGAGCCCTCTTGTGGCCATTCTTGGAGCTTTTTCTGTTCAGACCACCTTTTGTCTGGAGGACAGCTCCAGCCGTCAGCCAATTGACCTTTGAACAAAAGGTTGGACCAAAAGAAGAAAGCTCAGAAATGGAGATGACGGTGGGGTGGAAGGGGGTGATGTAGAGAAAGGGGGGGTAAGACTTCAGTCTCAACCCATCTCTCGTCCCCATGCCTGAATTAAGGGAAAATTGTCATTTTTCCGAAAATAGCTACTAATTGTGGTATTAATGTGTTAACATCTATTTTTAAAGTAAGTTTGGCTTCCATCAAACTTGACAGTTGCTCAAAAAGCATTTAGCTGCTTATGTACAGAATGCAAAAGTTACTCCTAGACTTAAAATAATTTAATAGTCAGCCAAAAATCATCCAATAACAAATCCCATACTAGTGATTAATCTTTAGGCTGAACATTAGGCTGGAGAGTTTTCAAACATTACCAAATCCCTAGGACCTTCCACAGACTAATTAAATTGGAAGTTCTGGGGATGGAGCCCCAGCTTGAGTTATGTTTCAGAGCTCGGCACGTGATTCTGCTGTACAGGGAAGGTTGATAACCTCGGCCTTTCAGTGGTTCTCAAAGTGTGGTCCTGGAGGCCAGCAGCAGCCGCAGGAACAGCATTACCCGAGAACCTGTCAGAGATGCAAATTCTCAGGCCCCACCCTAGATCCAAAAGCCAAAACTCTGAGGGTGAGGCCCAGCAAGCTGTTTTAGAAAAGCTCCCAGGTGATTCTGGCACGCGCTCAAGTTTGAGAACCAATGCCTTAAAATATTTTGTTAGTCAAGGAACTATATAATCGATCTAGCCGACCATTCAAAACACCCCCTAAGCCATTTCATTTCCTAACATTAGAAGCAATGAACAAAGCAAAAAACATACTTCGCATTTGAAAAAATGAGGGCCATAGTAAATAAATTTAAGCTAACTGATGTAGGGGGAAAAAAACTATTTTTTTCTGGGTTTTTCTTGTATTTTTCATTGATTTTCTTTGCCTTCCACGTCTAGTGATCAAATGCTAGAGCTTCCAGAGTGCTGGCCTAATGTAAATGAGTTCCCTTTCTCCTTAATTGCATGAGACACATGTGAGCACAGAAATATGAGTTACAGATTTCTATGTATTAATCTTTGTGAGAGCAGCATTCTCTGAGGATCATGCAAGCCTCACGTGGCAGTGTTGGGTGCCGCAGCAGGCATGAGTTGTTTACATTAGCAAATACATTTCAACAAAAACACATGTTGGCAGTTAGTGCTCTCTCCGCTCCTCACACAAGCCATTCTGTGGGGAGCTAGACTTTTTAGAAGAATGTTAAAAGTCCTTCTTTTTGTATTTGGTTCCTAACAACCATCTGAAGATCTCAAAGCATTTTGGGTATGTCAGATTTTCAATTCTCTGTAAATACAGAGAGTTAATATGACTGATCCAAAACCATAGAGTAAAGTAAGAAATTTAGAGGTCTGCAGGCCACGCTTTGAATGAACATCTTACTATGAACGCTTTTGGGGGAAAGGAGTGGGGGTGACTTCTCATTCAGAAGCCAACAAAAACAACCCCTGCTGTGGAAACGGGGACAGAAGTAGTCCAGTTAAATGCGATTCTGAAGAGCTGAGGAATGTCATTAAAGTGACATAGGATGAGAACAAGCGAGCGAGCCATTTCCATGGGCAGGACTAATACTCAGCTCGTGGGGCCAACCTATTGGTACAGGATACAAATACTTCTAGAGCCCCCACAATGTCCTTTCACTGCCACGGCCAGCCCTGGCGCTCCTTCTGCCATCCGGGCACTCCTGCCCTCCCCACACCAATCCTACAGCTGCAGAGGCAAGTTCAGACTGCCCAGGGAGCTCCTGGGCCCTGCTGAAGCCCTGTAGCCAATCTCTTCTGATAGCCAGTGCCCACGCCATAGAGTCTGTGGAGTGTTTTGAATATCACCCTGCACCTGTCTAGTCCTCAAAATGACTCAAAAGGAATGAAATCAGTTTCAGGTGATGTAACAAATCACTAATGCATTTAACTTCGCACCATGCATCTTTGTACTTGAATGAAATGCCTTTAAGCATATATACATTTTTTAAAGCGGGGGTCACAGATGTACTGACATTCCACCTGCGTTGGCTTCTCTCATTGCACACCTCCCCTAACCAGAGAGCACTGCGGACCACCAAACTCAGAGGAGGGTTATTCTCCCATCAGACCAAGCGTATGAAGGAGAACACAATGGCTGGGCAGGCGGGGGCGGGCGGGGGATGGGAATGCATCAAAATCTCAAACTTTCGAGTTTGAATGTGAAAACTTTTGTTTTTTCCCTTTCATTTCAAAACATTTGTTTCTGCTATAAGGAAGGGTCTCCCAAGGGGAGTGTCCCAGTAGGCTGTGGATGAGCTGTGCTGGAGAGCGCCCTCCTGATTGACCATCCCCACCCTTCTCCTTTAAGACTTTTTGGCTAATCAAGAGAGAGGGGAAGGCATGAAGAAGCACATGATACTCCGCAGTCTGGCACAGTGTATAAACTCCTGCTTGACAGGACATAACTGTCTGAAGCAGGCTCAGACACAGTCATGCAGCCTCAAAAACCTTTTCAAGCCCCCACCTCCCAAACCTGCTTATTCAGTTTTGCCTGTTGTCTGATCCACACCCCGCAATTCTCTCCAGCTCTCCGTTTTCATTCTCTGCCAGCTCCCTTAGCTGTAGGCTTTACCAGTTCCCTTACTTCCCTATTCTTCCCTTGACCCCAGTGTCCCATGGCTTCACATTCTGCACGGACGGTTGCTCCTACACACACAGCCGAAGTTCCTGGAAGCCCAGCCTGAGCTGAGCCCCCAGACCTGTCTTGCTGGGCAGGGGAGTGAAGGAGCCTGGTTCTGTCTGCATCACCATGACATTTTCACAAGAGGAGTTGCTGACTTCAGGATCATTCACTCCCCTCCGCCTTGTGGTGCCATGTCGTGGAATAACAACCTCTAAGCACCAACTCTTTACAAGTTACCTTCTCAGAGCTGTGAAATCCGTGCCTAACTCATTCATGGCAGTAGTGGTGAGTCAGAATAAACATAAAAGAAAAGAGATATTTTAAGATCTATGCAGAAAAAAAACCTATTTAAATAAATGTAAATATCCATAGTTTACAGCATGGAAAAAGTCCACTTTACTTACCTCTTTCTTACATAGCTGCTAATAAAGAATTTCTAGTCAAAAGAAGCCGCAAAGGCATGAATCCCATGGAAAGTTCTTTTTCTCTTTTTTAGGTCACTAATTTATGAAAAATCCTAGGAAACGATATTAATTTAGTGCCCAACACTTTACTTTAGCCTTAGTCCTCTCATCCAAAGTCTGATGAGGTTTACTATGTAAAGAGGATTAACTTTAACATGTAATTTAAGTGCTGTAAGGATTATATTATCCATAAATGTCAGTAAATAACTATTATCTTTCTCCCTTGGTATACAAGATGTAACACTCCTAGACCACACTTGTTTTCCAATAACAGCTCACAAGTTTGGTGTAGGGTGAGGTTTTTCAAGAAATCGATGTGGAACCAGCAATATCGGTCTAAGATACATCTGGCACTCAAATTCTTTTATTGTCTCCCCTTTACTCTAGGCTTAGAGCTTTGGGTTTTGGTAATCATCCCCGTAGTGATATCATTAACGTTTCTCAGAAGTAGGCAACTATATCCTCTAGATTTTAGTATTTCAAGTACCTTCTTTTTCTAAATCCCTGCTGGTGAGAAACACTAAATTAGAGCTACCTGACCAGCAGGAACATTGGGTCTAAAAAATGTTGCTTATCAATTTATTTACCACAGATATTTTCTTTTTGCATCTTCCAAACTTTACTATCACATTCACTGTTGTTATGACTCTGCTAACAGATCTGGTTATAAATTCATCAAAACTAGTGCTTTCAGGAAATTTCCTGGGTGTGCCTGGGTGGCTCAGTCGGTTAAGCATCTGCCTTCGGCTCAGG
This sequence comes from Callorhinus ursinus, assembly GCF_003265705.2. Taxonomy (NCBI): domain Eukaryota; kingdom Metazoa; phylum Chordata; class Mammalia; order Carnivora; family Otariidae; genus Callorhinus; species Callorhinus ursinus. The sequence goes on along the minus strand of NW_027397066.1, from coordinate 90,905,833 downwards.
TCATGGTCCCAGGGTCCTGGGATGGATTATGAACCCGCATCGGGCTCCCTGCTCGGCGGGGAGCCTGCTTCTCCCTCTCCCTCTGCCTGCCGCTCTTCCTATTTGTGATCTCTCTCTCGCTCTCTGTCAACTAAATAAATAAAATGTTTTTTTAAAAATTCCTATAAAGTCATTATCTCCAACCACTGTCCTAAATCTCACCTCTACTAAAATTATTAGTAAAGCACTTAATTTCCAACATCACCCAAAATTCTCGTTTTCTTTATTTGTCAATTTTTTCATTTTAGAGTTCTAGTATGATATAAACATCAAGGGTTTACTTCACTTATGAAACATTTGCAGAACCTCCAGGGACCTTATGTAGAAATATATTTATAAAATAAGATGACACGTTAAAGATGTTATAAGGCAAAGAACTAGAATACCTAAAAACAAAAGAAGAGAGAGAAGAAATAACCAGTGCTCACTTGGTTTCTAACCAATACTTCACTTTTGAAAATGGCAAAACATAAAGACCTGTTTTTTCATGAATTATCTTTTAAAACTGAAATCAAGAGGTGCCTGGGTGGCTCAGTTGGTTAAGCATCTGCCTTTGGCTCAGGTCATGATCCCAAGGTCCTGGGATTGAGTCCTGCATCAGGTTCCTCGCTCAGCAGGGAGGCTGCTTCTCCCTCTCTTCCTCTCCCCCCTGCTTGTGCACTCTCGCACACTCTCTCTCTCCTTCTGACAAATAAATAAAATCTTTAAAAAAATAAAAAATAAAATAAAACTGAAATCAACTCCAATCGGTTCCCCTAAAGTGTATGAACAATAATAGCTACCATTAATTAAAGCACAGTATCAGCCACCTCTTATATGTCACCTCTGAGGATCAGCTGCCTCTGGGACCCTAGGCCACCAGCGGCTTCAGCAGCCTCCTCCTGGCGCTCTCCGCCACCCACCCCCTCCCCTGGGGCTCCTCCCAGCCACCTGGGCTCCACGGAGCCTCAGCACCACCCGCACCTCTCACCCCTCGGCCCGTAGTACCAGGTGCCCGGGACTGGTTCACCACCCTCACAGGAGCAACCCAGGAGTGAAAGGGGGCTAAGACCCGTGGAGTAAACGTTTGACCAGTGGAGGCTAGGAAAGAGGAAACTAGGAAAACAAAGTTGTTTTCCCTTTGCCATCCCCATGAACTTCCCTAAGATGCAACAGTTCACGGGTCCTTTCAGAAGACAGTGTCAGGAGAGCGTCTGTAAGCCAAGTAGACACAGGCTTGGTAGCGTCCCCTTGTATTTGTCCTGCCTCCTTCGTCACCCCTTTCCCCTCGCTCCTGTTTGCCCAGGATTGCACTCCTTTATCAGAGCTCTGTGTAAGAGGGGTGGCACACGGCTCTGCTTGCTGGGAAACTTGTGTACACTAGTGAACTGTTCCCGCACAACACAACTAGCGCACCTCAGTGGCATGGGACAAGCCGCGGTGCACTCTCACTCACAACTTTGCCAATGCGCTGGGCAGCTCTGCTTCCGGCTGTGACTGCCGGGCTGGCGGTGCTGCTAGCTGTGGGTCCGACTGCAGGCTGGCCTCAAATCAGCTCCACGCGTACTGTGGGTTAATCACGGTCCTCGGACTTCAGGATCAGTGAGGGACGTTCTTCCCACATGGCAGAAGTGCAAGAAGGCGGGACAGTAGCCCGTGCTTGAGTCGCATCAACGAACATCTCATAGACCAAAGCAAGCCACATGACTGAATCCAAGACGGGAAGAAGCACGCCCGGTGAGAAACTGCAGTTACCTGGCAAAGGGCCTGGGTACAGGCAACAGGTGAAGAAATTAGGCCAATAGTGCAATCTACCATATCTGGCAAAGACAAGCAGTTTTTGTAACAAATTTAAAAAGGTATCTGTAGTTTCCAGATAAAGAAATAACCCTCCCAAGAAACAAACTTTCTCAAAGTTTCTGATTGTGACTGAGCCAGAATACTAACACAAGCCAAGTCTATCAGACTCAAAATTCCATTTATTCAGGGGCACCTGGGTGGCTCAGTCGTTAAGCATCTGCCTTCAGCTCAGGTCATGATCCCAGGACCCTGGGATCAAGCCCCACGTTGGGCTCCCTGTTCAGCGGGAGGCCTGCTTCTCCCTCTCCCGTGCCCCCTGCTTGTGTTCCCTCGCTCACTGTGTCTCTCTCTGTCAAATAAATAAATAACAATCTTTTAAAAAAAAGTCTATTTATTCAGAAATTGAGATTGAGCACCCACCATGCACCAGGAAGTCTGTAAAGTACTGGGAATACCAAAGTTAATCAGAAGTATCATTCTGATGTCAAAGAGCTTACGGACTAGTGGCAAGACATACTGACATTCAAAGACAACACAATCAGGTGATTGCTATAATGGAAGTGTGGGCAAGTGTGGGAAACGGCATCTAAGCCAGAACTCCCAGAACAATCAGAATGTCCTGTTTTCACATTTCTCCACCACAACAAGCTGCTCATTGCACAGCACAGCATATTTCCTACCCGCCCCAAGAACATTCATACAGATAACACTAAGAAATTCCAGCACGGTAGTATCTGACTCCGTAGGAATGCCCTAGGCTTTATTTATGGGAAGATAGAAATGTGGACATTGCTTCCCCAATTGAGATCAGTTTCTTGTATAAGTAATCAAAGATAAGGTAGACCTTCCTGACACACTTTCTTGTTTTCCCAGAATTTAGGCTTACATACCTGCTTGTGCTAACAGTCACAGAAGTTACTCTTTTTTAATCCAAAAGTACAATGCTGTTTATTCAATATAATTTCAATTTATGGCAAGGCATTCTATATCTCACAACACAAAATATGTTGTGGATGTTTATGTCAAGATAACTGGCAAAATATTATGATTTATATTTTTATCTTCCTTCCAATCATTGCCATCTTTGTTCAAAATACTTAGAATGAAATTACAAATAGCAATGAAATGAAAGAAGATATCAAAGGAAAAGAAGGTTTTGTACTATTATTATTACCAACTAGAATCTACAGTGGTTTTCTATCCTGGCTACATATCCGGATCAGAATTCATTAAAAAAAAAAAAATGTTCAGGCCACGTAGACCAAATAAATCAGAATTTCTGGATGTGGTCTAGACATCATCATTTTATAAAAGCTTCTTAGATAATTATAATGACCACTAGGATTGAGAAACACTCTTCTTCTAAACTATCAACCTAGATTTTCCTTATTATAATTTGGTTTCTTTCCTTAGTTAGCCTAAAGTTGCTATCTGAGATATTAAGGTATATCCAGTATCCTCACTAAAAGTGGTGTTGTAATACACTCATTCAACAAATATTTGCTGAGTGCCTGCTACATCCCCCATGCTACATACAGAGGGGAGGTAAAGAGTACTGAGCAGGAGCCCTAGTCCCTTTCTTTAGGGAGATTATGGAACAAAAAGCAAACATTTAACAAGTAAACAAAGGCTATTTAAAAAGTAAACCAAAATATTATAAATTATAAGTGCCATGAAGTAAAAGCCTGTCTGAGGGCACTACATGTAAGCTGAGATTTGGGGGATAAATGGGAGTTTACCAGACAAGGAGCTGAAGAAAGAGTTTTCCAGACAGAGGGAACAGCACAGGCAAAGGTGCTGAGACACAGAGTTGGGCTTGTTCAGGGAACTGAAAGCAGGAGCCTGTGGCTGGGGCAATGGGAGAGGGGGCTAGGCTGAGGGGCCCCCATAGTTAGTGCCTCCAGTTGTGTTAAGAAGTATGTAGTATACTCTCAGTACAATAGGAAGCTTTCAGGTATTTAGAAATGGGGAGGGGAGGCAAGGGACAGTGACAAGATCCAATTTACCTCAGTTAAAGGGAATGAGTACTCCTCCTTCATCTGCCAGGAGATATTTCAAGAGTCAAATGCTCACAAACTAGTGAGTCTCTAGTTGGTGGAATCATTTAATAAAGTGTTTATGAAAATAAAGCACATATTTGTAAATCACACACACACACACACACACACACACACACACACGCACACACACACTACTGTCACCTAAAGTTCATTCATACTAGTGGTAGATCAGTTCACATCAATACTCAGGCGTACTGAGGCGCGCCTGGGTGGCTCAATCGTTTAAGCATCTGATTCTTGATTTGGGCCCAGGTCATGATCTCAGGGTCATGAGCTCGAGCCCCATGTGGGGCTCCCCTCTGGGCTTAGAACCTGCTTAATAGTCTCTCTCTACCTCTCCCTCTACACACCCACACACGTACTCTCTCTCTCTCAAAAAAAAAAAAAAGAAAGAAAAAATACTCAGCTGCACTGTTTCCTTTAATAACTAAGTGTTAATACAGTGTTTGCTATTCTGCAAAATTTATAAATGGTGTTTGTAATCATTCTCTTTTATTGCCAAACCTAATTGCTGTCTTTGTTATTGTAGAACCTGAGTTCCTTCTGAAGAGGATGAAACACTTCATTCATTTGCCCAGGAAAGGCAGTATCATTTTAAGCAAAATGTTGCTTTGATTTTCACTGATGAACATGAGGCAGTTGATAAATCTTCAAAGAGAAACTTATACCTACTTATAAGTATGACTGATTTCTGATACGCCAATAGCGTAGGTCCTATGAAGAATCCCAGGGAGATAAACATACTCTGGGACCAGATGGCTTTTTTTCTAAATGATGGATTTATGGTTTTAATGACTTCTTCCAAGCCTTCCTTCCATAAATATGGTGCCCAAGAACAAATCACCAGGTGTGTGTTTAAATTGTCATTCTATGACTTAGATGAAGCTTCTATTTGTTCCTTTAAAAAAAAAATGTGATCCTTCATATTAATTTCTTACGGCTGTCATAACAAATTCTACAAACTTGGTGGCTTACAGCAAGAGGAATATATTTTCTCACGGTTCTGGAGGCCAAAGGCCAAAGTCGTCATGTTAGCGCACTTTGGAGGAAAATCCTTCCTTACCTCTTCTAGCTTCTGGTAGATCCTGGCATTCCTTGACTTGTAGCAACATAACTCCAGTCTCTGTCTGTCTTTACATGGCCTTCTCTGCTGAGTCTTTCTGTGCCTCAAGTCTCCACCTTATAAGGACACATCACTGGATTTAGAACCCATCCAAAATCTAAAATGATCTCATCTCAAGATCCTTAATTGTATGTACAAAGACCCTGTTTTCAAAAAAAAAAAAAAAAAGGGTCACATTCATAGGTACTGGGTGTAGGACTAGAATATATCTTTCTGGAGTGTACGGTTCAACCCACTCTACTCTTGTAAGCTCTGTATTTAATATTATGATTGGCTATAATTGAAAGAACTCTCAAAATAATAGCAGCTTGAACAAGAACAATTTATTTTTCTCTCAAGGTAAAGCTCAAGTAGGAGGACAATGTCGATATAGCTCATATATAGCCCATGCTGTCAGGGACTCAAACTGTTTCTGTCTCCTTTATAAGAGAATGGCCTCTATTCTTAAATTTGCCTCATGGACCAAGATAACTGCTCTCTCTCTGCCCACTATTTCTGCATCCCAGATACACAGAAGGTAAAAAGGTAAAAAGAAGAATACTTTTTCTTTTAACAAAACTTACTGGACATTTTTCATAACACTAGTATTTACATCTCATTGGCCAGAATTTAGTCATATGGCAAACCTAGCTGCAAGGGAAGCTAGGAATTCTAGTTTTTATTCTGGGCTGGTATTTACCCCACTAAAATTTAAGGATTCTATTACTGAAGAAGAAACAGAAAGTGCTATTGAAGAACACCTAAACGCCTCTGCCCCAATGGTGAAATAACCCCCCAGGATTGTTCTTGAAGAACTAAACATCCTGAATCGCTATGTTCTATAAAAAAAATCGATGCCTGCAGGGGCGCCTGGGTGGCTCAGTCATTAAGCGTCTGCCTTCGGCTTAGGTCCTGATCCCAGGGTCCTGGAACCAAGTCCCACATCGGGCTCCCTGCTCTGCAGGAAGCCTGCTTCTCCCTCTTCCACTCCCCCTGCTTGTGTTCCCTCTCTCACTGTATCTCTCTTTGTCAAATAAATAAATAAAATCTTTAAAAAAATAAAATAAAAAATAAAAAAGTCAATGCCTGAATAGAACCTGGATTTACTCTAATCTCTGAAATGATCACATTTTTATAATAGTTCCCCTTTATTTTGTATTTTTTTCCTTAATTACTATTTGCTTGTTTGATCTCCATAGAATACTGTGATGTCTCCACCAAATGTACCAGTTAAGAAGTTTCTACATTTATTGACCAGCACAACAGTCATTCCAATTCCCTTGATTGCTAATCCTTTATTGAGGTACTATCCCCTTATATCTTACCAGGGTAACTATCAAAAATGACATGAATGAAAGCAAAGGAGCATGATTCAAGTAACAGGGCATTGCAGCCTAAAGAAGGAAACAAGTGGACTTAGGAAAAAAATAGAAGCAACAACGGCCTCCATACCAGCAGGAAATAAGCAGTTCATTCATTTCACCTCCAAAGGTGGCCAAAGAACAACTTTCCAACAATGGAAACTTAGGGCCAGTATCGGGAATGGTAAGGGGGCATCTCATTTGAGCTGACAGAAAAAAAAAATCCTTTAGGAGCTTCTAAAATGGTAACAATCAGAGTGAATCAGAGACCTTGGCACTAACTGGGGGAGTTAGCTTCATGTAATATAGAGGGGGTGGAGGAGGAAAATCTGCTCTACAAAATAGAATTTACTCGAATGAGATCAGGAAACAAGCCCCAATAAGCCAGCCAGGGTAGTGGGTTGCCCTAACTCCCTCCTAAAGATCAAAAAGCTAAGACAAAGAAATCCAGAAATGAAAAAGAGCTGGGAAGTAGGGAGACAGACTGTCAAAAGGCTCTACCAAGGATAGATTCAGAAAACTCTTGTCCAGTATTGCCAACCACAACTACAGAATACAGTATCCTCTGGAACTTTGCCCTGAAGAACAAGCAAGCAGAGGATATTTGCTAAGTATAAGTGAGGAAAACATGTCTTAATAACTTGATAGGAGAAGTTCCAGCACAACCTGGTGGTGACATCCATTTACCAGTAGTGAGGACAAGTCCCAGCGAGATAAAAATTAAATACTACTTTCTCAAATACATGTACTTTTGTACTTAAAGTACCATGTTCCTTTCTTCATTGACCCATGTCTGAGGGCTCTAGTGTTCATCCTAAAAATAGGATTGTTTTTGTAATAAAACTAAGAGTTAACTCATTTCAGGTCTTCAATTTTTCTGTTGCTAAGCATACAGTTTCTCCACTTATCAATGAAACCATTTTTTTATTATTCCCTTAAGTCTAATTAGAGAGACAATCCTCTTATTCTGAATCACTATTAAAATGAGCAAATCCATATCTCCCATTTATAAACCTATGAAGGGAAATCCTCTGAATGCAGGCACTGATAGAAGAATTCATGTGTTTCCAAAATGGTAGAGAGTGAAAGATTTTTTTCAGTGTCATAATTTGGAAGGCAGATTTCATAGTCCCCAAGACATTAAAAGAGAAAAAGTAGCTCAAGTAACATTCCAACCATTACCCAAAGTGGTAAAAATGTTTGTGTGATTAAAGAGAAGCTCCATCTACTGTGGATCAGACACCCATCATCTGACCAGCTGTAGGTCAGATGATTTTTTCTTTCCTGAATGTCCTTTTTTTTTTTTTCACATCTATAATAAGGGGAGCAAATCCCTTCAAACACCACAGAGTTCACATAAAAATCATATAAGGAAACAGATGTGAGGGCATTTGGTGGAGTACAATGTAATATATAGATGCAAGATGTTCATATTTCTACAAGAATGAACACTTTCCTCTAGGAGTATTTTGCTCACTCTGACTCACCACAGGACCAGTGTAATTGCCAGAGTGTTGAGAGGATTTTGTTTTATGTTCATTGTTATATAGTTCATGTTCCCATTTCATCTTTTAGGTCTTTATCTTGATTCTTTGATTTGTTTGCTGAATTTTCATTTTGCTTGCTCAGGAATAAAAATCTTCTGTTTGTGATCCCTCCACTGCACAGTTTTCTCATTCCACAGCATGGAATTGTTGGTGTGTCTTTAAAGGCTTCTTTCAGGGGAGCACACTGACTTAAATAAGGAGCGACTTCAGTTGTTCTTTCGTTGCTGATTAACTTCGCAAGAGCACAAGTTAGTTCAGTGGATGCATTGGCAGAAGAGGGGAGCATGGATCCTCAGCCTTGCACACTGCCTTCGAACACTGGGAAGCATTTGAAGCACATACTGAGACACGGATTTTTTTCCCTCAAACAAGACCCCATCCACCCTGGCCTAAGGTTTTCCTGACACTGATAATCATGTTGTTTTTTCTGAGGGACCTCAACTTGAGCCCTAAACCAAGGAGTAAGACAAAAGAATCAGCTAATGAACAAAAATACCAACTTTATTACTGATACAGACTGAGTTAGAGGACTCAGCTTACTGTGAGAACAAAATGAGTTTGTTCGTTCCCAATGTTCAGCCTCGTTCTCAGAACAGCCCACCTGAAGGAAAGTGTGAGACCATGAGGCAGACACACTCCCCCAGGTCACTGTCTCCACTTCTCCAAGTGGAAAGTGAAAAGAAAGACACCAACTCCCCTCACACTCAGAACTTTTGATAGAATAGTTCCCCACAATCAGGGAAATTTGAGTAATGGCTATCACTAGGCAAACACATCACCCGGAGGAGGAAGGAATCGGTCCAAAGGTTGGGAGTACATAGAGACCATAACTCCTCATAGAAACCAGGAATCAAAGGAGATACTTCTCTCTAAGAAATACTAATAGCTAACGTTTATTGAGTTATCACTATGTGCTAGGTACTACTCTAAAAGCTTTATGCGGATTAACTCATCTGATCCTCACCACAAGCTTTTCCAATAAGGAAAGTCCCGTTGTTATCTCCATTCTACAGATGAGGAAACGGAGACACAGAAAGGTTAAGTAACTGAATGAGAGAAAAGAAAATCATGTCTAAGTTAGAAGGCTCGGAAGGCAAAGCAACATTATATCACCCATAGAAATTCATGGACAGTCCAGCCCAGATAGAAGAGTTTCTTTTCTTCTTCACTTAGGGTTTCTATTCCCAATACAGCCAGGGCTGTAAGAAAATCCAGACACACAGTGCTGCTCCTGAACTGGGCTGGCCTTGGTGGGTGTGACAGGAAGGACAAAGGGAATGTTCTCTCTTCAAAATATCTCCCCCTTAGGCTGGTGTGGAACCTGCAGGAAGTCCCCACTGACTTCTCTGCTGGGGTTATGCATTCAAAATCGGTTGCAAAAAATAAGTGTGATTAAAACGACGTGAGGATGATTTATAATCAGCCTTTATCTCCTTACAACAAATTAATGTGAAGGTGGGGATTACCTCTAGAAAAAGAGCCCTGAGGAAATGAGACAGGTTGAAGAAGGGTAAGAAGAAGGAAAGAGAGTTCTCAGGCTGGGGAGCTCAGTGAGAAGGGTTCACAGGTGTCCAGGAGGCGATGGTGAGGGCACCAAGACTAAGAGCGTAAACACAAAACGGGGAATGGTCCGCCCCCCTCTCATGCCTTCGTTTTATTCGACTTGATGTTCCCAAGCCTTTTGGAGGGGAGGTTTTCTTATAAAATCCCTATCATTTGCCAAAATCCCTATCATATTGCCTGTCTCTATTAGAACAAGAACACTCATCTGTCCCTGAAACTCTTCAACTGTCCACTGCCACCAACAGATACCCACTCACCCTGAGAGTCTGTGAAGTTAGAAATGATGGAAAAGACATCGGTTCCATGATGTGATATATATATTTTTTAAATATCTGTAAAATATATGTTATATATATACATGTATATATATAACATCAGTTCTTCCCTTGAATGTATTAGTTTCCTGTGGCTGCTATAACAAATTATCACAAACTGGGTGCCTTGAACAGAAATTTATTCTTTCACAGTTTTGGAAGCCAGAAGTCAGAAACCAAGGTGTTGGCAGGGCCATACTCCCTCCAGAGTCTCTAGGGGATAATCCTTCCTCGCCTCTTCCAGCTTCTGGTGGCTGTCTGCATTCCTTTGCTTCCTTGGCTTCTGGCCACATCACTTCCAATCTCTGTCTCCATGTTCACAGTGTCTTCACATCAAATTCTCCGCTATGTCTTCTCCTCTTCATTTAGTCTCAAATTTTTTCTGCCTTTCTGACAAAACCACTTTATTAGACTAGGGATCTACCCAGATAATCAAGGATGATTTCATGTTCTCAAGATTTTTTTTAACTTAATTACATCTGCAAAGACCACTTTTCCAAATAAATTGACATTCACAGGTTCCAGGGATTAAGACATAGCCATATTTTTCGTGGCACTACCATTCGACCTACTATATTCCATCAGAAGAACAAGTGAAAAAAAGTGGGAAAATAAATGGAGGAGTACACTATTTTAGATCCTCACCCCACTCCACCTCATCAAGAAAAATACTAAAAAGAGAGATGGTATAGCGATGCCCCGAAGAGCATACCAGAAAAGAGCACTAGGAACCTGTCCCAACAATTTTGACAGCCAGGAGTGTGATCTTAGATGATTCATTTATGCTTTCAGGGCCTCAGTTTTCTAATCTGTAAAAGAGGGGTTGTTTGGATGTTCCTTGAGTATCATCCAATCTCAACATCTTATGATCCTACAGAAAATTCCGCACATATTGTAGAGCCCAGCATGCACACTGTTAGACCAGACAAAAGTAATGTGATCGTTCAGCAAACACTGCTGACCGCCTCCCCTTTGCCAGGAAAAGGAAGAGGCCTCGGTACATCCACATAAGCTATTGCCCTAACTAAAACCATCACCAGCGGTGCCTGGGTGGCTCATTCGTTGAGCATCTGCCTTCGGCTCAGGTCGTGATCCCAGGGTCCTGGGATCGAGCCCCGTATTGGGCTCCCTGCTTCACGGGAAGCCTGTTTCTCCCTCTCCCTCTGCCCCTGCTTGTGATCCATCTCTCTCTGTCAAATAAATAAATAAAATCTTAAAAAAGAAAAGAAAAGAAAACAATCACCGGAATCTCCCCGGAATCTCTCAGTGATGCTAAAATCAACAAGGCCCCACAAAATTAAACTGTTTTATACAAAGTCTATCCTACCCAAAAGAGAAGAAGAAGGAGGAGGAGGAGGAAGAGGAAGGAGAAGAAGGGCAAGAAGAAAAACCTAGCATAACTAATCAGAAGCAAAGCAGCCTGGTTGCCACTGGGCATACCTGATTTTGTTCTGTGCTAGGGAGACACTGTCCTGGAAAAGAAAGTGTGTGCGTTCAGGAGATTTAGTTCAATCTGAAATGGATCCCAATTTTATGAGATCTTGAAAAAGTCATTTAACCTTCCTGAATCTGTCTGCTGTTATGGAAAATGGGAAAACCACAAGAATGCCATGGGGAAATAGTGAGAAGGCCAAGTAAAGAAGGTATGGAAGTCACTCAGTGGTAGCTGCCTAGTATGTGCTGTTTGCTCCTGTTTGCCCTGCCCAGGAGAGAGTAAAGAGAGCTGACCTTAAACAAAGCTGTAAAGTGGTTGAAGCTCACTTTCACCTGCTTTCCTGTACTTGTCTTTTCCCTCTTCGTGGTAACATTTCCAGGCAGGGAATTTGTCATTTTATCCACGTTTATTGGACAATCTGAAGTTACTCATACCAAAATGTTACCTGTAGCAGACTTCCAATTATTTTGTCTCTAACTGTGGAACATATGTCACAGAATATGTGGATGTGGGCAAGAAGGTGACAGAAGATCAGGATGTGGGAACAGAGAAGCGGATTCTAAAGTCCTCTGAAATGAAACTCGGCCCCTCCGCTGACCCAAAAGACCCAATGGAACACTCTATTCATAAGAAGAAAAAAAATCTTTCATAAATCCTGAATTTGTTGTATTTTCAATACAGTTTCAATATAGTAGCATAATTAGCCAGCCCTTTTGACATTGAGTATTAAGATGAATGAAAAGAGATTATTTTTACCTTCCCAGGGCCAAAACAATCTAGTGATTAGAATTGGCACAGGATATGTCATCTAAAAATATTCCAATGCATCATTTTATGGTACTAAGACTATGTCACTTATTTTTTTTAATTGATCTGAGACAAGGAGGTTTTCATTAACTCTTACCAACATTATTCCAAGGAAGAGTCAGCTTCAGATAAAGCCATATACTTTTTTAATTATGTATAACGGTGCCAAGGTGTTCTTGCGGAGAAAAAATAAAAAGCTCCCTCATAACCCTTACTAAGAATCTTACCATGGGGACTTTGCTCTTATTTAAATTAAGAGTCAATCCTTTATTAAATATATTCTAACTAGCTATTACTATTATAGGAAAATCACCTCTATGAATGAGGAGATTAGGGGTAGGAGAGGCAGGGAGAGTCTTAACTGAATTGCTTGTTCTTTACAATTCATCAACACTTCAGAGGATGCTTTGTAAAAATATAAAGTGTTATTTTTACATTTTAAGTATTATCCTATAGTGAATGTAGTATGCTGTTAAACTTTGTGCCAGAGTTTAAGGACTTCCCAAGCTCGCTAGGGAATGAGAAAACATCTTTGGTAAATAAATTAGAAGTATTTAAAGGATTTATATTTCATTTGTCTAAATGAGTCGGAGAGTTTTTCCATTCTGGTTCTTATTTATCCTATTCTTTATTTATTTTGGTTGTCAAAATTATAAGCAGATAGAACTTACAAGAAATGCTGATACATAGAATATGTAGATATGTGCATAAATATTTATTCACCCATTTATACAGGGTTACCTATCTAAAATCGTAATGCTTTACATGCACCTCCTATTGGGAATATTTAAATATATATTAATTTCTCTATATCTGGAAAACAGAATACAGACAGAGAGAATATATTCATATTATGTGACTCTTTTAAACTGTCTTTCTTAATTAAAAAGTGTGAAAAATTAAATGAAACAAAACACTATCACAAAGTTTAATCATTTTACTTCTAAGTAGATAGTTCTGATATAGCTTATCATGAGTTACTTATTATAAGCTCTTTTTAGATAGGTATGAACTCAAATGTAAAGAATAAAAATCTGGCCAGAATAAAAACCTCAAAAAAAAATCCATTGTTTGAAATAATAATGAAAACCCCAACGACTTCCAAAACAATGAGATATTTTTCAGCTCAACGGTAATGTTTATCAACTAACACCTAATACTAAAAAAAAAAAAAAAAAAAAAGTGACTGTTATAGCACAGTCCCCTTGGTTTTCAGTTGTTTTGAAGGTCTAGAGTCCCAACAATTTCATAGTTTTCAGATATCTGGTAGGAAATCAAACATAATAAATCAATTAAAATCAATTAATTTTATCCAGATTCATCGTATCTTAGAAATATTACATTTTTTTCATTTCACCAAAAAAATGTTAATTTTTGTTGTTTCCTCCTTATTTCTCAACTCCACATATCATGTCTTTGTCTTTCACTACCTATGGGTCATAGCCAGGTTGGCAGAGGCCAATGACCCAGTAATAAACAGAATATAGAAGTAGGTTCTTAGGGGGCAGCCAGGACTCTTTCACATGGTAATAGAGGGATAATTTGAGGGTTCTGTTGCTTTTACCCCAGCGTTGTGGCTCAAGTCCCTCCGTCCCGGCAGACTTCTCATTCTATGTGGGCTCTATGACCACCAAACTTGGAACTTCTGGGATGTAGCCTCTTTTGAGGAACTCTCACAAATGTCCTTACCTGTGAGAGATTCCGGTTTGCTGGTTTGGTGGTAAAGCAAAGTGAGAGCCGCCTTAAACCCGATCTAAATCCTCATTCTTGCATTCCTTCAGATCCTGGGAGCCCTCTGTGGCCAGGACAAGCTCACGGATTGGCCGACAGCTTTTCAATGAAATAATCCTTGGAGGGACCTGGAAATAATGTTCTTGCCCAGTTTTTCCAAACCTCCAAAAGATATATTTAAAGGAAAAAACTAAGATAGCAACATTTAAGGTAAATGACAGCATTTCTTACAATACAAATGATTATAACAAAATGATTGGGGAGGTGAGAAGTTAACTTCACCTGCAGTTAAAAGTAAATTTTCAATTTAAATTTAAAAATATAATACTGTTTAAATTCAATATGGGAAACAAGAGCCTCAAAGAACAGTCTTCTAAAGTCAATCTGCAAACCATTCTACTCTCTACTCTCTCATCTTCCCCCAACCCTGAATCCTACCACATCAGCGTAACCATCCCTCTTTTCTTTCCTTTTTCTGTGATCATTTGCATATAATTAAAAGATTTGGTTAGTCTTTTTTTTTTAACTCAGCTTATGCCCATTGAAGATCTAGAAATATCCAGAACTCAGCTTCACAAATTTCCACAAAGTGAATCTACTAAATTAACTGAATCATCGGGTTGAACCACAATTCTAGACCCTGAGTGTGCCTTTTTTTCTCATTTTAGTTCTGTCATTCCTTTTCCTTTCTTGATTTTTTCCCCCTCTCTTCAGCACATTGTTGTTGCAAAGGTGGACAATGAGGGAAGTATAGACGATTTGTGTGTACCCTTTTAACACTTAAGAAGACAATAAATAAATATTGAAATAAATATTTCAAGATGAAAAGCATTACTTTCATTTTTATTGACTTTTGTAGATCCTACTTGATTTTTGTAAATCAGAAATCAGTAGAATGACATTAATGCTTTGGAAAAAGAGGGATGAGTTGTCAACTGTGGAATAAAGAATAAAGAACTACAAGGTTACACTTTTAACTCCTACATTTAGCAGCTGCTCTCCTATGGGAGAGGAAAAGAATACAAAATGTTGGGGTGCCTGGGCGGCTCAGTCCGTTAAGCATCTGCCTTCAGCTCAGGTCATGATCTCAGGGTCCTGGGATGGAACCTCAGGTCGGGCTCCCTGCTCCGCGGGGAATCTGCTTCTCCCTCTGCCTCTGCTGCTCCCCCTGCTTGTGCTCTCCCCACCTGTCATATAAATAAATTTTTTTAAAAAATTTTAAAAAAGAATACAAAACGTTCTCCATAAATATATCCCTGAGAGAATAGAGTCAACACTTCAGGGGAGAATCCTATTGCTTCTGATTTGTACATTACATTCAGGAAAGAGAACTTTTTCACATAGCCCAGCAAAAAATGTTGGAATATGTTAATGTGAGAGAAGAAAGAACATTTACACGCAGATAAGGACAATGATGGAAAATCATATTTGTTCCAGGATTACTCCAACATTTTCTTTCAGGACATTTAAACATCTTTCAGTGAATCAGTGATTTCAGTCTCTTGAAGTCAGACTTGGGGAAACGTACTAAACACACCTGTGAGAAAACACACTTCTGAACAGAAAGGCAGTTTTTATAACCTCAAGAGTGAGAGAGACAAAATGATCAACATCCTCCCAAGAGACAGGGTAAATATCAAGAGTGCTAATAAGCGGAGGCGACGCCCTCGTGACAGAAGGTGTGGTATGTGCACAGGTTCCAAATTAGAATGAAATCATGGCACTTACACAGGAGCAGCCGTGTTAGTTACATGTAATGTTTGAAAAATATGACAACCATCCCAATCTCCTCAAGTAGCTCTCATGGTAAGGGTGAAATTTTATCAACATTGGCTAACTTATGGTGTATTAGAAAACTAGCGAGAAGATAAATTGATGGATTAAAAGAAAAACTACTCACAGGCAGACAAACAGAAGGACAGATAGAGTTACAATCAAACGTGTACTTTACTCAGACAGAAAGGTAATAACTAGCCCCAAGAAGTGACGGGTCTGCTAGGAAAGCCTTGAACATAGAATTCTCGGACTTTGTTTTTAATTTAGTTCTCACAGTGTTACGCTGCATAACTGAGGATAAGTCTCTAAAAGTCTCTAGGATATTGTTTTCCATCTGTTAGATGAGGCTAATAATATTTTCATATAGTTTTTTAAGAGTAAAACACATATGAAATATTTGAAAGATTCTGGAAGAAATGCCCTCTATTAATTGGAGCTATTTGATATGACATCATTTCCTTCAGTGATTGGAGTTCAGTCAATAGACAGAGATGCAGTGTATATGTGAAATGATGAAGCATCCGAATGCATTATGAAGGGAACTTAGGGGGTTCTTTGCTAAAAAGGGTGACTGGCTATTTTTCTGGGAGTAATTTTAACATAAGCTGAGGGAGGAGGTCACCCTCTAGATCCTTTCCAATTCTTACCGTCTATGGATCCTAATTTCTCTTGCCCGTTTAGAAAAATGTTGAGTAAGAAACCCACAAGATAGAGAGGGAAAATAAGACTGTGCTTGCCCTCAAACTTTACTTTCAAAAATACCATAGAATTCGCAACGGATAGTCTGGATTCCTGTAACAGCACAGGAGGAGATCCCCCTTAAAATAAAATCAACTACCAGTTTTCATTATATGAACCACTTCTCATGCTACCTTACTTTACACACAGCACAAAGGAATAAGAGAATTTTTGCCAGGAAACAGGAAACTGTATTCTTCTTCCATTTCTTCTTCTCCGGTGCTTCTTAAAATTGGGAAGCCCACACATACACTTACATTTTATCTATCCCTTCTGGAAAAGGTTAAAATGAGCCCATTTTAAATCATTTTTGATAATGGGACAAACTTGAATTGGGATCAACCTTTTGGACCAGTACGAGGTCTGCTGTGATGAAATGGACCTTGTAGATCGCTCACCAGCATTCTCTCCTGGCTCACTTACTACCACACAACTAGAATATGGGCCTGCATTGGTACCCGCAGGTGACTGTGTCCTTGAGATCATTATCTTTCCCCTTCATTTGTCTCCTGACACCCATCCCCCTAAGGTTTCTTCTTCAGCACAGGAAGTCAACTTCCTTAAAATTTCAAATAATTTTACTACAGTAATAAAGGCAGTAGGGTGCAAACTAGACAGGTGGGTAATGATAGGTAAAATCTCATTTCTCCTTTGAGTTTGGCATGGGTTAGCACCAATAACCAGATTCTTAACAGGTTTTTCTACATTTCCCTGCCCCATTCCATTTGCATGTTCTTGCAATGTGGATGTCCCCATTACTCAGTCCTTACTTGCATTTCTTTTTGGTTTTAGGATAAAACTACTCAAACCTCAATTTTGACATTTTTTTCTCCCTTGGAATATCCAGGAAAGAGTTCTTGTAAACTAGATTTCTGAGATCTTATACTAGGCTTAGGCCAACCTGACAATCTGAGCACTAATTTTCCTACTGTTCGGAAATATCCCTGAACTTATCTTTCTCTTTCCTAGAATGACCTGCCCAGGACAAATACTAGAGATTGGTTTTTCTGTTCTCTTTAATTCAGTCATTTCTCTTTTCCTCCTCTCTAGCACGTAAAACATTTCTGACTTTCTCCGTCCCCCATGTAATATATTTGCTTTTCTTATCTCTTCATTTTCCTTTTGTTTTTTCAAATGTTCCACATGGAAGTTCTATATTTCTTTCCCCCAGAGGATTCCAACCCTCCAGTTATGGTCACTATCAGTTCAGTGTACTAATTAACATTTGGGACTTTGGAGATAGACAAACCTAGATTCGAATTCCCACTGTGTCACTTAACACCTGTGTGATCCAAAGTAATTTCCCACTCACTCTGCACTCCAGTGGTCAAAATCTAGGTAACTGTGGGCCAGTGACATAATCACTCCAAACCTCACTGTCCCCCTTTGTAAAATGACAGTGCCTACCTTATAATGTTGGTGCAAGGAATAAATATGGTGATCAACATAAAACTGTTTAGAATGATGGCTAAACAAACTAAGCACCCTACAGATATTCGTTATTACCTTTATTACTAGTGTAGATCCATACGGTGTATACCAGGTTTCCTCTCTTCACTTTGTCCTCAATACAAATGCTATTATTTCTTAAACCCAGACTTCATCATACCTCATTAGGTAGAGGCTTTCCCTCATGGTCCACATGAAGTTTAGAGTAGAAAGCTGGGGGCGCTCCAAGCACTGCCAGACTTTTTACACAGTCAGAGCCATTTAAACACATCTGAATCTGAGTTTTGATGAGTCCTCACTCGTCCCATCTCTTCTGTGTGCAGGTTTCGCCTAAATACACCAAAACCTAAACACTGAGATTATGATAATAGTAAGAGAGCTGCAACTACAAAACATCATTGAACCAGAGACTTTCTATAAAACCACATGGTGAAGACCACAAGGGGGGGAGACTCGACATACACATCAAGTGCTTCAGGATCCCACAATGGGGGAGGCAGGCTCCAATTAAAGAGAGATGCAGGATGGGAGATCTGACCACTGCATCAGTCACTTCACTGACTCTGGCTTGTTTGAGCTGCAACTTCCAACGTCTCCTTCCTCCTTCCTTGCTCTAAAGTCCATTCCTCCACAAATGAGAGCCCGTCAAAGAGAATAGTTTCTGTGAGAGAAGCTGTTCCAGTTGCTGCAAACTCTTGCTAGAAATTCCAAGAAAGTTTACCAGGTACCTTTATAGGATGATGGGAAGTAAAGCATTTCAAGTACCAATTATGAGACGAGAAAGAACTTAGCTTTTCGATTTTGTTGTTTGAGGTAGTGGTGATGATGAAACCCAACTTGCTTCCCCCAAAAGTAAAGGGTATACATATAGCACTACAAATTATTACTTGAAACAATCAAAATGGAAGTTCTAAAGTGAAAACTGGGAGCTGTGTATATTAAACTAATTTTTTGGTTGTTATTTGAAAACCAAGATTATGGGGCAGAAAGACCATTTTGACATCAGCACAGAAAGTTGAACTTTCCTATAATGAATGTAGACAGTGATGTCAAGTCTGGTAAAGACTTGCAAACCCTCACGGCTTATCCAAAACAAAAACAGAACCAATACTACACTCCTGAACTTACAGAAACCGTCAACTTAAGGGGTTTACCCACCTCAAGGTGTCTCTGTGGCTTTACTTTCTGAAGTTGCCATCCGAAATTAAATTCTGTATAGCTACTTTGAATAGAAACTCAGATGAGTCAAAGTACATGAAATAGAGCAGTTTGTGTCTAATTCCCACTGTTATAAATGAAGTTAAACCACTGTAGACCTTGGGGGTCTTCTTTTCACTGATGATCCAAAGAATTTATCCTCCCTAATGCTGATAACCATGTTGACCTATCCTTTCCTGTCTAATTCTGTGTGTACTAAAACTAGGTAGTTACAAACAAAACCCCGAGACATAATTTGCATTTGAATGAAATAATCCTGAAATTATTCTGCTTTTTACTGTGGCATTACCTGTGGGCCTCCCACTTGCAATGATTCAGTGCAGATGATGGCCAGAGCTGATTGAAGAATCCTGAAATTGGGGATTCTGATTCCTGATGCAGTCTATATTCCAGTCTTCTACATTAGTTTCTCTTTATTCACAGGTTGGTAAAGAATGCAGGTGGAGATGCTGTGGGCACATTTGCACACATGTTCAAACTGCTTTGAAAACAGAATGGGCAAGAGAGTGGGTATCCAAGTTAAAATCAGGCAGGCATTTCCGATTTCAAGAGACAACTGAAAAGGGAACATCTGTTAGATCCCCTGGGTTGGAGGGCAGTCTGTGTAAGTCTTCATATCTCTGAGTGTGTGCACATTGTGGAGAGGGTGGAGTCTTCCATCCTCAAATCTAAAAAGATTGAGAGATTTCGGAAGGCCCAGATGTGCCAAAGGTCAGAGGGATCAATACACAGACCTTACCACTGGAAGGGGTGGAGGGGGGGAGGGAAGATTCGACTAGAAAATCGCCACAAAAGGGAAGCCAATGAGAGGTAAGGAAGTTTCTGAATAATTAAAAAGTTAAGAATAAGCAAACTCAGCTGCCTAGGGGGAAGGAGGTGGGGGATAAAAAAAAGCAGTTGATGTGGTAATTAAGAATTTGGTGAGAGCCTGGGCAGGTCACCTCCTTTCTCAGATCAGAGCCCCATCAGAAATTCTTTCAAGTGTCCTTCTGCGTCGCCAAAGATGACAACAGCAAATCAATAAGTGCTTGAAATGAAAGGGGTTGTTGGCGAGCCCCCAGGCTACAGATTTCCCGCCGCCTGCCTTTTCTGAACTCCTAGCGTGCCTTTGCACCGCCTCTCTTAAGAAGAGCTACCTTTTATTCCTATTCTCAGGACGAAGGTAAGTGCTCAGTTAGCATATCTATTAAATGTCCGCTCTAGTTCCAGCTCTGCGGGCGCGCCGAGAGAGCGCTAACGCAGTTCGCCAGCCGGACGGCGAGGCAGGAGGCAAGATTGGCCAGGCCGTCAGGGGGCCACACACCTCCGGGGCTGGCCCAGCTTCTCCCACGATTTAGCACTGCGGGGTTACAGCCGAACGGTCTCTGCCAGAGCAAAGGGCCTGAGCGCGACCGCGGCCACCAGAGCGCTCCTGCTACTTCATTTATTTACAAGCAAGCACAAAATCATTAACAACAGGAAAGAACCAATGCTCCAAAATTAACGCTCGGAATCACCGGAAACTCCGTTCTGAGTTCCAGACCGCTCTGCTACCCTTCCAATATTCTTCCCTCACCTAGTATGTCTCGATTTAACAATCTTTCCAGAGCCCAACATCTCTGGGACGTTTTAATTAGGTAATTCATTAGTGAGTCAATACAGACATTTATATATTCTTTTAGCTCGAGTGGTTAAGTACTAATTTCGAAATGATTATAAAACACCGGAATAAGCAACGCATAATAATTTTAATTTATATGCAAATCAATTGGTTTACCTTAATGCCTCTAAAAAAAAAAATTATTGTATTGTAGCATCGGGGGTACGGATCAAAGCGACCGAATGGACAATTCGGAAACCGGACCTGGACTAGGGTGAAATTTTAGAACAGCCAACAAATCAATAATGTTTGAGGCAGTTAAACATCTCTAGCCATTGGTATTTACATACTCGCTTGTTGTCAGATAAGGAGCTGGGGAAATTGCTTGCCAGGGCTGAGATCATAATCCAGAGTGAAGAAAGTAAATGATAGCACGCACCCCGTCACAGCGGGCTCTAAAATAATACTGTACCTTTCCCGAATGCTGACTCTTGGGTGAGAGTGAGTTGGTGGAGGTCACCCCCCATTCTTCTTGGTTTTGCCCCAATTTGATCACAAAATTGTAGTCCTCCCCGAGCTTCACAATTTGATTCTTGTTCTAACAGTTGTCACCTGCTTCAAAATATTAGAGGGAGAGATATAACTCAGAATCTCACTAAAAATTCTCTGAACCCATTTAACCAGCACCGCTCTTCTCATGTTGATGGGGGTGGGAGGCTATGTTTAATTCCGTGTCCTCCCACACATTAAATTAGATAACCAAAAAGATGGGGGAGGGGGAGGGGACGGCTGTGGGAAATGATCCAGTGCACTGGCTTATTGGAAGGTTATTACCTTTAGACATAGCTTAAAATTTTGGAAAAGTAAAGAGAATGTATTCTTCCGGGGAAAACAAAAATTTGAGAGATTCTAGAACAGTGAGTCTCACTGGGGATTACCAGAAGATCCACCGGAGTTGTTTACGTAAAAGTGTAACATCCTTGAAATTCACAGATACATAAGGTCAGTGTCTCCCCACCCCCGGCTCCCAGCCCAGGCGATCTGGCCCTTAAGGAGCTGGTACCTTTGATGCTACAATCTTGTTTACATCTGCAGGGCAGGGAATTGCTTGCTTTGCTTGGACGCTCCCTCCACCCCCTTCTAATTTGAAGTAATAGGAATCTAAATACAATCGCCACGGCCCACTCTTCCATTTCTGCTCTGACGAGAGAAAAACCTGAAATCCATGTCTTAAATCAGCTCGGTGGTTTGTAGCCCCCCAGCACCCTGCCTCTCCGCTGCATGCCTAATGTATTCCCTAGTGGTTCTGGGCATTAATTAGTTGTTTAATAGGAGTATGACTAAAAATGTAAAAGAAGGATTAGGAGCGTGAAACGTATGTCCAGCTCCTTCCACACACTCGAGGAGGGAATGAGAATCATTCTGTATCTTCTATTTCTCCAGGAGCCATTAGCATTTCCCACCAGCTGCTCACTTCAGCTGCACTGGCGCTGGGCGAAGGCGAAGACCCAAAAGCTCAGCGCGATGTCTGAGGCGGCCGGGACTGGGGTTAACCAGCCCCTGGCGGACGAGACTTCAGACAGAAGGTGGGGTGAGGGGAACGTGAGCTTCCAGGAGCCCCATCATCCCAGACCCGGTTTGCAAACCTCTGAATCTTGAAAGGGGGAGGGGGTTGCACACGCTTATCTGCGCGTCTCTCCAGCGCTGCCCCTTTCTCTTTCCCTTGTCTCTCCGCCAGTCTCTGAATCTTCCTGTCTCTGATTTTCTCACTCTTTTCCCACTTTTCCATGAGATTCCTCATCCTCGCCACCAGATGAAAGGAGGTCGTTCTGCTATGAGCGTCTCTTAATCTCTATAAAATGAAAAGAAAAAAAGGGGGGAGGACATTAACTCATTACTCAGGGGATGGGGAGACAGCAAAAATCGTTGATGGATAGAGATGAAAATATCTTTCTCTGACTACATTCTTTGGTTTGCTGTGACTTTAGATTTCAGCTGTGGGACTTGAAGAAATTTGATTTTCTTGATTCGGCAGGATTTCAAAACCCAGAAATAAAAATTCTCGGGCACGGAGGGGAAATAAAAATAAAAACAGCACTTGGGCATTTCCCCTTCTTTTCTCTCCCCTTAAGTATGACTGTCTTGAATTTCCAATGGGTAAAGAGAGAAAGTTCTAGTTTTCATGGATGTTAGGTGGAGGTTAGAAATGGCTTTAAAACGTAGATCTCTCAGTCAGTTTTCTTCGTGGCTGAAGAGGCTAACCCTTTCCATAAAATGAGTCCATCTGTCGACTGTTAGCTATTTCAAAGTGAAGGGATTTAGCACTCAAAACAAATTGAGCAAGTTTGTTTGCCTGTTTTTACTGCTAACTCAAATGAATTCAAAACACGGAGTAATTCAAGAAAACACATAACATGTTCCAGACAGCCCCCCAATGTAGGGAAAGCCCAGCACCTTTGTGGTGACCTGGGTTATTTTAAATGCCATGCTTTTTGTAATGTATATATTTCACACATGTTGTCCCAACAAGTCATTATATTTTCCTAAAATTGAGAGAACTGGTATACTGATTCAGGAAGAACAATACAACTTTTAGAGGGAACTTTATTCTCTATTGAAGACCAAAGGAGAGGGCTCTTTAATGGCGGGCCTGGGAGAGTGTTGTTCCTATGCAGAAATTAATATTTTGATGGGAAAACCAAACCGGGGGCTATGATTGCTTTCCGCCGCTTTCCAAAAACATGCATTATTAACACGAGGCCCTTGAAATTGAAAGAACTTTGTCTAGTATGCCTGGCAGAAGCCTTCACACCTGGTCTTCCAGACGAATCATATTTATAGTCCTTACACCCAAAGGCAGGACAGGGCAAAAATATCCTGCTGGCTACCAAAATACACGCCCTTGCTCCAGTCAAGAAATCGGAAAATCAGCGTTTAGATGTAAGGCACACTTTTCGAGTGAAAATGACTCCTCTAACTTCACGTGTTCTTCGATTTTTAGGAGCAAATGTGGATTTGAGGGTAGCTGCCCTTCCCACCCCCACCGCCATCCCTTGCAATTTAATACCATGCTCGCCAGGAACCTTAACCTCGTCATTTTAAAAAATGAGATATCCGTGACCCGGGGTGAACTTGTTGAGTGTAGGTACAGCAGAGGAAATTCTAGACTATGAACGCCCGAGCCTTGCCCAGCGCAATCCTTTTCCTGTACACTGGTCTGTGCCCGACCGTGCCCACCTGCGCACGGACACAGGGCGCAGCGTTCTTGGTCCACCCGCCTTGACCTCGGGCGCGGTGTCCCGGCCGGCAGCGCTGGGCCAAGCATCTCGCCCTTCCCCGGCTGACTAGTCTCGCTAGCTCCCCGGCTGTCGCCCTCCCAACCCTCTTTCCCACCCTTCCCACCCCCGCTCGCCCCACTTTTCCTGATTTCTCTTCAGCCATCCTCTCTCACCCCCACTCCGCCTACTTTCACTCCAGCCTCCTGTGCGCCCCTCACTTCACTACCACCCCCACTCCTCAATCCCTCGTTTCCGTGACCTCTTCTCTCAACCGTGCAGGCCTGCAAAAAGGTCACATACAGGCACTCTCATACTCACACCCCACATGCCTCGCCCCAGACAAACCCATGCGCTCTGTCCTTTGTTCCATTTCTTGGGCCACTTTCCCTGTCCCTTCCTCCGTCCTGGTTTGCTCCCCAGGAGGACGTTTCTGTCTCTCGGACGCCCTGGTCCTCCCCCTCTGATTTATGAGCGCTCCGGGTTCGGCGCAGATTCCTTTTTCTTCTCCTCCATCCCACCCTCCCCTCCTGTCCTCCTTTCCACAGTAGGCTTGCTTGCGCCAGCTGCTCGTCTGCTCCTGTCTCAGAACCCTGCCCGGCTCCCTGCCCCTCTTTCGCTCCCGGGGCTCTTCCTCCGGCTCCCAACTCTCTGGCCGGCCGGCCTCACCGCCCTGCCCTGCCTCGCTCCTCGTCGCCCCTGCCCGCTCCCCCCCGCGCTCGCCCGAACGCTTTGCTCGCTCCTTGAACGCCCGCCGCGCAGCCGGGCTCGGCTGCCCGCCCGCCCGCCACTGTGCAGTGGAGTTTGGTGGAATCTCTGCTGACGTCACGTCACTCCCCACACGGAGACCGAGCTGAGGGAAGAGAGAGGGATGAGAGCGAGGGAGGGGAGAGAGAGTGCGAGACAGAGCGAGAAAGCTGGAGAGGAGCAGAAAGAAACTGCCAGTGACGGCTAGATTCCCGCGGCCACCGCGCACCCGTGGACTCCCTCGGAACTTGGCACCCTCGGGAGCCCCGCAGTCCTCTCGGGCTCAGCTTTCAGGCGCTTGCGGTGCTGCCTGCGCCTCGGCTTGCTGGAAATCTCCCCGGGAAGCGGTGGGACGCGGAGACAGCAGCTCTCTCCCGGTAGCCGGTAAGTGGAGGCCGTCTCTTTCGCAGGGATGTGAGATAATGCGAGTTTGGAAATTTGTTCCACTTTGGAGAATCTTCACCGTAGGTGATTTGTGGTTCTTGGGGCTGCCTTTACCCCCCGAGGTAACTCAGTTGGCAAACAGACCTTGCAAAACCCTGTTCCTCTTGTCCGCAGTCGCTGACACTAGAGTCTATGGGGTTGCTGAAGTCGAGTGGGAAGCGAGACCATGGCTGGCATTTAAAACGAGGTATCTTCCCTTAAATCTCGGTGCCAACACTGCAGGGACAAATCCTCAGGCTGAGGATTAGCATTCTCAAGATAAAGGGCCGGGTACAAAGTTTCAGCTACTGGAAGATTAGCCCCCTTCCCATTGTTACCAATTGGAAAGAAGATTCCATCTTAACTGGCAGTTAGTGACCTCTCAGGCCCAAGCGAATTACCTGGGAGCCAGGCCTGGATGCCAAGCTCAGACAATTACTTCGGATTATAAATCCTTTAAATTGATCACCAGTCAACTCCAGTCTTGCACTTGAGGAGATACGTTTTTAAACGGTGAAGAGGAGAGGACTATTTTCCAAGTGTGGAGTAAGAAAAAAATTATGTTTCTAAATCTGGGACCTACGGTTCTCTTTTAATGCCAATTCAATGACTTTACTTTCCTAGGTAATTTAGAAATCATAAGGTCGTATGTTATTTACTCTCTTTGTGTGTGTATTATGTCTTACTAAACTAAATGAAAAAACTTTTACTATTATGAATTAAAATAATACAGGCAGTCAAACATTCTAAAGTATTTGTATGAAAAAATAATCTGATTTAAAGAGATTCCTTTGCATTTTTTGGCCATTAATAAGAATTAAACATGGTTTTAATATAATTTTGGAGGAAATTTATCTAAAATTCAGATATCAGTTAAGTCAAGGAAACAAAGCACGTAAGTAAAACAGATTGAGGATTTTTATTGGTGTGACATAAAATAAGCCTACAAGGTTTCAATAATCAAACATTCCCTAAAAATTAAATAGCTACTTCATTTATGGAATGTTTTACTTTACCTCAGCAAAACTACACGTAAATTATTCAGGTGCTTTGTTCCTCAAGTTGAGCATGTTTGTCTTCAAGTGTTCCTAAAGCATCAGTATTAATTGGTTTAAAAGAAGGCTTAAACTGGTAAAATACAGAACTGTGTTAGGCAGTATTTTAATTTCCTTAAATGATTACCCACTGCAAATTAATTTACTGGCTAATCTCACCAATTTAGTTCATTTAAAACATATGTTCTTGTGCTGTTTATTTTTAAACTTTCCATTAAAGATTTTGTTATGGGTTAACAAAATAAATGGAAAGGGGAGAAATGTGAAAGGATTTGGAATTATTAGAACTATGTTTTGTCCTGCAATTCCCTCTTATCGCAATCATTAAAAATTATTTTTTTTAAGAAAATTGTTTTATTTCTTACGGCTTTACTGCCTGCCTTGGCCAGTGTGGTTCAGTGTGCTTCATTAACTAAATGGTGCTTTTTAGCATACTCACAATAGAAAACGCAAGTTGGCCAGAACAAGATTGCCTGGCATATACATTCAAACCAGGACAGGAACTTTTGGGGGTGAGAACAACTTCCCATCAAAAAAAGTTGTGCATCTTAATTTGTGAGATTAGCGGTGGAAGCTAGTCCCTAAATCCTACAGCCAAATTTGTCCATTAAGACTTGTCTTCCTTGACAGGGCAAGTTTAAGGATCAGCAGGCAGGAATCGGAGGTTATTTTTAAAAAATTATCTTCCCTAGTTACTTAGATTCAATTCATCTAGTAGGCCTGGTAATTATATGAAGTAAAAAAAAATAAATAAATAATGCAGGTCTCAGGTCTCATTTTGACTGCAAAATAAATCCCCAAGTCACAAGGACACTTAGGAGTGAGCTAAGAAACACGCCTTGACCTTCTTTTCATTCCTTAGAACAGAGTTCTTGAAGATTTGTTTTGTATTGCTTTGTTTGGTCTTCAGCACTGAAGCTTGGGAGTGGGGGGAGAATGTGTAATAATTGACTGACTTTACACTGAGCGACCCCATCTTTTTCTTTTGTATATTTCATTCCTTAAAAAAATAAAAACGATTTGCAGTTACCATCTGCAATGCTTCGGCTACCCGCTAATAATGCAGCCCCTTCAGATGTTAAAAAAAAAAAAAAAAAAGATTATCGAATTGATGATGACATGCAAATTTCCCCTGAAATTATCATAAGTAAACATTTGAAGTCTGGACTAATAAAATCCCATCTGTGTTACTTCATATCGAGTTAGTAGAAAGCTGTGATAATGAATTTTGTAATATCTCACGAACAGACATCTCAATCAGGGACTAATCCTGTGATTTTACTGCAGAATCACTAAATCTGGAGCCGCCAAACTGCTACTTCTGGGCCCCCGGGCCTGCAAGGATCTGCAGAGCCCCCGCCCACGTCCCAGCTAACGGGTGGGGGGAACCCCTGGATCCCCACGCCGCCGCGCTGGGCAGCCCCTCCTCTAAGCAGCGACCTTGGCCAGAGGCCCCCCGAGGCCCGACTAGTTCCAGGAGAGGCCGAGGAGCCGGGAAATACGACCCAGAGTCGAGCCAGACCCGCAGCTCCCTGCCCCGCCTCTGTTCTTGGGCCAAAGGGGCAACGCCCGCTCCTACCCTTAGCCCTGGGCCGGAGCGAAGTGGGCCCTCCCGCCGCCGGCGTACCCTGGTTAGCGTGAAGAGAGGCAGGCGCGGAGATCCGAAGGGCCTGGGGAGCCCGAGACCTTCTTTCTTTTCTTCTGTCTTTAAAGCAGCCGCGGCTCTTCTACCCACCCCGACAGGGTCTCTCGCCACCCACCTCCCCCGGTTTGCCTGTGGCGGAAAAGGGGGCGCGCGTTAAACGCTTGGCTCGCTGCGCTGTGGTTGGAAATTTGAAAAAGATTTGGTTTGCCAGGGACAATCGGGGGAGCCGTTCTCTACGAGTTATTTCTGAGTCCTTGGTGGGAAGAAAACCCTCCGGACGTTTGCCCCGTTCCCCTCCGTCTCACTCAGTCCACCCCGTTTCGCTCCTCTGCGATCTTAAATCTTACTTTAGGGTAAATAAATGGCCGGGTGAGTATCTCCAGGGGAAAGTGTGGCTAAATATGGAAAAGTGGCTCCTGATGGATGAGAGGCCCGAAGCCAGCTCGCTCCTGGAGCACCCTAGGCCAAGAACCTTAGAGTCTCGTTCATTCCAGAATTACAGAAAATCGAGGACAACTGCTGTATAGGACAGTTAGGAGTTGACTCTGATTTTCTACAAAGGTTCACTGAGCTCCTACTCACGGAAAGCACTGTGCTTAAATGGGGGCCTTCCACACAACTTCCTCAAGAGACAGGTCCTCTTCACTCACCCCAAAATTTTGTATCTGCTAAGTTTGGCCCCGTGTTCAGACGGGCTCTT
The DNA here is from genome assembly GCF_003265705.2 of Callorhinus ursinus. NCBI lineage: Eukaryota > Metazoa > Chordata > Mammalia > Carnivora > Otariidae > Callorhinus > Callorhinus ursinus. The sequence goes on along the minus strand of NW_027397066.1, from coordinate 90,877,490 downwards.
CAGCCCTGACACAAACATCTTGTGAGTAGCTCCACAGCCTAAGTCCCCCAGAACACGATGGATTTATCCGTCCAGAGCGCCTGGGCCCATTCACAGCAACTCCGCAGGGAGAGATCCCCTCAGGTCCATTCAGAAGTCCAGGACCAGGGGCTAGGGCGGGGCTGAGGCTGGGCGGCCAGAGGCTGTCAAGTCAGAGAAACACGCCGGAAACCCAGCACAGAGTGGGCGCTTAACAGCGAATCTGAAGTAGTCCGTCCGCCCCACCGGTAGCCTCCTCTGAGCCCCGCACTCTCGGGGACCGCCGATTCTCACAGCCCTCTTTCTCTTTTCTTTTGCAGATAACGGGGAATGGAGACCAACTGCCGCAAACTGGTGTCGGCGTGTGTGCAATTAGGTAAGGGTCGCTTCTCCCGCCCGGGTCACCCGACGGGGAGACCGCACCGCGGGAGGGCGACAAGAGGGCACCGGCCCCCTGGCGAGGCAGCGGCGAGGGGCTCTTCCAGGAGGGGCCGGCCGGGACCGAAAGGGACGCAGAACCAGGACGCCGGTGGCCTCCCCCAGGGGCTCGGGGGTGGGGGCGGCCGTGGATAGGGAGGGAGCCGCTCGCCGCAGCCCGACGCCCGGGGCCTACTCCTCCCGGAGAGAGCCGCTGGCAGCCAGGGAGGCGCGGAGAAGAGTACGCCGCCCTGCGCCGGGTTGCCAGAGGGTCCGGGAGACGGGAGTGCCCTCCGTCCTCTCCTCTAACTGGGTCTTTGCTCTTTGTCCCTTTTTCTCTTCTTCGTCCTGCTCCTCCCCCGCCTCCCCGACACCCCCGCTTCTTTCCGCGGCGGTCCCGGGCGTCTCTCTACCCGCTTGTGGGGCGGGCGCGCGTGGCCCAGGCGTGCAGCCGGCGGCCGTTGAATGCCTCTTCTCCAAAGACTCCGAAATCAAAAAGGTCGAGTTCACAGACTCTCCCGAGAGCCGGAAAGAGGCGGCCAGCAGCAAGCTCTTCCCGCGGCAGCATCCCGGCGCCACTGGTAAGGCCGGGAGCGAAGCGCAGGCCGCGCGCAGGGCACCCGCCTCCGGGCCTCTCTGGGCTTTGGGTTAAGGCGCACGCCGGCGAGGCCGCCAGAGTCGGCGTGCCTGCTCCGTGACTGAGACACTTGGCCTCTGGGTGGGACGGGAAGCAGCCGTCCCAGGGACGTTAATTCCTTTCCCCAAATTATACTGCACTCCTGAGACCCAACACCTCTCCCTCTTGCTCTTTCTCGCTCTCTCCCTGTGGCCTGATCTTCTACCCATACCCCAACCTATCTCTGTGCCTCTGGCTGGCGCGGAAAAGTAGTCCAACAGCGACCTCTGTTGCCCGCCGTGTCCCACTGCGTGCAGCACCACCAAGGGGTCCACCCCGCCCCTGCAGCTCTCAGCGGTGCCCCGCCCAAGGCTGGTGGGTGCGGGGTTTACCACGGGAGGCTTGTGTTGGCAAAGATTCGCCTGGCCGGGAGGTAAAAGAGCTCACTGGAGCCCCGCGGAACCTCAGGGCAGCGACCGTGCGCAGCAGCCAGGGGTGTACTGAAGTGTGTGCCCCTGGCGACGCGAACCTACCTGTTGTGCAGGTTGCAAGGCCTCGGGTCTTGGTCCTGTCGTTGCTTAATTAGCTGGTTTCATTGTGGACGAGTCAAGGGACACTGCTGCTCAAAGTCTGCAGGCTTGTGTAAAAGTTAAAACGCCTCCAACCCACTTCACAGGCTTTTGCTGAACTGAAACTTACCCTTTAATTGTGTGTGTGCGCGTGTGTGTGTCTAGGGATGAGGGGACAATGTTCCCCTTAGAATACATGCGAAACTCAAACTTAACCGTTCTTCTATTCTCCGGGTTTTCCAGGTTACTATAATAATAAGTGCCTAGCCTTAGGAAGTTGTTGACCTTTGATAGTGTGAGGAGATAAAGCCCCCCACCGCTCTCAGCCCCTAACCCCCTCTTTCCGGATTAAAGTGTAAGGATACAAATGTAATGTGGGCCGGAGGGGGGCGAATTGGGACCCCCGCCAAGTAAACAAACCATATTACTAAGAAGAAAACAAAGGCCCTGCATTCGGGCTTCCCAGTAAATCTGAGAAAATTATCATTTGTCTAAATAAAACTTCTAAAGTGGTCTGGAGCAGAGCAGTCTCGACACCACAATATCGCGAGTCCTCCTGCTGGGCCAGTTAAACGCTCACTTGTCCGGGATTAACCCCATGGGGTTAAATGGGGCCATGCAGAGATAACGTCGGGTGATTTCTGTCATTAAGGTTGTGTTAAATTCTTCCTCTGTTTGATAATCGGTCGTAAAAATAAATTATTAGACCGGAGTATGTTTAGGATAGGGTTAAAAATCAAGAACAGCGATGACTCCCGGGGAAATATTTTGTGCCGGTTCAGCCCTGGCCCTGGCGAGACTTGGGGGAGCTTCCCAATCTTGCTTCGCCCCGGGGTGGGTTGGCAGCGGCGGAGCTGAAGCTGAGGTTTCCCGCTGCGCTGGGAGCAGGAGTGCTACAGAGTGTCTTCTATCCCCGCCCCAACCCAGGACTCCCAGACCTCAGGAATGGTTTCTGAAGACAGGTGGTCTCCATCTGAGCTAGGGAGGCAGGGCCCTTTGGAGGGGAGGCTGGAGATGGGTTGGGGGCCTCCTAGGTCGGCAAGAAACGGCAGAGAGTGGGTCCTTTCTGCTGCAGTCACAGTCCCCACTTGGACCACTGAGCATCCACTTTTGATCATTAGAAGATAAATAAAGAACTAGAAATAAGCGGATGATTGTTTTCTTAACCATTACTTTCAGGACAGGATTATTTTAGTGCATGTGAAAGGCTCTACACTGGCAACAATCTGCCTTTTGGACGGGAGAGGAAAATTGCTGCCTAAACATGTTTAATGCCATTAATTAAGAAGAGGCATGTGATAGGGAGAAATGCCGAAAATCTTGATTTTTATTGGCTTTTAGGGATGTGGTAGGAAAAAAATGTCACACATGTGTAGGCAAAACTACAGTGCCTCAGAAGGAAGTTTGCCAGAGTCCCCTCTACTGAATATAAGTTAATTTAACTCATGTGATAGGCAAACTCCTGGCCACAGCCTACTTTTAAAAGAAAGATTTTTCTCCTTTATTTTTTATAACTTTTTTTTTTTTTGCTTTCAAAAAGAAAAAAATGTTTACAATGACGTGTTTTCAAAAGGAATCATGATGCTTTATTTTGGCGCAACCCTCTCAACCCCCCAAAAACAGTGTGCTCTCATTGAAGACTGAAAACGGTCTCTAAGTAGACAAGGTTAACCTCTGGAAGGCTCCAACTCTGCGTTCCTTCCCAAGAGAACCCTGTCCCCTTGATAGCCATTGGGCTGACCCACGGTTTGGCTGGAACCCTGGAACTGGAGGGGGCATGAGGTCGGCTGCAGGTTTGAGAGAGGGTTGAAGGATGAATGGCTAGGCATCCAAGTGGAGGGAGGAAGAGTTGGCAAGTTAAACGGTACCCCCAGAAAGAAGGGACAGGGGTCTGCTGAGAACGTCCCCCTAGAACAGAGATCCTTGACTTCCTTGCTTTGGGTGTCCCAAAAGAAGCCTCTTTGCTGAAATCAAACAGTGCTCCTGACTTTCAGGAGCGGGAGGGAGTGATCCTCCCCTGTCAGTAACCCTTAAAGTTTCGGGGCGGTGGCTCTGGTTTGCGGGCTGAAATCGGACAGAGCTGCCACCCCATGGTCCCGGCGCCCAGCTTCCGGGACCATACTTGGGCGGGTACCTCCGCCGGGCCTTTCTCGGAGACGCCATTAATTTTTAAATAGCTTTGGCTCAGTGGATGAGCAGCAAGAGTCTCACCCAAGTCTCTGGGATGTTCGGACTGCCTTCCCTTGGGAGGGAGACTCCAAGGCCCCTTGTGGAGCCCCCAGCCGCGACACACACACTCTCAGCAAGCAGCTAGATCCCAGTCTTCTTCAGAGGACCCGGGGTAACCCCCGCCGCCTGGGCGGCGGCAAAGCCTTCATTCATTCAATCAGCAAATGTTTGCCGAGCACATACTACGTGGATTCCTAATGTACCCCCTGAAAGCAAATAAGCCGGTTTCCTTTCGCCGTCGTGAAGCCGCTTTCATGCTAACAAGGGTACCAGCGAGAGCAGTCCAGACCGTCTCTAGCGAAACGCGAAATGGTGGTACGTGCAGCAGTGCTTGGGGCCTGAGTCGTTGTCTGAAAGAAGGGGGATGTTTAGAGGGTATAAGGCTCTTAGTGATGAGGCCCGGGGCAAGGGACGGGGGCAAGCAGAAGGGGCGTGAAGTCTGAGGCAGAAGCAACCAGAGTGGGGAACAGGCTTAAGGAGAGGAGATTTCCATTTTTCCTTTGCTACCGCTCCACCCCACCCCACCCCACCCCACCCCGCGCCAACTCTGTAGCTTATTGGCAGAAGCTGCCTCTGCGTTTTGTGGGGTTTTTTTCTCCCCCGTCGGGGGAAATTGTACCAGTTGTGCAATAGGTAGTCAGTCCCTGCGGATCTCCGCCCGCAGAGGTAGTCTTTACCGGTCGTCGTGTTCCTTGCTACGGACACTAAGCGCGCTCAAAGTTTTTCGTAAGGCTGGTTGGGCTGTTATTCCGCACCGCCCGCTGTTAATATATGCAGCAGTTGTTAGAACGACTCGGGAGGGAAAGGGAAATGTATAACGAAAGCTTATTCGTGAGCAGGAATATACTAATGGAACAATCTGATGTCTTCTTAATCCTATGTAAAAAGCTTTGTCGTCTTTCTAATATTGACTGAATGGGTAATTAATGGCTCTTCATCTAGGCGAATACCCTGTAATCCAAAGATAGGCAAAAGACAACAAGCCCAAGGTAGAAGACAAAAGGCCCAACTGTGGCCGTCACCCCCCTCCCCCACCAGGGTCTCCAAATAGGAAAGTTTCCTCTCAGGAGAAAAAAAGCAGGAGTGAGAGAATACAGGTACCTTTCCTAGGCTAGACTTAACCACAGAAACTGGTCACCCAGGTCAGTTGACTACTCTGCCCCCCTACCCCCAGTCCTCTCTGCATTTCTTTCTTCTCAGTTCCTCTAGGGAGTCACCCCCCTTTGGATCCTGAGGAGAACCTTTTCTTTCCCCCAAACCCCATCTTTCGTTTGGGGAAGTGATTGATAAGAGAGGACCAACACACAAGGTCCTCAAAAGGCTCAGACAGAGGATTGAACCCCTCTCTGATCCAGGTGGAGACTCCTTTCTTTTACCACCGAAAGCAGAGTCTGGACAGACTAAGATAGGTGGGAGGGAAGGAAAGAAATTAATAGGAGAATAAGCAGCAAAATTGTTTATATGTGTTAAAGAGTGATCAGGAGTGGTGGAGTCAACTTCATTGTAAGGCTCTGACATGAAGAGTGCCCAAAATTCTCCCAGCATGTTTTTAACAGGCTGACATTTTAATTTAAACCTTTAGAAGTAATATATTACTTGGGTTACTACGATGAGGTGGGTTCCTTTTTTTTTTTTTTGTCAGCTGACAGCTTTTAAAATATTATTTCGCTAGGGAAATAAAAGCTTCATCTCAGATTATAGGTGGGTATTTTTGGATTTATGTGATTTATGGTCACCATGACAACTAATGCTGAATGTTAGCTACCAGCATGTCTGGGAGAGGGAAGACAGAAAGAAGGGAAAGCAAGAGAAATAGAAAAGGGAGAGGGACAAGAGCTAGAGGGGAGAAATACAGAAAAGAGAAAAAGAGGCGTGTTTTAATCCAATTTTTTTAAAAGTGACTTTAGTCAGTCCCTTGTTATTTCTCCTCTCTGGACCTGGATATTAATGTCTATCTCATTCTCTTTTCTCTCTCTCTCTCTCTCTGCCCCCCATCTATCCCCATCTCTCCCCCATGGCTGACACAAATTTATCCCATTCTCTTTATTTGACTTTTCCTCAGCTAGTTGTTTTCTGAGATTAAACGATGGCCTAATAAACCTGCAGTGTTAACAAACTAATGTAAAAAGGCATATAGCACGTGGGTTTCATGGTTTCAGAGGCATCCCCTCCCCCAGCCCGTCCTGCCTCCTCTAATCCCTGCTCTTCTCTTCATGCGCCAGTGTGGGGGTACCTCCCCTACCACCCCGAGCACCCCCAACCAGTTACTCCAAACCTCAAGTGGTTGAGTGTGGGGGACTAAAATATGAATGCCGTCTGCAGGGACCCAGAGAATGTGGGTGCTGCTCAGTACATGCACAGATTTATGATTCAGAAAATAATCGGCCCCTTTTTACAAACCAGCACCTTTTTAATCCGTTTAGAGAATGGGATGGGGATGGGGATCAGCCACAGTAAAGTTTTTCATTTCTGGGTGCTTCTGCTTCATGGCTGGAGCCGGGGCGGGGGCGGGGGGAGCGGTACAATGAAGGGGGCCTTTCCAGCTCTATTTGTGTGCAAAGAGAGAGCCAGCAGAAGAAGGAGGGGAGAAAAGGCCACTTCTTGGGCAGGGTGCAAGGTCTCCATCTGACCTCTGTGCCTTACACCACACGCGCACGCACACACAATCACGCCTTGTCACGCGGCTCTGAACTGAGTCTGGGCGGGCCACGGCCTTGAGCTGGCCTGGACCAGAGCAAGACTCCTACCCCGCTACAATCTGACAACGCAGGGAGACATCTAATTGAGCCATCTTCCAGGTGAGCTTTGAGGACAGATTTTTTTTTTCCCCCACAAGTTGTGGATCGCTCGGTTGAATATCAGCCCATACTTGGGCCACCGCACCCGAGAGTTTGGCCGCGCAGTCCAACCAATCTCACCAGGAGGGCCAGAGGGGCTTTGCGCAACTACCTCTACAGAGTGTGAAATTAAGTAAGACCTTAAGACTGGTAATCGGTGGCAAATACCAGCAGCTCAAAACACTCCTGACCCCGTGTCACACATTTCCCTCCTCAAGGGTGTTGCTTTGAAAGAATAAGCAAGAAAACCGAACTGAGAATTCTGGAATGTCTTCAGACTCGAAAACCCAAACCCGCACTGGGCTTCCTTCCGTGAAGACCTTACAGCATCTCCAGTTTCCCTGAACTGGCCACTCTGATGTTTTCCTGGATTGGAAATTTCTGTGACGGAGGTTAGGAAGTTCTAGAAATTTCTAGAACCAGTCAAAGAAGAGTGTGTGTTGGGGGGAACACAAGGGTAGTGCTCAACCTGCAAAATACACAGGATTACTTTCAACCCCTTCCTTATCTATACTACCAGTATCTGTGCACCCACAAGTTTTTTTGTAGATTAAGTCTCCGAAGTTGCCGACCACCATCACCACCACTGTTTCCGTTGAAAAGTGTTTCTTGGTTTCCCACTACTCGCTTTTCACCATCTAGACTTTTCATGTTGGTGTACTCGTACCATCCATGGAGTGAATTCTGTGGGCCTGAGAAGGGGGTCGGCCAAGCTCACCATGTGTGAAGTGATTAGGAGATCAACTCTGGAAAGATGCAAAGAAATGCCTTACTGGCTCAGCTGATGGTTGGGGGAGGCATTATATATTATGTATGTGCTTATCTAGATAGACGAATGACTGATTGTTAGATATGGTTATGTTCTTACTTTAACTAGAGATCTCCAGATGATTGTCTTTATTTTCCACTTGACTTTGCAATGGGTAGATACAATATAAGATTCTTTATCTTTTTAGGATTTTAGGCTGCCTGGAGATCACCAGTACTTCCAATATCTCCCACAATTTGGCACTATGAGGAGCTGTCACTTGCTCTTGGATGTTTCAACCACTTTGGAAGCTGATTTGGAGACTAGGTCTTTCATATGTTTATTTGCCATGATGTGAGTTCTGTCAGTCAACAGAGCCATGGAGTTTAAATCAAAATTCTGTGGGTTTAATGAGAGATGGGCTTCGATATCTATATGGTTCTGTGGAGCTTCTCAGCTCTCCTGAGTAAGGAGTTTTAAGAAGCACCCAGAGCCTCCACCAAAAATTGCAGCTCCGGGGTTTGACTCTCAAAGAAACTAATACTAAGAAAGAAATTATGTTCACTATGGTAGGGAGTTTTTTGTTCTTTCATGTGATGGAGTTTCTTCATGAAATGAAGCTTTATGGGTTTGGTATTTTGGGGATCGCAGCTATGCTGAGGTTTAAAAAGAAGAAACTGGAATATGATTAGTAAACACATTGGGCAGAAAAGAGCTGGATTCATATTGATTTAGTTATAGGTCATCGGCTGGCAGTGCAATGGGAGGAAATATTTACTTTACACGTATACTTTATGATCTTGGGGGAATTAGAGGAAATTCAATAAGAAAACGGCTAGAAACATTTAAAATCCTTATTTAAAAGACTTAAGCAAATTAGAGTCTTATCAGATTAAAAACCACTACAAATGTAAAAGCATTGTCTTCGGTGAAACGCTGTGGGGTCTGAGGAGATTCTCCGCCAAATCTCAGGGATAAAATGCGTCATTTAAGCACCAGATAATGAGCAGAATGTAAATTAATTTAACCTTCTTTACCAACAGGCTGCTGGTGTAATATGTATAACTTAGTGATAAGATTGCAGGACCTAATATAGCTGGATGTATGAGCCTTAGCTAATGCAGACCTGTCACATGGGGATGTGTTCTGCACTGAGCAGGTGTGTGTATGCTTGAAATGGGGTGAACTGGAATAAAAGGTGAAAACCAGAAATGCTGATTTTAAACCTCACTATAAAGAAAATTCCTCCTTGCAGCTATATTTTTCTTAAAGTAGGATGATACTTCTGGGGAGAGACTGAGGAACAATTCTCATTTGGTTCTTTGGATGGCTCTCAAGCATGTTTAAAATGGGGGAGGAGTTGCAGATAGGGTTTGGCAGGGAGAGCCAGGCAAAGGAGAGACACATAGGTTACAAACGTATTTGTAGTCTGCTTCATCCACTCTGCCCCAGACCGCATACGGTTTCCCAATCTTGTGAACAAGGACAAGGAAGGAGTTTTCTGGAGATACCTCCTACTGGTGTTACAAATCATTGACTGTAATGTCAAACAAATACACATTCAGGGATGATAACACTAACTCCACAATAAAGCAATCACCAATGCAGAAACCCAAAGGAGATTAGTTTGTGCTCTCCTGATGACCTAAGAAGAGGACAAAAGGACTTTCCAAAAATTATTTTGAATGATATGTTTGTATTTCTTTGGAAATTAAAGTTTTTTGGAAATAGTGTTGTAAAGAGTTGGATGTCCCCAAAGATGGCTTTTTTCTTTTTTAAAAAATAATTGAATAAGGCTTTGCTTTTCCTAGCTGAGTGTTCTGCTAGGTTTTTACCCTTCGCCCCCACCCTACCGCCTCTGCCTGCTTGGACTTTAAAGATTCAACAACCTTGAGCTCCCTAGGAAAAGAAAATGACTTAAAAATTATCCTTGAAATTGGTTATTTGGCAACATTCTTAATTGTATGGAAATTCATTAAAGCATATTTTATATATAATTAGCTCAAGGTTGTTGATTCTGCGGGCTTTATGGATTTGAATCTGATTGATAATAAAGTAAACAAGAGAGTCGAATTTAAAGCGGGCTCTCTCTAGGGCTAGGACAAGCTTAATACAGTGTACAAGGAATTTGAAAGATCTAGGATATGTGTCTTAATCAACGCTAAGTAGAATGGATAAGCTTTCAGCATTTTGAAAATGCTGGGTTAGGGTTTCTATTCTATAGTGTATTTTCTGTCTGGGGACTAATAAGCATTACAGAGAACGTGATCTGAGGCGACTTTTTATTCTTGTATAAATCCAGAGTGAACCACCAAACAGTTGTTCGTTTAAAGTCAAGGTAATTTTCTTTTGACGGGTCCATTTGCTTCTCGATTTCTAATTTATTAGCCTGCCTTCTCAGGGCTTTGTCTTCTTTGCAATTAAAGTAAAGCTTCTTCAGATTAGCGCAGCATTCACTTGACAGGTTGTTTGGAAAATTTAAGCTCGGAGAGGTGATTTGTTGCTGTTTTTTAAATTTTCTGGTTTTAAGTAGCATGTCTCCTTTCCATCCAGGAAGAGAAAAACATCTCTCAATTGGAATTGGATGTAGTGAGATACAAAAGGAAGGGGTGGGGAGGCTTGTTGATCCTTGTACCTTTCAGCCCTCGACCTTTCCGCTCCTTTCTTCCGAGCCTTTTGCTCCCGGCCTCACCTCTCTACCTCCCCGCCTGAACTAAAAGCCGGACGGTCTTCGGCCGGGGCAGAGCAGAATTCCCGGGAGCCGGCGGGTGTAGACTTTGTGGGCACAGTGAGCTATTAGCCCGGCCCCACACAGCTGATAGGTGCAGACAGAGCTGTCCCTCCGCCGCGGCTCGGGGTCTCCTGATTGGTGCGGAGCCACGTCACTCCCGCTGGGCGAAGGGTCTGGGAGGAGGCGGAGGCGGGGAAGGTTGGGAGGGCCGCTGCAAAGTGACGTCTGGGCACCAGGAAGCCCGCCTCTGGTTTTAAGATGTTAGGCCAACAGGGAAGCTCGGAGCCGCAGAGCTGGTCCGTCGCTCGCCCAGGTGCCGGGAGTTGAGCTGCTGCGAGTCCGTGCTCGGGCTCGACGGCCCGAGGGGGTGTGCGTGTGCGCGCCGCGGAGGGTGCGCCCAGAGGCCCGCGCCGCTGCCGCTGCCGCAGCCGTCGCTGCGGGGGATCTAATATCAGCTACCTGTCCCTGTCACTCTTGACACTTCGCTGTCAGGGCTGCCGCGCGAGGGGCGGGCAGATCGCGAACGCCGTTAGCTTTCCTTATTGGAGGGGTACTTGGGGGAGGGAGGGAGGGAAGAAAGGGGTCTTTGCCCACTCTGGTTTCGCTTTGGAGCTTGGAAGCCTGCTGCCCAAAGACGCTCCGAGCTGTGCCCTCCTACCCACATCCCCATGTCTCCGTTTGCCCGCTGACTTGCCGCCGCCGGACCCTTTCGCTAGAACCTTCCTAAGGAGACGGGGACAGGGACGGCTCGGTTCAAAGACTCAGCAGGGGTTGTACTCCCTGGCTTTGCCCGCGGCGGCCGCAGCGGGGAAACTCCGCGCCTATAGCGCAAAGCCGAGCAGGCGGCGACGGCCACGGGGTTTCAGCCGGGCGGCAGCCCAGGACTTGTAGGGCGGCGCGCTCCTTCGTCTATGAACTGCATGAAAGGCCCGCTGCACTTGGAGCACCGAGCAGTAGGGACCAAGCTGTTGGCCACCTCCTCGTCTTCCTCCTGTCACCATCCCCAGCCACTGGCCATGGCTTCAGTCCTGGCTCCCGGTCAGACCCGCTCCCTGGACTCTTCCAAGCACAGGCTGGAGGTGCACACCATCTCTGACACCTCCAGCCCCGAGGCCGCAGGTAAGGCGCCGCGCGGCCCCGCAGGTACCCGGGTCTAGCCGCCCCTTGCGGCTCGGCCTTTCTCGCCCGCAAGGAAGTCGGCCCCTCCTGGGGGAGGCGTGGTGGGAGTGGTCGTTTAGTTTGCTTCCCGCAGAACTTCCGGAGCCAGGATTCTTTTTGGCCCCGTGTTCCTTTCTCCCAACCTCGACCGCCTGAGGTGCCGCGAACGCCGCGAGCCATTCTCCTACTCTTCCCTGTTCCTATCCTGGCCTGCCGAGGTTTCCTGGGTCACAAAAATCCCAGCATCTCCGTTCGAAGACGTTCAGAGGCCAGCCCCCAGCCCCCCAACCCGGTCCCTGTTCTCTCGGCTTTTAGCTCCCGAGAAGCTGCTCCTGTTAGAAAAGTATTACCGAAACTACGCCGCAGAAGCAGCGGTATTTCTAAAGGGCAGAAGAACTTGGGTGGGTGGGTGACCGAATCCCAAAATCTACCTTTACTAGCCTTCCGAAATCGCATCGAGATCTGAGGGGGCTCTGTAAAAGGCGCGCGTGCGGGTGTCCGAGGAGATTTGGTGTGGCTGCGCAGAGGCGTGTAAATATACTTGAAAGCAGAGGCTATAAAAATGAATGTGCCTTTGCCCTGAGATAAACATGTAAATAAAACGTGCGGCTCTGGGGGAGGGGAGGAGATGGGGCGCTCACACCCACACTCGCATCTGCACACCCTACAGCCGCAGCGCTCCCCGCGGCCCGGAGAGGCCGCTCACACACTCCTCCCCTGCCTGGCAGCCCATCGCATCCCCGGCCTCCGCCGCCGGGTCCAGCTGGAGTTCGCGGGTAGCAGGTGGACGTGCTGACGGGAACATTTGTGTGTTTCGTTTTCAGAGAAAGATAAGAGCCAGCAGGGAAAGAATGAGGACGTGGGCACCGAAGACCCGTCCAAGAAGAAGCGGCAACGGCGGCAGCGCACTCACTTCACCAGCCAGCAGCTGCAGGAACTGGAGGCCACTTTCCAGAGGAACCGCTACCCGGACATGTCCACGCGCGAGGAAATCGCCGTGTGGACCAACCTCACGGAAGCCCGAGTTCGGGTAGGACCCCTCGCGGAGCCTGGGAATGCTAGGAAGGAAGCCATTGTAGAGATGCAGGCCACGTAGACCGGGCGGAGGGAGTGCGGAAGGCGGCGTCTCCCGGAGGGCCCGGGTGGTGTGTCTTTGCAAAAGCAGAAGGCCTCTCGGCGACCCCGGTTGCGAGGTTACAGCTCCCCCTTAGGAGACAGGCGGTAGGCCTGGCGCGGGCGCCCGGAGCGGCACCGGCTCACTGCCCCGCCACACCCCGAGCCTTTCCGAACCGGGCCGCGTGGCATTCCCCTGCACAGGGCATTGTGTTCCCGGCCTGCAGTCGCCAGATGAGCGCTAATAAAATCCCTCCCAGGCCAGGAGGCGAGAACAGGCTCCAACCTGTGCGCTTTTAACAAGAAATGCCGCCGGAGACATGCAAGATTTGGTCCTCCTTGGGAAACTTTCGCGCCCAGCCTAGCCTGGCCTTTTCTCTCTCTACTGGCTCATCCTCCTTATGTAGTCTTTGAGGTTTTTTGGCCATTCAGGTCTCTCCCACACCCTATCCCTTAGTTTTGTGATCTACGGAAGCAGTTTTGATACACACCTACTATCCTGTTAGTCCTCTTAGAAAGAAAAGAAAAAAGAAAGACTTTTCCGTTTGGTTTATTTATCTTTTCTCAGGAGATTGTTACTAATACCCTTCTTCCCAATAATAATAGTTTTTTTTTAAAGGGGGGGTGGCTTACCTTTGTAGCAAATCTGTACTTTATGGATTGGCAAAAGTGAACTTAAGTTACCCAGTAGCAACATCCTGGTTTGTTCCGGTCAGTGGGAAACTCCAAATGTGTTAGGATTCTGGAAGCAGAAACACAAATAGCAGGATCCAGAGGTTTGCTGTTAAGAAAAGGAAAAAGGGAAAAAGAAAAAAAAAGCTCTGGATGGAGAAATAGAGCCCCCAGTTAGAGCAGAGAAGAAAGAAGAAAACGCTATACAACAATAACGACAAATAAATAAAATAAATAAAGACCACAATGCTTTCCCAAAGCAGAGAGAACGGAGGCACTCTCTGGGTGGCATTTGTGTAGGATATGTGGCTATGCTGGTGGGTAACAGCCGGGATGAAGTTGAAAATGGTTTTAGTTTAACTGCTCAGAGCTAGACCTCTGGCTCTCCGGCCGCGTGGTTTTGTGCAAGGTCAGTCTTTCATTAGCTCTCCTGCGCATCAGGGAAGGGGACTTGCACGTACTCTTCTTGCCTGGGCAAAGTTTAGATGGCCTAGGGTAGAAATTGCAAGTGATTAAAATAAAAACACAATCAGTGGGTTCTCTGGAATCCTTCGGAAAAGATCTCTTCCCCCACCCCACTCCCTTCGGTTTTTCTGCAATCCCTCTCAGGTTCCCTGCCCCTACCATGCTGGGCTTTCGCTTCCTCTGGCTGCCTCCATCCAGGCCCGCTGCGTGTCCAGCCAAGTGGGAGTGAAGCGTGCTTTTTTTATAGCAGTCGGGTGCAAAGAGGAAGGGGGATAAAAAGGAAATCGAGAATGAAAGGGAAAAGGAAAAAAAAAAAACGGATTAGGCGGCTGGGCCCGGCTGAGATGTGTAATGTGAAACATCACCGGTGTCAGCTCTGAAATCTGGGGCCAGGCCTCGCTCCAATACACAAAAGCCACAGTCTGCAGCGACGGGCGGTCCCGATGTGGATTGAGAGAAGGGTTGCGTCGGGGCCACCGGACGCGGGTGGGGGCTGACCGGGTTAGGCGACTGCTCCCAAAGCCAAGCAAATGGTCTGGGCCCGGCAGGAACGGCGCTGGGTGCGGGGGGGGGCCTGGCCTGGAGTGGGCGGAGGGTGAGAACAAGCCGAGTGAAGGGAGGGGGAGGCTGCAGAGCGACCCATTCTGGGTTCCCAGAGAGTTACAAGCCGAGCTCGAGGAGTTTAGGAGGCGAAGGGGAAGGTGGTCTTTTGCTTTTTGATTCCTTATTTTGCTAAGGGAGGATGGGGGTCGAGGCCTGGCGCCAGTTGTGAGAGCACGTTCTGTGGAGTGGGGGGCAGCAGGGGAGGTCTGAGACAGGAGGGAGGAGCTGTGTGAAAGAGAGCCCGGTCCTCTGGTGCCCTAAAAGCCCCTTGTCCTCATCACTGTGTCTGTGGCTTTGGAAGGGAAGCAAGTTTGCAAGGCGGTCGGGTAAGGGTTGGGCGGAAAACCCGCCGCCCCGCGTTTATTTTACAGTAAGTGTTTTTGGATCCTGAGGAGGGCCTGGGTTAGTGAACAAGCCACCCACAGGCCACCAGGTGTTGGACTGGGGTTTGTGGCGCAGGGATCCTGGGCCTCCGTCGCTTGGATGGGGCTCAGGCAGCTGGGGTCCCAGGGGCGGTGGGCGGTTGGGGAGAATTTTGGGGACCGGGATGTGTGTGTGCGCGCACACGTACGTGTGTGTGTGTGTCTGTCTCTCGGAGGTGGTGGCCTCTGTGCTTTCTGGCATCAAGGTTTTACTAATCCGATCTGTGGCATCTGTTTGCTCCCTTGCCTTCCACCCCCAGGTTTGGTTCAAGAATCGCCGGGCCAAATGGAGAAAGCGGGAGCGCAACCAGCAGGCCGAGCTGTGCAAGAATGGCTTTGGGCCGCAGTTCAACGGCCTTATGCAGCCCTACGACGACATGTACCCGGGCTATTCCTACAACAACTGGGCCGCCAAGGGTCTCACGTCAGCCTCTCTGTCCACCAAGAGCTTCCCTTTCTTCAACTCTATGAACGTCAACCCCCTGTCGTCGCAGAGCATGTTCTCCCCACCCAATTCCATCTCCTCCATGAGCATGTCGTCCAGCATGGTGCCCTCAGCTGTGACCGGTGTCCCGGGCTCCAGCCTCAATAGCCTGAATAACTTGAACAACCTGAGCAGCCCGTCGCTGAATTCCGCGGTGCCGACGCCCGCCTGTCCTTATGCGCCGCCGACTCCTCCGTACGTTTACAGGGACACGTGTAACTCGAGCCTGGCCAGCCTGAGACTGAAAGCAAAGCAGCACTCCAGCTTCGGCTACGCCAGCGTGCAGAACCCGGCGTCCAACCTGAGTGCTTGCCAGTATGCCGTGGACCGGCCGGTGTGAGCCTCGCCCACAGCACCCGGATCCTAGGACTGTGCCAGATGGGGCAACTCTGCCCTTGAAAGACTGGGAATTACGCGAGAAGGTCGTGGGCACTAAAGAAAGGGAGAGAAAGAGAAGATATAAAGAGAAAAGGAAACCACTGAATTAAAGAGAGCTCCTTTGATTTCAAAGGAATTTCCTCAATGTCTGACATCTTTCACTAAAAGTATTTCCGACTGTTGCAAGGACACACACAAATGTTTGACTGGATATGACATTTTAACATTACTATAAGCTTGTTATTTTTTAAGTTTAGCATTGTTAACATTAAAATGACTGAAAGGATGTATATATATCGAAATGTCAAATTAATTTTATAAAAAGCAGTTGTTAGTACTATCACAACAGTGTTTTTAAAGGTTAGGCTTTAAAATAAAGCATGTTATACAGAAGCGATTAGGGTTTTTCGCTTGTGAGCAAAGGAATGTACATACTAAATGCCACACTGTATGTTTCTAACATATTATTATTATAAAATAATGTGTGAATATCAGTTTTAGAATAGTTTCTCTGGTGGATGCAATGATGTTTCTGAAACTGCTATGTACAACCTACCCTGTGTATAACATTTCGTACAATATTATTGTTTTACTTTTCAGCAAATATGAAAAACGTGTTTTATTTCATGGGAGTAAAATATACTACATACAAATTGGTCTGGATTCTTTCTGCCCTCCTCTGTCACCTGGCCAGGGTTTCTCACTCACTGCTTCCTAAACAAACCAGTTCCCTCTGCCCGCCTAGTTAAACACACAAGGCAGCAGGACTTATTTAAATTTGGTAGAAATAAATTATAGTCATTCCTCAGAAACTAAAAAGAAAAAAAAAGAAAAGCCACTCCCAGGGGTAAAAAAAAAAAAAAAAAAAGGCTGCAAAGTCTGGTCTTGTCTCCCAGATTTTTCTTTGGCTTAAACCCAGAGGATTCCATTATTGCTAGCAAATAATATAAGAGAGAAAGAAGAAAGGAGAGAGAAATTTAGGAAGTATGTCAGCTTGGAATGACTTCTTTAGGGGGGAGGTCTTCACATCCAGTAAATTGTTCTGGAGAATTATGTGTGTATGTATACATGTACAGTTTATATACATTCCTCTCAAGAGGAATACATCTGTAATAAGTTTACAAGGAAACACCTCCAGTTCAAAATATTTAGGCCTCCACGTTTATCTTTCAGGCTTAAGTAGAGAGATTCTTCATGTTATATTGCATTCTATTTCCAAATCCTTTCGAGACATTAAAAGAAACAAAGACCATTTCTAATAACTACAGCCCTTTAGTTTCCCAAAGAGCCCAGGGGTTGAGAGGTTAGAGTGGAGTTTCCTGAGTCTTGTAGAGCAATATGTAGTTGAGGCAAAGGTCACGCTCCCCATGTTTTGTTTTAAATAATATTGACCCATTAATTCTAAACCTGCTTGTTCCTGAAATTATACAGGATTATGGTTTGCAAACTGCGGGACAATGAAGCAAATCAAGATGAATTACAGCCCTGGCCCTCCCTCCCATCCTCTGACATCTAAACGGGGAATGAGGTCGGTGTGAGTGTTTAAAAGAACCTTAAGCACCAGCTCTTCCTTTGTTGGTGGTTTTCAGCCTTTTTTTTTTTTAATGTGAAATTTGATTTCGTAACAAATCGTAGCAAATAGACTTAGTCCGAAGGAATTCATTACCGAGGCGCTGGGGGGGGGGGCGGTGAAGGGTAAAATCTGAGGTCCTTTGCTATTCTGGTCACCCTCCTCCCCCCAGTGGGCGAGGACAAACATAACCCTGGGGAATAGGGAGCGGAAAAGTAGCCAGCAGTTTTCTGGGGGCGAGAAAACCTGTGTTTTTGCGCTTAGATTATTTTTATCTGGCTGAAACTTTACCTATTAGCTTTTGAGGCTCAGACCCTGAGTCTTTGTTCTGCATGGGACTGCTGCTGCCACTTAAAGAGATCGCCGATAATGTCCCCGATTTAAGATCGGTGCTCAATGCACATTAACTTTCTTTCTTTCTTTCTTTTTTAAGCTCTGCCTCTAACCTACGGAGGGATCACGCGGCAGTGGGGGGCAGATAAAAGCCCTTTGGCCGAGGGTCACCTCCGTCCTTGTTGTTCACTTGAGAGCAGTGGAGAGGAAAACGGTCCCCACGGGCGGACTTTGGCTTCTGGAGCCGCGGAGCCCAGCGGTCCGGGCCTCCCCGAGCTCCGCCTGGTATGGGGGGAGGGGCGGCGGGGGAGGGGAGGGAGGGGACTGGGAGAGGGGATTTGGGGATGGGGGCTGGAAACGCTAACGAGACCTGCTGGGAGGATTTGCGTCTCCTGCAGGTCCAAGAGTGACTTGGGAGAGCTGGCTACGGGAGGCGGACCTCGGCCTAGTTTGCTGGCTGAAATAGAACTCTATTTCGAGGCAATTGATCAATCTGCAGAAAACAAAAATGGAAGTCGAGGTTTGGGAAGAGTTGTCTCATCCCCAACTTGAGTGGTGCGGGCTGGGGGCGGAGACTCGGGACTGATGAGAAGCCCTTTCTCCCACCTCAGCTCCTTTCCCTGGACTTCCAGAAGGAAGAATTACCCTCTTCACCACCTCCTTGTTCCCTACACCCATCTCCGCTCGCCCGCCGACCCTTTTCCGCTCCTCTTTTTCCCTTCAAGTGAGAAAAGCCTAGTTCCCGAGCCAGTGGAGCCGGTCCTCTCGCCCCTCCCGTTCCCACGCGAGTCCCCCCTTCAGCCATCGCCACTGCCACCACCTCGGTTCCACTCAATCGATTTTTGCTGCATGTCAACACTTATTGCCGGTGAGTGTGAGGGTATTTTTTCTCCTTCTCTAGGTCTCTTAATGATTTCTGAGCTAGTTGTGTATTAAAGTGCTTAAAGGAACCTTTAAGGTAATCTATAGCATGAACACCAACCTCCTCCGCTTGGGATCAAAGATGGCGAGCGGGAGGTCGGGGCCCCCAGGAGTCCAGGCCTCGTAGGCCTCAGCCCTCTGCCGCCCACCTCTGCGCGCCCAGAGGCTGGGGCGGGGGGTGCTGGGCCAGGAACCCGGCACCGCCGATTTGCGGTCTAAGGGCTTTCTCCTCCCCCCACCCCCCACCCCCGCCTTCCCCAGTCACCCCCTCACCTGTTACTCTAACCCTTTCTCTCGCCTGTCCTCGGTTTTTAAACTTTTAAATTTCCTAAGGCCTCAAACTCTTCAAACCCCTAATAGCGAATTCAAAGCGGTGGAGACCTGGGAAAAGGTGTGTGCGGCCCACGTTTGTCTCACTTTCCTCTCAGTTCCTAAATCTGAGTTTTACTGCCCATAACTTGGTTAGAAATTTAATTTAAAAAACTATGTTGGGCAACCTGAGCCGTGTAGGCGGTTTGATTAGGAGGCAAATCCTCCCCTTCGCCTCCCGGCCCTGCTCGTTCTTCCACCCCCACCCTGGTCCTGGGAGGTGCTGAAACCCGGGAGTGCCTTTAGGAGTGTAACAACAACGAAAATAATGGGGGAAAAATGAAGAGCATCTTAAAAGTCCCGTTATTCCTAGAAAGCCCCATAAATGAACCCTGTGAAGAGCAGCGAACTCTTTTTAAGGCGAGTCTATAAAAACCTGGCGCGTTGGCGAAGGAGGATAACCGCCCCCTGCCCCCCGCGTCGCGAATGTGACCAAACAAAGGTCTGTCCTGCAATCCACATCCTAATCCACGGGCGCCTTCGCCGCCGTCGCCGGGGCTCCCAGCCTCCCGCCCGCAGTTCTCCGTCGACGCGGGCTACGCTGGGAGTCCCTGGCTCGCCGAGGTAAATTTTTTAGAGAGGGACAAAAAAAAAGGGGGGGGATGTAATAAGATCAGAGGCCTTTATGAATATAGAGTCCCTATTGATTGATTTATTAACACCCCCCCTCCCCCCGCAAGCAGCAGTTAATCTAAGCACATGGAGAAACGAGAAACGTGACTGATTTGAGGGAGGAGAAGTAAACGGGAGAAGTTTCTTATAGCAGATTTTCAGAAGGAATTTTTTAGAACTACCCTTCCTCCCCCAGCATCCCTAATCTGACAATTGCATTTTAACTGAACTTGAGAAAGTGGTAATTGAAGAAGAGATTAAAAAAAAATAATATGTTACGTAGAAACCTGATTTTAGACAAATAACTAATTTTCCTTTTCAGGTTTTAGCAAGAGAAACCAGAGAAATTTTACTCTAATCTTAAAAGTTTATTTATCACCCTGCTTCCCAACTCCCCTTTCCCCGCCCCCCACGAAGAGAGTCCTTCTCATTGTTGACATTCTATCTGAAAAGATAAAATCCAGAATTTATTGTGCTTGGGATGTATAACCTCATTCACTTCTTGCTGAGTATTTTATGCATTTTATGTGAATGTTGATTTTAGATTTTGTTTGAAGAATAGAGAAGGCCTGGAAAACATAAAATGTACCATTGAAGATGTATTTAATTCTACTTAATTGCCTTTAAAAAATCATTGCTACTTCTTTTGTAACAATGTATTAACAGTTCAGTGGCAACTGTGGAAAACGGGAGATAGTTAATTACTCAGTCAAAAAATGACTAAAAGAACTATATAAATTTCTTTCTAAAAATATTTTTAAAACATTTAATAAATGTATGGTAAAGGTGTTTATTTTTGGAGAGCTGTGTGAGGGATTGCATTTTTTTCCCTTCTCTCTGAAGGGCTAAGAGAAGCTGAGACTCATTGGTTCCTCGATGAGCAGGGTGTGTGTCTGCACCCTCTGACTTTGATTGATCTTTCCAGGCCTAGTTCTCCTGTTCTTCCTGCAAAAATGTTTAAGGTGCTCCTCTCCCTCCACTTTGCCCTGTCTCTTCCCTCCCCCCCATCTTCTCCCTCTCCTGTTTCCTTTATCCACACCAAAGTTTTTTGTTTGTTTGTTTGTTTCCTGTTCTATCAACTTAGAAAATGGTAGGCTTATGCCGGGGCCTCATATACCAGGGCTAAGGCTTGGTTAAGGTGGTTTCCTTAGAGCCCCCAGGACTCTCTCTACCAAAGCTTCCTCTGTCCAGAAGTAGCAAAGCCTTTCTGTCTTTGACGACAGTTTGCAGCAGCGCTGGACCCCCTCTCTCGCAGTCCTGGGCAGGAACCTTCATCTTCGTCGCTCTGGCGAGATGAGACCTAGAATCGTCTCAGCTGTCCTTGAGAAGGCAGTGGGGCAGCATATCGAATGGGACTTGGATCCCAGACTAGTGGCAACCCAGTTCTTGGGCTCCTTCCCCATTCTGCTTGCGTCAACAGCCCCCTCAACTCTGCTTCTCTGGGTATCTGGGGAGGGTTACTGCACCCAGTTGAAGCTTGATGGTATCTTCCTCTGTCCTCCGGGATGGACTAGCGTGGCCTTCTGTGGCGTCACTTAACGCGGCTGCTTGCGTTTGGTTGACGACGGCGTGTCTGATTTCACGTGGCAATGTGCGGGCACGGGGTGGGGTCGCTGATGTGGACAGAGGTAGAGACCCTGCAGGCCATCCCCACTGCCAAGGAAGGGGCTTTGCCCACCAGAGCCCAAGGCTACAGACGACAGGTCACTTTGTTAAAAAAATAATATAATATCAAACAAAAGAAAGTAAACTAAAACCCTTCTTCTGCGGGGCTCAGGCAATGTTCATTCACAGTATTCTACTAACCTCAGCGCCTCCAGCCCTCGCTTAAAAATCCGTGAAATCGTAGGAGCCACTCTTACCTGATGAGGCGGGGTCTTGTTGGTTTCTTTGACAGGAAAAAAAAAAAAAGAAGAAGAAGAAGAAGAAGAAAGAAAGAAAGAAAGAAAAAAGAAAAAGAAAAAGTCCCGCCTGCGAATTCTAGGCTGCTGCTCCGTGGCGTGAAGCTCCCCCTCCCCAGCCCGGAACCTCCTTTTCCCCCGTGCAGCACCCCCCAGACCCCCGCCTTGTCAGCCGCCCAGCTCCAGGGGATGGCATTCTGGACGTCTGACCAGGACCACCTGGACCCATCAATTCCGCGGGAGCCACGCGGCCCAACTCTTAGAAGGACCCGAGGTGCCGCCGTTCCACCTGAACTTGCCCCCAAGGGTAGCCTGGCCTCGGGCCTCACTGAACTGTGGCTCGGGCACAATCGTGTCCTACCGCCTTCTACTGACCAGAACAGCTGCTTTATCTTAAAGGTTTTTTTTGTTTTTTTTGGTTTTTTTTTGGCCCGGCAACAAGGGAGAAGGGAAGTGGCAAGACGTGCTGCTTCGCATTACCCTGACGATATTTTCAGACGCACCCGGAGAAGTGGCAGCCCGGAAGGCAACCCACGCACCTCCGAGGACCCCTTTCGTGTCCCCGCACTAGTATTTGCACGTCCCTTGGGACAACACCGGAATCTAATCCTCAGCTGCAGCCGCGCGCCCACCTCCCTCCCGCGTCCCCACCCCGAAGCGCCAGGCTAGCATCGCAGCGGGGGCGCTGGGGCAGCACAGAGCCGCCCCGAGGTCGTTCTGGGGCGAAGTGCCCGCCTTCGCGTCCGCGCTCTCGTCGCACGCTGCGGCGTCGTGGGCGGCCGGGGCCCAGGCTGAGCACTGCCTCTTGGCTGCGCCTCAGGGACGCCTGCCGGGCCCGGGCCGCTGACCCGTCGGCTTCTCCGCAGTCTCAGAGCGGGCCTTGGGAGGCCCAGGCCGGAGGAGCGCCCCTCCTTACCCCCACTCCCCGCCACATCCCTCCTCACCCTCTCTCGGGCTTCTGTGCCTTCATTCCCCAGCGGCCATATACCTTGAATGGGTCATCCCTGCCTGCCTCCCTAGAGCTGCCTCTCGAAGCCCTGGGGTTGAACATTAACCAGCCGGAGCTATAGAGTGGGGTAAAACGTTACATATAAAAATGAATCATCTATCCGATCCTGGGAGAGAGGACCTATAGCGAGCTCTGCGCCTAGAGCTGCCCTGGCAATGTCCCCGGCCCAATGCACAGACCGTTCTGGCATCCACTTCCTAGGGACCGTTCGGCCCCGGGCGGTTGAGGTTAGGTGGAGGCGGGGGGAGATGGGGGTTATCGAAACAGCCGTTCTCCTTGAGTAACCTGATGTTTAAGCTTTCAAAACCAAGCGAATTTCCCTTCCTTTCACACTTGAGGTACACAGAAAGGTCTGGAACAGCCTTTCGTATCTTAACAAAGTTAGTGAGAATAGCTGAAGTTCTAGGAAGAGAGGCGGCCCACATGGTCAAGAACCCAAGCTGATCGGTCGACTCCGGGGATCGGCCGCCAGCCCTGGCGCTCTGGATGGACCCTGGGAGGCAGGGCTGGGTGGGTAGTGAGTGGAGCGGGAGCTCTGCAAGCCAGGCTGGAGCCTGAGTGGAGGCGCAAGGGGCGGGGGGGGGGGGGGGGGGGGGTGCCTGGCCCCCGGGCTGGGCCCATATGCACAGTCCTGCCGATATCGGAATCCGAAGCTCAGGTCTCACCTCGACTCCCCTCTCCTGGGCCCTGCCTGTTTCCCACTCTGACTTATTTCTTTCTTTAAACATAGTACTGACTAGACCCACTTCCCCAGTCAAATATACAGAACTTATGAAAAGATAACAGCTGGGAAAGAATTCAAGATAGTGCACCTCCTGAGTTCTTATGCCCTCACCTGGAAACGTTAGCAAGTCGTGGTGCTAGGCAAATCCCTGAATAGAAAGATGATTCTGTTTCCAAATCTCTCACTCCGTCTAACCTCTCCCTTCCCCTCTCCCCCATTCAAGAAAGGGGGTAAAGAAGGTGCTAGCAAGAGAAAAATGTTACATGAAGCTTTCAGGAGTTGTCAGCCAGTCTGCAGAATAATTCTTGTACTTCTTAAGCAAATTGGCTTATTTCTATCCAAAATAGCTGCTTTACTCAAAACAGTGCCTAGCCCATAATAACCTCTTAGTAAAGATTTCTTGAACAGATAACACCCCTGCTCCCTACCCTCACCTGGGACTCTATCTCTGACCTGCTCATTGAAGCAGCATAATTTTTACCAAGAACGTTCACCCAGATCTTTGTACTCAGGGGTGTGAGAAAGTGGCTGTGGTGGCATATGCATCTGGTGTGAGCTGTGCATCATTCCATTACTCTCCAGGTCATGTTGTAGCTTCTTCAAAAACCACTTCTTCTCTAGTGTGTTTGCAGCCTACACAGTGACTGTGAGAATTTCTGGCAGGAGGTAGAGGATGGCAACAGGGACATTCGGGGAACAAGGTTTCAGAGCCTCAGCAGGCATCAGGCATGTGGTGAATACCATGTATTTGTATTAGCTGAATATTAATCAGTTTGAGGAGAAAGGACTTTGAGTGTGAGCTGTGGTTACAGGATACTCATCACTTCAACCAGTGTCAGTGCTCTAACTTCAGAGCACACAGTATTTTATGTGATTACCATAGAGCAATATAACCCACGTTTGTCATCACCCAACTTTGTGCTACACCAACTTCCCTTAGAAAAATAGAATTGTCTCGATGTTCTACCAGTTAGCTCCCCAGAGGGAATGAACACATCAAACCAAATAAATAAAAGAGATGAGTCACACTCAGTTGTCCTACAGTGGCTTAGAGATACAGAGAAACTTATAGGTGGGGAAAGGGCATTTACTATTAAAGGTGCAGGTAGCTGGGGAAAGGGATAAGATAAAGGGTATGCAGTGCTCACTCAAACTCTCTTCCCCCCCCCCCACAAAATTACCATGTTATCTGACACTCTCAATCTATTTGTGTCCTGGGTAACAGACAGTTAGTTTGACAAGAGGTCATAGACTAGAGGGCTTGGGTGATTGGAAACACGTTTGACAAGAAAGGAATCTGGGTGAGGTGCCACCATGGAGGTGGAGAGAAGATGACGCCCCAGTGGCTGGAGCAGCTGACAACCCCAAGTCTCTGCCGGACTGTCTCTTCACATGCAATGCCTTGTCAGAGAACAGAGGGTTAGGGAGAACTGGCAACACAACTTCATGATGAGAGAAAGTTATGTCTCTCTCTTCACATCCCCTTTTTTTACTTTCCCTTTATTTCCCCACCATCTTCATTTCCTCTTTTTCCTTTGGCCCTTCTCCACCTCGGTAGGCTCTCCCCAGAATTTTGGCTGCTCCTGGATGATCCTCTATTTGTCCCCTCTTTTGGACTAAGGTTTCAGATGGTTTCTAGTGTTTACTCTCCCAGATATGAAAAGTTGTTTTATCCAGTCTACTTGTAAGCCATTTGTCTTCATAAATATGGAGTGCTTGTATGAACAATAAAGGTGTCAGGGCCGATAAGTGAAGCATGCAGCAACGGAACATGTCTTTTCACAGCAACAGAGGGACTGTGAACATTCTTTTAACAAAGCTCCATTGCAAGCAGGATATCCCGGAAGGGTCAGTGAACACACTCCTTTCATCCCAGACAGCGTTACCCTTGGCATTATGACCACCAAAGTGGTAAATCTCAGTTCAGTTTACTATTCTCAGCTTGGAAGCTCCTCTTGCCTGAAACTACCACTTGTACACATTGTCAAAATTATGTGTTCTAAAAGAACACAGATACAGTCCTGTGTAGAGTTTATGTGCTAATATGAGTTCCTTTCTGCATCTCTCCAAACAAAGGTACTTATTTTTCTTGTGCTGTATCCTATTGTTATTGGCTCAGCAGTATTTTATAGAGAGGTCTGTTCCTTTCATGGCTGGAAAACACCTTCATTGTCATCCTGCATTTTCAGATTAGAATTTAGTAGAAAGATGTCTTCCTCCACAGAAGAGTTTCCATTTCCACCCTTCTTTGATTCCTTTTCCTAACTTCTTCCAACATTTCTTTTAGAAATAATTCCACTCTCACACTTCTATCTCTTTTTACTTTTAAAATTTCATTCTCCGGGCATTCAAGTGTTCCCATACCTGAAAACTATTTTTTGTCTATCTTACTCCTTTGTCAATTACCATGTGGGATGTATTACTGTGAGTTAACATTTTGGAGTCATTTTCTTTTAAGCTTTTTGTTGGAGCCTGGAATCATACTTGCTAAATAGTAGGTGTTCAATAAATGCCTATTGATCAAATGGTATAATTAAAAGCTTTGTTCACAAAAATCAAAGGCCCAAGATATGAAAATCTATTGAATTGGCATGAATTCAATCACAGATTAATTCTATCTAATTCATTTCTAATTTTCTCTCAACAAATCAGATATGTAAAAGAATTCCATAGCAGAAATTTCATCTTAATCTTTTTCTAATCATCACTACCAACATTTTTTATTATATCAGAGTGCTTTTAGGATAATGGATCCTATCATATGATTTTTAGGGTGATGATCGGGGTTCATAAGTTGCTAGATACATTTTAATGTTTCTTAATAAATAGCTTGGAGAATGTGTGTGGTGAGGGAGACAGAAAGGAGACGTGTACATGGTGGTTGGCGGAGGGGGAGCACATAGATGACAAAAGTGTCCAGCTTATAATGTCAGAACCTAGGATCATTCTACTAGTTAAGAGATTATGATCTCCAATCTTCACAATAATTTTACACTCTTAACAATTTAACTATTCATAATAAACAGTAAAATATAGTGCTTCACAATAAATGATGAACAAAATTCTTTTTTCATTTTTATGGTTAGCGATAAGGAATTTGAGAAGTTAAAAATGTTAGTCAATCCCAGAACAACAAAAAAATATTAACCCAGACTTTGACTAAAGTCATAGACCAAACGAAGCATTGTTATTTTTATTTCTGCTAATTGTTGCCCCATAAACCTCAAATAGTTTTGATTAATTTATTGGTGGCAAAATATTCCTTAGATCATTTACCCTATCCACTCCCACTCCCACTTTATGATACATTGCTCTCATAAACAGTACACATATTTTGCCAGAACAATGGGAAGATTGACATTACTTTTGGTGAGACAAGTACGAAACATTTAATATGTCTTGTTATATGCCAGAAAAGATGTTTTACCTTATTATGCTAAATAAACAAAGGAAAACATATGTGAACAAGTATATGTATATAGAAGCTGGAATGGTAGAGAGTTACAATGAGGTGAGTTTTGCAATGCTTATATGGTTTTCAAAATCCCATCTCTACTGGAGAAGCACTAGTCCTGGCCTTGCTGTTTTTTAGAAGCCACTATAGATTAGGCTGGGGATTCAAAAATCAAAGGGGAGGATGACTGGGAAATTGCAAGATGAGATAGAATAGACAAATTATCTTTGATTGGTTCAGGCACTGTAATCATCAATTAAAAAATCATCTGCACACTCAAGAAACAATATTATTTTCACAGCACTCTAAATATATTTTTGCCATTATATTTGACCTGATTTTATGCATAATCTTTTCTAAACATAGCTATAGGGTGATGCAAAAGATCTGATTTATTGAATCTTTCTATGAGACAAGCACTGTGCTAAAGTATTATTTCAATCAGTTCTCACAACAATCCTATAAAATAGTTTTGTTTTTTTTTTAATTTGACAGATGAGAAAACTGATGTTCAGAGGTGACTTGTTTCAGGAGACCTGGCCAATGGGTGGCAGAGTCAGGTCTAGAATAGGACTCAAATCAGGCACAATCTGACATGGGGTTTGTTCTCCCAACCACTAAACAAATGGCCAGTGTGAAAGAATTTAGTCTTCTGTATCACTTTTGTTGACATGATTAGAAAATGCCATTCATAAAAGACATATAAAGGAAATGTATTAAAACTTCTATGAAAATAATGTTGCCTAGTTGGTTTATGAGATGATTAGTGTTTGAAAAAAATGAGGATTATAGTAACTGAGACAATCAAGGGCAAATTTGTTCTACTCTTTCACATGTGTCTCGAGGCACATTTCTTAGACCCTAAAGTAATAGGCATAACCTCTTAAGCTAATTTGAAATGTGACATTTTATTTTTTATTTTATTTTTTTAAAGTAATCTCTACCCCCAGCTTGAGGCTTGAACTCACACCCTGAGATCAAGAGTTGCATACTCTTCCAACTGAGGTGCCCCTGAAATGTAACATTTTAAATATGATAGGAAAAGGAGCAAACTCTGGCTAATATTAAAGAAAGAGTTTACACACACACACATGTACGCACACACACCATTTGGTATATGATCAAATGATTTTTCCTTGGTCTTGTACATTATGACCCGCTTCCTCCTTTCTTGCCTCTCCTTACTCTCCATTATCGCTTTCTGTGCTAACTCTAGGTATCAGCTTAGAGATCCCTACACTGGAAGGCTTCCCTGACATCTTGGCATCGATTAGGTCGAGGTGCCCCTCCTGTGTGCTCCCATAGCTGCATCAAAGCACATAACACACTTCCATGAACTTAACACATTTGAAGAGTATAGGTCATTTTGTAGAATGTTTTTCAGTTTGGGTTATGTGTGTGGGTGTGGGTGTGATATTTTCATGTGATTAGATTCCAATTACATATCTTCTATGATATTGATATTCAGGAATATCACAGAAGCGATGCTGTGTTCTTAGGCACACAATGTCCATTTAAACCATATTTCCTGATGTTACATTGCTTACTTGATCTAGGTGGCGTCAGCTAGCTTCTCTGCTATTACACTTTCTTTCTCTTATTGTAGTTAGTATTTCACAAGCATAAAGTATTTCTTTATAGTGAGAAACTGAAGCCTCCTGCCAACAGCCGTGTGTGTGAGCTTGGAAGTGGATTCTCCAGCTCTCTGAATGGCCGTAGCCCTGGCCAACAACTTGACCGCAGCCTAAGCTGCTCCCAGATTCCTCACCCTCAAAACTGGGTGACACAATAAATATTTATATTTGTTTTAAGAAGCTAAGTTTTGAGCAATTTGTTACATTGCAATAGGTAACTAATCCTCTACATACCTACTTCCTGTCTTCCATAAGTTTTTGTCACTTTTCATCTGTTACAGTCTTTCCCCTTCTTCTTTGCACTTAGGGGTTCTCTTTCTCTCTCCCTATCTCTTTCTCTCTCTTTCCTTGCCCCCCCCCACCATTTTAATAGCATTTGGGGGAAAATAGAGATAGATTTATTCGATTAGCCGCATTTTACTGAGAGTCCAAGGAAGTGAATTTTAAGCACAGATTTGAAGGAGGGAAAGGATAGGACCTAGTGGTGCTGTTTAAGAAAAACATTTGAGACAGAAGAAGTATGAGATAAACACTGAGACAGAAAAATAAATTTATAGAAAATAATAAGCAACTGAAAAAGATATTTTATTTCATATTTAATAAATAAAATTCTGAAATTTTAGAAGTATAATTTTAAGACTATTTCTTTTGTCTACCCAGCACTGCCCACCTTCTTCTGGAAACAGAAGTGTCTTCTTTTTGGAGGAAATGCTCTTCTCTTTACTTAAACTGTATTGTTCTAGTGGAGGCTGCCAATTATAGAACTGGTCTCTTTGTTCACAAAAGGAGGTATATGACCTAGGCCGACCTTTCGGTACCTCTCTGAGAATTTCAAATGGGATTTAGAGAGAAGTAGTCCTTTCATGAAGAGATTTCTAAAGCGAGGTTCTCCAGGGTAGAAGTTTGCAGTCTCTAGTAAGATGGAAAGCAGACTCAGAGAGAAGCACAGCTTAGAGTTGGATGGAGAAAGACTCTAGCCACGTCCTTGTTTCTGTGATCCTTGAGGCCCATGCCCTTCCTGAGATTTTGCTACTCAGGTCAGTATGTATTTCCTGGTTTGCCCAAGGTGGTTAAGATCGGGTTTCTGTTCTTTGCAACCAAATGAGTTCTTGCTTCAGTAGAGTGTCCCTTTTCCCACCCCCATAGTCTTCTCCCCTGAGAAGAGCAGAAGAAAGTGCTTTTGGACCTATGATTTGAGATCATCTTTTGGGATCCTCAGAGGCACTGGTATAAGAAGAAAAATCCCATCTTCTAGTGCCCTCCGCTAACACTACCTGGGAAGTATTGAGGGGGTGAAGGAGAGTTGTGCACACAAACATACACACACCTGTTAAGCTTTTTTGCCAACACAATAATATTTATTGAAGGTCTATTATATTTCAGGCACTTTTACAAACATCTGTTCCGCATTAGTCCAAGAAAGTAGATTTTGCTGATTATAAATGAGATAATATGTTTCAGATAAAAGATGTCAAATATTAGTTTTTCCAAAATGGAAAAGTTATGAGCAAAAACTCTAATTTTGTGCACCTTTTCTTTTTTTTTAATGTTTTATTTAGATTCAATTTAGTTAACATATAGTGTGTTATTAGTTTCAGGGGTAGAATTCAGTGAATCATCAACACCCAGTGCTCATTACATAAAGTGCCCTCCCTAATGCCCATCACCCAATTATCCCTTCCCTCCACCCTGTGCACCCTTCTGTACCTTATCCAGGTTTAACCACCATTTGGATGTTTTGTGTTTTTTTTTGCCTTCATATTACCCCCAGAAACTTAAAACAAGATTTCGAGTGCAAATGCTATTACAGGATTACTATTTGAATGACTTGTTTCTAAAGACATTTTGAGAAAGATGATAAAAAACGAACAAAAATCCAAATCAAGTATAACTAAGTAGCGTGACTTGCCTTGAAATTCTAGCTTTATTCATATAAGTTTGTGTCCTCCAAAGAAACGAACTGGAACAAGTCAGCCCAAATCCATATAAACAGACTTAAGTTCAGGAGAGTTGTGGTGCTAAAAGCATTAATTCCACTTTTGATTATTACTTTGAAACCTGGGCAATTAGTGTTTGTCCAGTAATTTCTCATGTGTTTTTCCCCTCGTCTTCCTGGGGAAAGCGGTTACAACAGTTTAGAGCTCTCTTCTGAAGAAATTTCCACACTGGCAAAGATACCAGCTTTTCACTTTCATTGTGGGTGGTCTGGCACACAAATTCCCCAGTGGCTGAGAATCTGGAGCCTGGCTGGGCCTCCCATAAGCTGCAGTATTAAACATTTTTATATGTAACTTAAGATGTGAACTGTTATAATTAAAAATAGGTAATTAGGTTTCTCCCATTAGAAAATTGTAAGGAATTCCAGCATATTCTGTTAAGACTATAAGTCTGTGTCATAAATTAAATTTCTTCTTGCTCACTTAAAAAAAATGTAGTATCTTGATTCCGGACTTCCTCTTTCCTTTTTTATCCTTTCTTCTATGCCCTTCTAATGTTTTTTTCTTAATTATTAAATACATGCATATTTAAATTACAGTTCATAATATGTTTTTGTTTTCTAAATAATTCATTTATTTAATAAAAAAGTTATCAAACACTACGCTAGGAACAATACAGGATAGGAAGGTAATAATTATTTATTAAGATAAGTGTTTTATACCCAACACCTCATTAATGATGACAACACATCTGTGAAATAGGCATTCATTCCCATTTTCCAGATGAAGAAACTGAAATGCCAAGAGATTAGTTAATTTGCCACAAATCACATAATTAGAAACTGGTAAAATCAAATTTAAATCTGGAATTGTTTGACCTCCAAAAGTTTTTCTCTTGACCACACTATACTGTGTCCCTATTCACCACCGCAAACCAAGGTAGAATACTTACCCAACTCATTCCATGATGGTTCCAACTCAGGAACAACCACCTCTAAGTAAAGTAGATGTGCTAACTACTATACATGGGATGATATAATCTATGTTCTCAGGAAGCTTAAAATATATAAGAAGAGATAAATCACGTAAGCATACAACTGAAACCTAAGTCAATTCAGTAAGTACCTTAGGAGTGGTACAAAGTACCCTGGACTTTCAGAAAAGAGTGAGAACACTTCTGGCTGGAAGGATTAAAGCATGTTTGAGATTCTTTTTGATTTTGGTTTTGAAAGTTGGGCAGGGTTTTAATGGAAGCGAAGGGAGAACATTCAGGCAGAGGGAAAATGCAATACAGATTTAATGGTAGATGGGGGATGAGTTTGGCAGACAGAATAATCCAGCATGTCAAAGTAGTAGAAGGTAAGGCTGGAAAGCTAAATTGTGGCTAGAATGTGGCAGACAGTGGAACTAGACTAAGAAGTTTCGAGTTAATTGTGTAGGCACTGAGTAGATGGAAGTGAGGTTTTTGAGCAGAATAATGGATGGATAGATGCTATACTTTAGTAAGTTAATGTGGCAAGGATGTGTAACCAAACTACAAAGAGAGGTAAACTAAAAGGTTTAAACTGGGGTATGGTAGAGATAAAGGAAAAGGTAGAGCTGAGAAAGATAGCCTAAAGACTACATTGGATGAGAGGGTTTCGGGAAAGGACAAATTCAACAAACAAAGTTTTTGAGGTTTTTTTTTTTTAAAGCTTTTATTTATTTATTTGAGAGAGAGCACAGCAGGGTGAAGGGAAGAGGGAGAAGCGGGCTCCCTGCTCAGCAGGGAGCCCGACGTGGGGCTTGGTCCTGGGACTCCAGGATCATGACCTGAGCCAAAGGCAGATGCTTAGCCAACTAAGCCACCCAATTGTCCCTAAAGTTTTTGAGTTTATGTGATTGACTGAATGATGAGCCCATTAGCAGAAATAGAGAAATGCTATTCATCTAAAGAACTGTTTGCCTAAGTTAGGTGAACAAGAAAAGTAATCATGGCAAAGCACACATAGTGAGGAATATAGTTTTGGAATTCCAATGTTGGGAAGACCAGATTTTCCTGGTAGAGAGGTCACCAACTGACATGTTCAACCAAGACTGATCTTACTGAGAAGGTAAACTGATGGCAACCTATTATGGTTGTAAGGCAGCCAAAAGCTTGCCCATAACTTTTCACTTATTTGTCAACTGTATCAGAAAATCCACATCATTAGATGCCCTAATATGGATTCAGGCATTGACAACATTCCCTAAATGTTATTAGACTGTCTTATTTAAAAATAGTCAACTTTTGTTTGAATAGCAGGAGATTGAAAAAGATCCCCATCTTGGAACACTAAGGGAAGACTTCTGTAGGGTAACTGGGTACCAAGAAACCAGTAATTGGATACCAAGAAACTTGGGAGAGGGGAATTCATGATCTGTCAATAATTTATTAGCCAATTCACCAGTTAAAAATATTTGTTAAGGATCTATGAGCATAGAGTATTTTGCTAAGTCCAATGGACTTATAAGGACAAAACCATTGTTTCTACTCTTAAGGAGTGAGCAAAGGATAAGGAATTTTTCCCACCATAACTTTGCCAAAGGCTGATATTTTGTATACAGCCCTAGCTAATAAGTTATGTTTCAAGTTTTCACACTAGATAATTTAAAACATTGTAGTCTTCAGTACTCATTTTTGAGGATTTTGCCTAATTAGCCAATCTTTCAAAATATATTAGAATTCCTGATGAAGTTGGAGCTGCCCACTGTTTAGCATACTATATTTTTATGTGCATGGGAAAATGGATCCTTATTTATATTTGACAGAAAATGAATTAATGTGTCATTTCTAGAATGGTCCAGGTGAAGATATATGTACTTATTTTATCAACTAAATGGTCTAAATAGGTCTAGAGACACAAATGTTTAGCAACATTTTTATCAATAAATTGCATTTTTTTTTAAAAATTCCATCACCTATCATACTTACCAATAATTCAAAGCTGTGGAGTGTTGTTCATATGACAGAATTAAAATTCAAAAAGATCGGGTGCCTAGGTGGCTCAGTCAGTTAAGCAACTGAGTCTTGGTTTTGGCTCAGATAATAATCTCAGAGTAGAGGGATTGAGCCCAAGTCAGGCTCCACACTCAGTGGGGAGTCTGCTGAGATTCTCTCCCTCTGCCCCTCCCCCTGCTTGCTCGCTCTCTAAAATAATAAATAAATCTTTAAAAAAAATTCAAAAAGATCCAAAAAGGTTGGAATACAGAATTGAAACTACAATTGCAATTTAATGACAAATATGGGTAATTTTTAGATTTACAAAATCAGTAAGTACCAAAATGGATGAAGCTGGCTTAACAGGATTTCCTAAAAATTAAATTATCCAAGATTTTAGTGGACGCAGTAGCCAGCCTTCATGAACCCAATGATTCCAGGCTCCTATAATTGACATCTTCTTGCAGTCCCCTCCCACAATGAATAAAATTAACCTACATAGCTAATAGGATATTGTGGAAATGATGATGCATGGCTTCCAAGGCTAGAAAAGGAAACAATGCTAAAACAAAGAAATGGTTTCCAAACAAAGATCAAATCCAGGCTCCGCCAGGCAACTACGGTATGAAAATGAATCTGAGGGTAGAGCAGTAAAATCCTTTGCTAAGACCTTAGAAAGATATGGGGCACTTGGGTGGCTCAGTCGTTAAGCGTCTGCCTTCCGCTCAGGTCATGATCCCAGGGTCCTGGGATCTAGCCCTGCATCCCTCTCCCTGCTCCACAAAGAGCCTGCTTCTCCCTCTCTCACTCCCCCTGCTTGTGTTCCCTCTCTCGCTGTGTCTCTCTCTGTCAAATAAATAAATACAATCTTTTCTTTTTTTTTAAAGAAGACCTTAGAAAGATCTAAGGTTATGACTCAAGAGAGCCATCCAGTGGCTTCATCCCCATCCGGACCTGGTTAAGATGACAAGATTGTAGACTTTGAGATGGTGCTGTAAGGGGATGAGATGTTTGGTGGCCTTGAGAAGGTGAGAGTTTAATTTCCCTGTGGGAGGGAGTTTAGTCATTGCGGGATAGAGGATGGACTCTAGTATCAGCCTGTGACATGGCCCCCAAATAATCCTTGCTCCCTGACATTCATGCCTCTGTATAGTCCCCTCCCACCGGATAGGGATAACCTGTGTAACCGATAGTATATTATAAAAATGACAATGTGTAGCTTTCAAGACTAGGACATAAAAGATATTGTAGCTTCTGCCTTGCTCTCTCTTGGATCATTCACTCTGGAGCAGTCAGATATCATGTCATGTCATGAGGACCCTCAAGAAGCCCGAAGGACAGGTCCATGTGGTAAGGAACTGAGCCATAATGAACTTCACTGCCATATAAGTGAGCCATGTTAGAAGCAGATCCTCCAGCCCCAGCCAGATTTTCAGAGGACTGTAGCCCTAGCTGAGATTTAGCTGTAATCTCATGAGAGACATTGAACCAAGGACTACCCAGCTAAGATATTCTCAAATTCCTGAGCCACAGAAATTGTGTAAGATAATAAATATTTGTTGTTATCTTCAGCCACTAAGGGTTTTTTAAAAAAATATTTATTTTTAATTTTTTTAAGAGACAGAAAGAGAGAGAGAGAGCACACGCACACAGCAGGGGTTCGGGCAGAGGGAGAGAATCTTAAGCAGACTCTGTGCTGAGTGTGGAGCCCAACATGGGGCTCAATCTCACAAACCTGAGATCATGACCTCAGCTGAAACCAAGAGTTGAACGCTCAACCAACTGAGCCACCCAAGTGCCCCTTTTAAGATTTTATTTTTAAGTAATCTCTAAACCCAAAGTGGGGCTCAAATTTGCAACCCCAAGATCAAGACTCACATGCTCCACTGATGGAGCCAGCCAGGAGCCCCATTCGGCTGCTAAGTTTTGAGGTAATTTTTATGCAGCAACAGATAACTAATACAGTGAACTACAATCTCATCATGAGGCAGTAATATGAACTGGCTGCTTAAAAATATTATGTGTTTTTCAACTGCGTCAATTAAATAAGGTTTCCACATCAACTATGGTAACTGTCCATTTCTAGACTTACATCAATTTAAGATACTGTATATGGTCTGAGTCACATACTTTGAAAGACATTGGAAAAGTCACTGAGAGTACCAAAGGCCAATCAGGATAGTGAAAACAACACAATATAACATAAAGAGGTTCTGAGAACAACTGGTGATACCCTGAGTAGACTTAGGGGTGACATAGCATTTGTACATGTGTTTAAAGCAATAGCACAGGAAACATGTAATAAGTATATCCTGCATATACTGTGTTTCTTCAAAGGGGAGGAGAAGAACGGAAGGCTAAAAGTTATAGAAGGTAGATTTTAAATAGCCTATGAAAGCATCTTTTGATGCCTCCAATTCTCTCTCTCCTTTTTTTAAGATTTTATTTATTCATGTGAGACACAGATACAGAGAGAAAGAGCGCGCATGAGCAGGGGGAGGGGAAGTGGCAGGCTCCCTGCTGAGTCAGGAGCCCGATGCAGCTCTCGATCCCAGGACCCTGGGACCATGACCTGAGCCGAAGGCAGACGCTTAACCCTCTGAGCCACGCAGGCGCCCCAATGCTTCCAATTCTCTAAAAAAATAATGATTTCCTCATTGGAAGAGTTGAAACACAGGCTAGATTATCACCTATAAAAAAATGCAGTACCGAAAAATCCTGGACTAAAATGTTGGATAAACTTTGCAAAATGGCTTAAGGCTGCTTTCCCGTCTGATCTAAAATACATTTGTTCAGTTCCCTGAAATAAATAGCAGATTTTTAGGAATTCCCTTACACAAACTCCAGAGTCTTATAGAAGTTTCGTCATAGGTAACACAGTGGACATGTTGCAGATCCATGGAATGTTATTAGTGTTTTCCCACTTGCATGACTATCTAGAAACAAAGCAGAAAGACAACTACAGAGGAAAGATACCTCTTGTTCTCTCTGTTTTGTGTGAAGATTAAAAAAAAATATTTCTCTGGGATAGGTGTAGTCTCTGAAGTGAAGATTCAGACTCAGCTTTGGCCACATTTTAAAGAAGAACATTGTAGATTAGAATGATTTATAAGATTTAAAGTCAACTTGCCTATCATAAAATACAAAGAAGGTAAGCATAAATCATTTTCTCTACTGGGAGTCATTTCATTATCTATTGTTTGAGGTTCATCTAGAGGGTCCATTACATGCCATGCATGTAAGGGTTAAGCTTTTAATCAGCTAATCAAAGTCATGTAATTGCTGATGACAGAGTTGGGGAAAGAATGGAGGATTCTTAACTCTTAATTCTTAATTCACAGTTTTGGGGTCTCCTAAGAGCTTTATTATTTTTTCTTGAATAATAAAAATAAAATACACAGAAGATGAGTAAATGTCCTCATCAAAAATATCTTAGGAATGGGGTGCCTGGGTGGCTCAGTCGGTTAAGCATCTGCCTTCAGATCAGGTCACGATCCCAGAGTCCTGGGATCAAGGCCCTGCCAGGCTCTCTGCTCAGCAGGAGCCTGCTTCTCCCTCTCCCTGCAGCTCCCCCCCTGCTTGAACTCTCTCTCTCTCTGTCAAATAAATAAATAAAATCTTCTAAAAAAATCTTAGGAATTATTGCTATGATAATATTTACAATTATAAAAACAACATGTCTGTAATACTTTACTTATTACATAATTGTGTCTAATGTAATAATATTTTTAAAGTAGAAATGTGGAAAACAAAACCACAGTATTTTACCAATTGTCTCTGAAGTTATTAAATAAGCTTTTCTCAGTTTTACCATCTATAAATTGGGATTAATATTTATGTACAACATATAAGAATGTTATGCAAAAATTGACTTATCTATTGTGCTTTGAAGATGAAGATCCTGATAATTGTGAAATATTTTTAAAGAACAGTTTCATCCTCAAATTTATTAAGACAGTAATCATATTTCCACTAGAATAATGTATATTAAAATGCCAAACTTAAGTCTGAAGTAAACATTTTTTTTTTGATGTTGCACAGGCTCAGTGTTCTGAGCTCTTCCCCAAGAATGTAAAAACCCATTTGTAAGTTGCTGTCTTAGAAAAATTTTATGTTCAAGGTCTTTTCTTATCATTGCTCCTCCGGGCTAAGCCTCCTAAGTTATTTTTCTATCATCATTATTTTTATTTTATATTACCAGCTAGATTAAATAGAAAATCATATATAAGGCAAAGTATTCATAAATACATCAACATTCAAACATGGATACTTGCCTTTCAAAACATTAGTTAGCATGCCAAGATTTTTAGATTGTAGTTTAAAGTTCTTAAGTTCTTTGCTTTATAGTTATAAAGGCGGAGGGGGAATGGCTGCTTTTTTCACTTCTTACAAAATATGTCCCTAGTCTATGAGCCTTCACCAGTCCCTGGGATCCTCTGGGATTAACATTTATAAGCTGAAGATACACAAAAAGTGAAGGGCCAAAGCTTTCCAAATAGGTATAAATTTGTTATCCTTGCATTGTAAAATGAGGTAATCTTAGTTATTATTGAGGAGAAGGGAGAACACTCATTTTCAACATATTTTGCAATTAAATTCAGTTTCTTGAAAAACTGAATTGGTCTGGGTTTAGAATTTGGAAAATTTATAAGAAAGTGTATTTCTGATAATGATAGGAGAATCCACTTTTAATATTGGATGGCTATTTATGTGCATCAATATTAAACATTTAAAATACTGAAAAATTAATATATTTAGTTCCCTTCTTAGAAAGGCTGATGGCTTTTTAATTCTAAAGCCACTGTTAAACTATGTTTGAAGATTTATTCTAAGGACATCATAGCATGAACTAAGTAAAACATGGTCAGAATGTCTTGGAATATACATTTTTTATTGCTATGTATTTATTTTCTATAATAAGAGCTAACCTCATATAACTTTAAAAGAAAAATTTTAAAATGCAGAATGAATGGATTCCTATTTTCTCAACTATCTCTACAAATTATATGCCCGTAACAAAATATCTCATTGGTATTGAGATATAGGATACTTATGAAAATTCAATATTCCTTTTTTTTAAGTCATAGTTTAAAGTGAGTTTTCAGTGTTTGACTTCAAAGAAAATTAGTCCATTCTCAACTTGTGTAATCCTTACCCCAATCTATTTCAATTGTGGTTCTTCCTTCGTGGCTCTGATATTTACACTTTATAGCATGATAATATTTGAAATGATGCTATCAGTACAACAAAAAATATACATGTTCATATTTTAGAATATAATTTCATAGACACTTTGATACATTATTATACTTCATAAAAGCCTATGGTTAACCCAGTACATTATAACACTGTAGAAATATATACTATTTTAGATGGTGCAATGGGAAAGGAGAGATTTGGTGTGGAAAACACTGACCATTACCAGGTATTCATCGGTCACCTTTTTTCTTCATTCTTGAGCAGAAACAAGATTAAATCCATCAATTCAATAGCACAAGTATTCAGATTGCATTTTTTGCAGAAGTGTTTTAAGGAAAAGAGTTCGGGGAATGTAGTTTGGAGAACATCTGGCCCATCCACATACAAATAAATAGTAGTAAATACTTGACTTGGAGCTGCCAGAATCGACAATTTATATTCTAAACATGTCTTATATATTGGAAGACTCTAAAACTTTTCTTTAAACTTTGAGCTTTTGTGATGGTTTTCCAGAAATAAAAAAAAAAGGAAGACATGCCATTCCTCTCAGTAAAAGACTTTAGCTTTTTAAATATATAGTTTTCTTTTTAAACATAAATAGAATTAAATTATTGTGGAACATTTTATTTTAAAAGGATCACTAGATTGTGAGCTAACTTGG
Source organism: Callorhinus ursinus (assembly GCF_003265705.2). Taxonomy (NCBI): domain Eukaryota; kingdom Metazoa; phylum Chordata; class Mammalia; order Carnivora; family Otariidae; genus Callorhinus; species Callorhinus ursinus. Next base: position 90,838,747 of record NW_027397066.1, on the reverse strand, counting down.
ATCTTATTTATCTTTGTATCCCCAGATCCTAACAGTATTCAGTACCAGGCAGAAATTCACTAAATATGTATTGAATGAAATATTTCACAAATAAAATAAAACTATCATTTAAAAAAATTTAACATCTTTAGTATTATTAAAATATGACATTAATTCAATGATAACAGCTAAAGTTTATCTTCAGTGGCCAAATCTATATCATTAAAATTAACATTTAACAGGCAATAAAAACTTAATACAATTAGGCACAATTGTATAAATACTATTTATTAATTCCATATTAATTTTTCTTAAAAATGGTTTTTTGGCTAAAATCCTGAGTATTAGATATATCAAATAGGATGCAAATCTAAATGAATTGAAGTTAAGTCACAAACAACCAAGATATAAAAATGTATAAGAAGTGTGAATTGGTCTGAACATCTGTCACTTATGTTGCTAACTAGAATAAGTTATCTTTATTTCACTGAATCTGGAGTTTATTTGAATTTATACCAGACACTTGGAAACTGGCTCTTGTTACTACGATGGCTGTTAATGGATAAGATGCTGTGACACTTTTAGTAGGCAGTAATTTCTTGTCTAAAAGTACAAATGTGTGAAAATTAAAACAAAATGGGGATGCTGATCGATGTTCAGCTTGAGTATTACTACCTTGGACTTAGTCTGTTTTCAAATTCTCTTTTCTTTTCAGATGTTTTAAGAAAACCTCCCAATAACCCTTGAAATGACAGTACATCTTTACTGGGATCTCTCTCCTGAATTATGCTTATTTTTATTCTCGAATTATGTTAAGGATCCAGATCTACTCTAGGACTACTGACTACATAGAGCTAAGTAATACTAGTTTACTGAAAAGAATTGCTCCCTCTAGTGAATTCACACTATTACTTCACTTTTTGGCACTGCGGCATTGCATAATTTAATAAATGATATAAATGATGATGACTACAGGTTGATGATAGTGGTCTGGCCTACTTTTGTGATATTACAGTTTAATGTTTTCCGTGCTTGCATATAGGGAAGTTTTATAATGATTGATTAGAGCTGCTTGCTGGATATTTTAGAACACTACATTGAAAAACCCTGCGTTGAAAAACGATTGACTTCTAAAACTCTTCAGATTACTTTTGAAACACCCATGTTATTTTGATGGCTATGGCCCTGTTGACATTAGCAAAGTAAAGAGGGGGAATTAAAGCAATTGTCCTAATAATTAAAAGTGTGTCCTGGTGGAAATAAGTTTAACTGGAAATGTAATTCCAGATACAATGCTTGTCTTTGCTTTGGTTACCATACACCTCAGAAAAATTATACATCATTAACCTTATTCCTCTCTACTGGTCAGAAAGGCTATGCAACTAGTGATACAGATATAAAGATACTGGAAACTTTTTGGAGTTTTATTTAAATTTCTATTACAGTACCTGAATATAAAGTAACTTAGTGGGGCTGCTGCAAAAAGAAGAGCGTTGTTTAATTCCCAATCTGTTAATGCAGACCTTGCCTTAAAATACTTCATTTTAAATCACAGGAAGGAGACATTAAAATCGAGTTACAGCTGATACCTTTAAATGTGACAATAATAATTGGACAAAACAAACGAAATTGGGCAGGGCTCACTTTTTCTTCAAAAGCAGGATTCCATTTTCTGGGTAAGTTGAGTTACCTGGATAATTATTTCTGCACTGGACCACTCTGTCTGGCTAGGCAAACCCTTTTTACAATGTAATTTCAGTGAAGATAGCAATGTAATTTCAGTGAAGATATTTCTGCTATCTTCACGGGGTTACCAATCCTGCCGAGTTATTGTTTTTCTGTATCAATAAGAGTAACTCCATCAAGTTTTATGTAGTTTTCACCTTCCAAGTGCTTAGCAAATATTAATTCATTATTGCAGCACTCCTATGAGGAGGTAGGAATTTTTAATACATAAAATATAATAAAATATACTCTAGATTAATTTACTTGAAAGCACCTGTGAAAGACAAGCAGAGTAACTCTAAAAAATTAAATGATTATATTAATTATATGAAAGAAGGTAATACTGTTTTATGATTCACTCTCCCTTGAAGTAATTTCAGGAGGAACTCATGGGAGTTAGGGGTTTGCCGTGGTTTAAAACATTTTGTCTCCACTCCCCTCTTTCAAGGGAAGGAACTATTAACAGTACTTGCACTGGGACGTGACTAAATCCAGGCAAGATGCAACCCTCGTCTCACGCCGCACCGGGCCGCCCCTGCCCGTCCCCTTTCCCTTCCGGGGGGTCATCAGCCCCCCAAGAGCAGAAGCCCCGCCCCGAATGCGGGGCAAGCGCCTGTGGCCCCACTTGGCCGCTGGCCTGGTGGGTGAGGCGGAGATTCCGGTCCGGGAAGCCCGGTTAGGTCCCGGCCCCCGGGTTTCGGTTACCTCTGCGCCTTTCCCGAAGCTTCCTTCTTCCTCTCCACGACCAAGCGCGCCATTTATTTTTGAGAAGCCTGAAGCTTCGTCCTCGTGCCCTGGGCCTCTCCGTCCTTGTTGCGAGGTGGAGCGGCGCTCTGACCTGGGGAAGGATGGGCCCGACTCGGGAGGCTCGCAGTCTTGCGACAGAGGCCCGCCTGGCGGGCTGGGCATGGTGGAGGCGGCTGCAGCCTCTGGCTCCCGGCAGGCGGAGGCGCGGGGCCCGCGGGGGGCCGGACGTCAGGACCCGAGGAGGGAGCGGAGAAGGCCGTCATCTGAGGCCCCTGCGAACCAGGAGGCGTAGTCACACGCCAGGAAGCCGTGCGAGGTTTGCGGCCTTTACTGTTTCCAACGTTCCCAAATGGTGGGGCCTGAGGACTCGTCGAGGGGGGCGCTGAGAGGTCAAACTGTGTGCTTGGCCTCTCTCGTGGAGCAGCTTGTGTCTTATCCGCAGCCCCCAGCTCGTGTCACAGCTCTCAGAGATTTTCCCAACTCCCTGGCGCTGTCCTCCGTGGGAACTTAAAAAATGCCTGCCCTGGATGTTCATAGGCTTTCTGGCGGTAGGTTCCTGTAGACGGTGGGTCGCGTTGAGCGTTGCCAACCCCATAGCAGTGGAGCTGTCCTTACAGCTGCCCTTACATCCCAGCACCACTGAGTGAGTTTCATCCAAAGGCAGTATCAATACGTGTCTTTGTAGCAATAATTGATGAGGAAAAACAGTCTACTGATTCATTCATTTTTAATTTCATGAGTGGTGAGAAATCAAGGCTTTGAAATGAGTAGATTCGAGTTCCGAGGAAACAGAAGTACAGGGAAGAAAACATTTGGTACATTCCCAGCCTTTCTGTTGCACTGTCGGAGAGAGGGGCCCACTTTGAAAAGATGACGTGAGATTCAGGGAAGTTCATTGTTTCTTGGGCGGAAGAGATATTTCTATTTTCCTCTCGGAGTATTTCTACTTTGGGTCACTCCTGGTTTAGAGAGACATTTAAAGGGACATTTGGCGCCCAAATAAAAAGGGGCGCCTGGGTGGTTCAGTGGGTGAAGCTTCTGCCTTCTGCTCAGGTCATGGTCTCAGGGTCCTGGGATCAAGCCCTGCTTGCAGCTCCCTGCTTAGTAGGGAGTCTGCTTCTTCCTCTTCCTCTATCCCTCCGTTCATGCTCTCTCTTTCTCTCAAATAAATAAATAAAGTCTTTAAAAAATAGAGAGAGAAAAGATTAAGTGAGCTCATCAAACCCATCTGTCTTCATTCAGGTTTTTGTCAGTGGTTTCATTCCTTACAATAAAATATTCCCCCCACCCGCCATCTCAGAGTTCAGATAATAGCTCAATCAGTTAGTAGCCCATCTCCATCTACAAAGAATTTGAGGTGGTTTTTAAAATTAGGCATAAAAAGAAGAAAACAGATATAGCTATTAAGAGTACTCAAGGTGGTGCCCCCAGCTTTGTTTTTCTTTTTCAACATTTCCTCGGCGATGTGGGGTCTTTTCTGATTCCATACAAATTTTAGGATTGTTTGTTCCAGCACTTTGAAAAATGTCGTTGGAATTTTGATCGGGATGGCGTTGAAGGTGTAGATTGCTCTGGGCAGCATAGACATTTTAACAATGTTTATTCTTCCAATCCATGAGCATGGAATGTTTTTCCATCTTTTTGTGTCTTCTTCAATTTCTTTCATGAGTGTTCTGTAGTTCCTAGAGTATAGATCCTTTACCTCTTTGGTTAGGTTTATTCCGAGGTATCTTATGGTTTTTGGTGCTATTGTAAATGGAATCAATTCTCTAATTTCTCTTTCTACAGTTGCATTGTTAGTGTATAAGAAAGCAGCCGATTTCTGTGCATTGATTTTGTATCCTGCCACATTACTGAATTGCTGTATGGGTTCCAGTAATTTGGGGGTGGAGTCTTTTTGATTTTCCACATAAAGTATCATGTCATCTGCAAAGAGAGACAGTGTGACTTCTTCTTTGCCAATTTGAATACCTTTTATTTCTTTCTGTTGTCTGATTGCTGTTGCTAGGACTTCTAGTACTCTGTTGAACAATAGTGGTGAGAGTGGGCATCCTTGTCGTGTTCCTGATCTTAAGGGAAAGGCTCTCAGCTTTTCCCCATTGAGGATGATATTCGCTGTGGGTTTTTCATGAATTGATTTTAGCAACTTGAGGAATGTTCCCTCTATCCCTATACTCAGAAGAGTTTTAATCAGGAAGGGATACTGTATTTTGTCAAATGCTTTTTCTGCATCAATTGAGAGGACCATATGGTTCTTCTCTCTCCTCTTATTAATGTGTTCTATCACATTGATTGATTTGCGAATGTTGAACCAACCTTGCATCCCGGGGATAAATCCCACTTGGTCGTGGTGGATGATCCTTCTAATGTATTGTTGGATCCTATTAGCTAGGATTTTGTTGAGAATTTTGGAATCCATATTCATCAGAGATATCGGTCTGAAATTCTCCTTTTTGGTGGGGTCTTTGCCTGGTTTGGGGATTAAGGTAATGCTGGCCTCATAGAATGAGTCTGGAAGTTTTCCTTCTTCTGTTTTTTGAAACAGCTTCAGGAGAATAGGTATTATTTCTTTGAGTGTTTGGTAGAATTCTGCAGGGAATCCATCAGGCCCTGGACTCTTGTTTTTTGGGAGGTTTTTGATCACTGCTTCAATCTCGTTACTGGTTATTGGCCTGTTCAGGTTGTCAATTTCTTCCTGTTTCAGTCTTGGTAGTTTATAGGTTTCCAGGAAGGCATCCATTTCTTCCAGGTTGCTTAATTTATTGGCATATAGTTGTTTTGCCTGATTTCAAGCTATATTACAAAGCCGTGATCACGAAGACAGCATGGTACTGCCACAAAAGTAGACATATAGACCAATGGAACAGAATAGAGTGCCCAGACATGGACCCTCAACTCTATGGTCAAATAATCTTCAACAAAGCAGGAAAAAATATGCAATGGAAAAGACAGTCTCTTCAATAAATGGTGCTGGGAAAATTGGGCAGCTATATACAGAAGAATGAAACTCGACCATTCTCTAACACCATACACAAAGATAAACTCAAAATGGATGAAAGACCTCAGTGTGAGACAGGAATCCATCAAAATCCTTGAGGAGAACATAGGCAGTAACCTCTTCGACATCGGCCACAGCAACTTCTTTCAAGATACCGCTCCAGAACAAGTGAAACAAACGTGAAAATGAACTTTTGGGACTTCTTCAAGATAAAAAGCTTCCGCACAGCAAAGGAAACAATCAACAAAACAAAGAGTCAACCCACAGAATGGGAGAAGATATTTGCAAATGACACTACAGATAAAGGGCTGCTATCCAAGATCTATAAAGAACTTTTCAAACTCAACACCCAAAAAACAAATAATCAAGTCAAAAAATGAACAGACACTTCTCCAAAGAAGACATACAAATGGCTAACAGACACATGAAAAAATGTTCATCATCAGTAGCCATCAGGGAAATTCAAATCAAAACCACATTGAGATACCACCTTACACCAGTTAGAATGGCAAAAATTGACAAGGCAAGAAACAACAAATGTTGTAGAGGTTGTGGAGAAAGGGGAACCCTCTTACTCTGTTGGTGAGAATGCAAGTTGGTACAGCCACTTTGGAAAGCAGTGTGGATCTGCCTCAAAAAATTAAAAATAGAGCTACCCTATGATCCAGCAATTACACTACTGGGTATGTACCCCAAAGACACAGATGTAGTGAAAAAAAAGGCCATATGCACCCCAATGTTCATAGCGGCAATGTCCACAATAGCCAAACTGTGGAAAGAGCTGAGATGCCCTTCAACAGACGAATGGATAAAGAAGATGGATATACAATGTAATATTACTCAGCCATCAGAAAGGATGAATCCCCAACTTTTACATCAACATAGATGGGACTGGAGGAAATTATGCTAAGTGAAATAAGTCAAGCAGAGAAAGTCAATTATCATATGGTTTCACTTATTTGTGGAACATAAGGACATTAGGAGAAGGAAGGGAAAAATGAAGGGGGGGAATCGGAGGGAGAGACGAACCATGAGAGACTATGGACTCTGAGAAAAAAACCGAGGGTTCTGGGGGGCGGGGGGATGGGTTAGCCCGGTGATGGGTATTAAGGAGTACACGTGCTGCACACTGGGTGTTATACAAAAACAATGAATCATGGAACACTACATTAAAAACTAATGATGTACTGTATGGTGACTAACATAACAATAAAATTAAATTAAATTTAAAAAGACTACTCAAGGTGGGGTAAAATTATGTATGATTGCTAAAGTTTACTCACAAACTTGGCTCTGAGCTTCCTCAGCTTCCTTGGATGAAGTGTCTTTTCTGCTCAGAGCAAATAGTAAAAGAAATAAAGACAGTTTGGTTTCTGCAAGGTCACTTTGTAAAATCCTTAACCTGCCACTAGAGGCTGCTCTTAATTCTTATTATGTAATGACTAATCTAGTGAAAAGAGCTTTTTTCCCCACAGCCAGTAAGGAACTGGAAATTACTTTTGAAATTGCATTGTTTTGCTATTTACATTTTCATGTCTTTTCCCCCACTGACAGTTCTTTTCTTTTTAAAAATTTATTACTGTTGTTATTAGTTTTGGTTCCTATCAGTTAGTTCTGTTCAATGGTTTGGTTTTGATATCCAAATAGAAGATGAAGGTACTCTTACTTTTGGCTTATGCTTTTGTAATTCAGCACAATATGTAGTCCTTGGATGCTTTTAGTCACTGTTATGAATTTCTTTTTTGCAATCAGAAAACTCACTTTTATTAAGGCACAACTCATGACCAAAATGCATTGTGTCTACTGCTTTTCTTATTAACCGTTATAGTGAATTAAATGGTTGCTCTCTTTTACCCACTCTCTTTTTAATAAAATAAGGGATATTCAGAAAGGACTTTTCAAATAGGCAAGATATAATTAGATCTCAAGCAAATACCGAATGCGTACAAGATGAAGATTTATGAAAAGTTCTAACAGCTGATACAGGGTTTATCCCTCATCAAAGGCATATTGCATTCAAAATATTTTAATTTCTGACAAGTGATACCAACCCCTTAAGTGTCAGATGGCAAAGTATTAATCTGCAACATGAGATTTAAAGTAAACATTCAGCCTTCTACATAATATACAAGATCGGCCCTTTTTGACTTCCAGGTCTCATTGTAATTTGCAAAAGGGACAAATTTTAGTATTTATCTAGCCCCTGCTATGTGCCAATTACGGTGCTAGGTGTTTTATGTATAGTTATCCCATTTTTATCCTTACAGCAGTCTTATGAAGACACCTTTTTAAAATGAGGAAATAGGCTTTGTGAAAAGTAACTTGTTCAAGATCCAACAGCTATCACGGCGTGAAGCTGAGATCAGATCTGGTCTGGCTGATGACAAAGCCCATCCTCTTTCAACTTATCACAATCGAAGAAGTGTAGCAAGAACAAGGGTAGTATTAAGCAATCACTCATACATTTGATAAATATAGAATTTTATTTTCGCTAGCTAAATTCCATGCTTTGTTCAGATTTCCTTAGTTCTTATCTAATGTCCTTTTTCTGTTCCAGGATCCTATCCAGGATATGACATTACATTTAATTGTTATATGTCCTTAGGCTCCTCTTGGTTATAACAATTTCTCAGACTTTCATTATTTTTGAATTTTTAAATTCATGTTTATATCATTATTTTTGACAGTTTTGAGTCCTGGTCAAGTATTTTGTAGAATGTTCTGTTACAGTTTGATGTTTTTCTCGTGGTTAGACTAGGATTATGGGCTTTGGGAGGATGACCACAGAGGTGAAGTGCCATCTCACCATATCATATCAAGAGTACATACTGTCAGTATGACTTACCACTGATGTTGACTTGGAACACCTGGCTGAGATAGTGTTTGTCAAGTTCTCCACTTTAAAGTTGCCTTTTCTCTCCCTTTTCCTACTCTTTAGAAGGAAGTCATTGTGCATAGCCTGCACTTAAGGAGGTAGGGAGCTATGCACCATTCCTTGAGGGCTGAGTATCAACATCAATTATGTGGACTTTTTTTTTTACAGTGATAGCAAATTAATTTAGTACTTTCTTCCATTCCATATCATCAGGAGGATTGATTTCAACTTTCCTTTTACCTACATCAGACCAGTTGGTACTCAAAACTGTACCACCAGATTCCATAAATGATTTGTTCATAGCACGTTTCACTTCATCAGAACCATCTGAATAGATCTGCTGAAATAATTTGTTTAAAGCTGCATCTCCCTCCAACTTCTCATTTTTTTTCTTCTTCTTTGATCTCACCTACCAATTTATCCCAATTTCTTGTATAATGAAAAAGACAGAGGTTGTGAGATGGGAAAAGCTAGAGGGGCAAGGAGATGTGCCTAAACCAAAACAGTTCATAGCAGATGTAAAGAACTTCTATTCATCATCATCTCATTATACAATTATGTGGACTTATGCACAGGAGCTTTTGTTTACTCTTCCCCTTTGTCAGTTTATTTAATCATTTATTCATATCGGTATAGACTCATGGATATTTCTTTTATACTTAAGGGTATAATCCATTATGGCTTCATTTACCAAACTAGTCCATCTTTGGCCATGGGGAGCTCTTCCAGTGGCTCTTGTGTCCCTCTGACATTCCTCATGATTGTCAGGTTTTTTGTTCTGTTTTGTTTTTGAACATTTCCTTGCTTTATGGCACTGTAGGATGCTCCAGGCTAATCTTGTATATTTCTTGCCCTAGTCCTAAAATCAGCCATTTTCCCAAGGAGCCCTGGTTTCTTTAATTGGAGAATAGTATTAGAAACCAAGATATGGATGCTAATGTGCTCGGTGCTACTGGGGTGTCATTGCATCTAGTCTTTGGCAGCTGACAGATTAAGGAAAGAATGTGTGTATACTGACCTCTCTATATACACATATCTATAAATATCTCTATCTGTAACCATCTGTATCTATATTAAGCTAAACATGAGTTCATACTGATGCTTCAAACTCTATTACCACATAGATCATTCCCTTGCTTGTCTGTAACTCCTATTCCAATAGTGCAAAACCTGGCCCCTACCATCTGCCATCCATTTGCTTGTTCATTTATACTGTATGTGTGTGTATAGTGGTATCAGGATTGTTAGCCAAAACTCCTATGGGAAACAACTTTATCAACAAAGCACAGTGCTCATATATAGTTTCTTCTCCCCTTAGTCTTACAGACTTCACTCATTTTCACAGTTACAGAGGTCAGCCCCTTTCCCTCTACTCCATTCAGTAAGGTTGTAAATAAATTTGTAATAAGTTAAAAGTTTTGGTCACATTCTGTACTTGATCTGGGATCCCTTGACCTCATAAATGATTTTTTTCTAATTTGCACACATTAATGCTTATTCTTTGTGCTTTTATGGAGATTAGACTTCAAATATAGATTTTGGAGACATCTTTATGTATATGACAATAAAAGCCATGCAAACATGGAGCCCTGAGGGATTGCATGTGGAATAAAAGGCAGGAGGAAGGAGTACAGAATGCTGGGAAACACTAACATATAAGGGGCAGCTGGAGGATGAAAAACTAGAAAGAGAGAAAGAGTTGTCAGAGATGTATAAGCGAGAGCTCTGAGGAAGCCAAGGGAGGAAAATGACAAAAAGGAGGAGGTTAAGGGTTGATGTCTTAACCCCAAGGACCTCAGAATGTAACCATATTTGGAGGTAGGGTCTTTATAGAGGTAAACAAGTTAAAATGATATAATTAGGGTGGGCCCTAATCCGATATGACTAGTGCCCTTACAAAAAGGGGAAATTTTGACACAGAGACACAAATACAGGGTGAGTATCGTGTGAACATGAAGATAGCCATCTTAGTCATGGAGAGAGGCTTGGAACAGAGCCTTCCTCCATTGCCCTCAGAAGTAAACAACCCTGCAGACACCTTGATTTCAGATTTCTAGACTTCAGAACTGTGAGACAATAAATTACTGTTGTTTAAGCCACCCAATTTGAATGTCTGTTTTGACATGTTTTTGTTTGTTTTGTTATGATAGCTTTAGCAAACCAATATAGAAGGAGTAGTCAGTTATCTTGTTTGTTAGTGATTGCTCAGGTAAGATAAGAAATAAAAAAATGCCCATGGACTTAGAAATTGATACATTGATGGTACTTTTTTAAAATTTTTTTATTAACATATAATGTATTATTTGTTTCAGAGGTACAGGTCTGTGATTCCTCAGTCTTACACAATTCACAGCATTCACCATAGCACATACCCTCCCCAGTGGCCATCACCCAGCCACCCCATCCCTCCCACCCCCCTCCACTCCAGCAACCCTCAGTTTGTTTCCTGAGATTAAGAGTCTCTTATGGTTTGGGTCCCTCTCTGGTTTTGTCTTGTTTCATTTTTCCCTCCCTTCCCCTATAATCCTCTGCCTTGTTTCTCAAAATCCTCATATAAGTGAGATCATATGATATTTACCTTTTCTCTGATTGACTTATTTTGCTTAGCATAATACTCTCTAGTTCCATCCATGTCGTGGCAAATGGCAAGATTTCATTTTTTGATGGCTGCATAATATTCCAGTGTGTGTGTGTGTGTGTGTGTGTGTGTGTGTGTGTGTGTGTGCGCGCGCCACATCTTCTTTATCCATTCATCTGTTGATGGACATCTAGGCTTTTTCCATAGTTTGGCTATTGTGGACTTTGCTGCTATAAACATTGGGGTGCACGTGCCCCTTCGGATCACTACATTTGTATCTTTGGGGTAAATACCCAGTAGGGCAATTGCTGGGTTGTAGGGTAGCTCTATTTTCAACTTTTTGAGGAACCTCCATACTGTTTTCCAGAGTGGCTGCCCCAGCTTGCATTCCACCAACACTGTAGGAGGGTCCCCTTTCTCTGCATCCTCGCCAACATCTGTAGTTTCCTGACTTGCTAATTTTAGTTATTCTGACTGGTGTGAGGTAGTATCTCATTGAGGTTTTGATTTGGATTTCTCTGATGCTGAGTGATGTTGAGCACTTTTTCATGTGTCTGTTGGCCATTTGGATGTCTTCTTTGCAGAAATGTCTGTTCATGTCTTCTGCCCATTTCTTGATTGGATCATTTGTTCTTTGGGTGTTGAGTTTGATAAGTTCTTTATAGATTTTGGATACCAGCCCTTTATCTGATATGTATTTGCAAATATCTTCTCCCATTCTGCCGGTTGTCTTTTGGATTTGTTGACTGTTTCCTTTGCTGTGCAAAAGCTTTTTATCTTGATGAAGTCCCAATAGTTCATTTTTGCCCTTGCTTCCCTTGCCTTTGGCGATGTTTCTGGGAAGAAGTTGCTGAGGCTGAGGTCAAAGAGGTTGCTGCCTGTGTTTGCCTCAAGGATTTTGATGGAATCCTGTCTCACATTTAGGTCTTTCAACCATTTGGAGTCTATTTTTGTGTGTGGTGTAAGGAAATGGTCCAGTTTCATTCTTCTGCATGTAGCTGTCCAATTTTGCCAACACCATTTGTTGAAGAGACTGTCTTTTTTCCATTGGACATTCTTTCCTGCTTTGTCGAAGATTAGTTGACCCTAGAGTTAAGGGTCCATTTCTGGGCTCTCTATTCTGTTCCATTGATCTATGTGTCTGTTTTTGTGCCAGTACCATGCTGTCTTGATGATTACAGCTTTGTAATAGAGCTTGAAGTCCGGAATTGTGATGCCACCAGCTTTGCTTTTCTTTTTCAACATTCCTCTGGCTATTCGGGGTCTCTTCTGGTTCCATACAAATTTTAGGATTATTTGTTCCACTTCTTTGAAAAAAGTTGATGGTATTTTGATAGGGATTGCACTAAACGTGTAGATTGCTCTAGGTAGCATAGACATTTTCACAATATTTGTTCTTCCAGTCCATGAGCATGGAACATTTTTCCATTTCTTTGTGTCTTCCTCAATTTCTTTCATGAGTATTCTAGAGTTTTCTGAGTACAGATTCTTTGCCTCTTTGGTTAGATTTATTCCTAGGTATTATATGGTTTCGGGTGCAATGGTAAATGGGATCGACTCCTTAATTTCTCTTTCTTTTGTCTTGTTGTTGGTGTATAGAAATGCCACTGATTTCTGTGCATTGATTTTATATCCTGTCACTTTACTGAATTCCTGTATGAGTTCTAGCAGTTTTGGGGTGGAGTGTTTTGGGTTTTCCACATGAAGTATCATATCAACATTGATGGTACTTTAGCAAGAACCATTTTCAATGCAGAAATCATTGTGGTTGGTTGAGGGATGAATAGTAGGTGACCAAGGGAAGAGTAATCATAGCTTTTGCTTTCAATAAACTTGGTGATGCAGAGAAGGAAGAAAGTTTGTTGAGGTTCTAGCCATTTCAAACATCCTACTAAATTGTACTTGATCCTTTTGCTAATTCTATCCACCTTGTATTTAAAAAAATCAGATTAGCATTTCTAATTCTTTATTTTCAGGATACTTTTTCTCTAGTCAAAAGTATTTAGTGGTTCTGTTATGACTTGTTAAGTTAACCTCGTTAAGTGGAGCACAGGATACTAGATGGTGAGTTGTGGCTCAACAAAAGCCCTGAGAAACATGCTTTCATTATGTCTGCGAGTGGAGAGCTTTTGGGTTCCTAGTGCTAAAGGCTAATTGGTTGATTTAAACAAAAAGACACCCATGGTAAGCTTCATGGGTGTCTTATCTAGGGAACACACAAGGGGGAGGGTTTGGGAGGAAGGGGGGACTTTTGATCACAAGGGCAGTTGGGGAAGTCATATCGGGAACTTATATTTGTGTGTGACTCTCTGGGCTGTTATCTAGGGCATGTGCTGCATGTCTCAGTTTAAGGTCACTGGAAGCCCCCTGGCCAAACAAAATGGATGCTGAGGCAGCAATACCATGGAGTAGCTTGACTTAACTTGACAGCTGCCAACTTCTGTTATTAAAATGTCAATTGAAAGCTAAGAATGTACTTTTATTTACCAATAAACATTTAAAGATGTAATTTCAGAGGCAAATAGTGGAAAATTGGGAGTATTTCTAAATAATACTAGTTAACTGATGTGGCTGAGCAAAGAGTTTTGTGAAGTTCTGGGAGGAAACTTGGTGTCAAGTTTCAGTGCATCAGTAAATTGTGTGCCTCCTTCCTCCTAGCTGAATTATCAGCTAACTGAGAGATAAATAAGGAGTTATTACAGATAAAAACTTGATTGGGGGACATAGTTTAGGTGTACAGTAATAGTAATGAACCCAAAGAATTAGGTATATCCACCACTGTGTCCAGCACCCTGGGTAATTTCATGTCCACTTGCCCTACCTCATAGGAAACCTTTATTGTTAAGTTTGTTTTATTGATCAGAATATATGCTTTCTGAACAAGTAGCCTCCTGGAAGAGGAAAGAAAGGGAGGATTGATCCATGTGTGTCCAGTTCCTGCTCCTAAATATAAGGGGAGAAGTCAGTAAGGGGCAGAGCAAGGCCAGTATTTTTGCTCTGTTGGAAGGTACTTCCACAGTGAAGGACACATTAGGAATTGGAAAGAAATTCACTCTTAACTTTTGAGAAGGAAGACAAGGAAGGATTTTTGCAAGAGAATCCTAGACACTTAGAGCACTTGCATCAATATTTTGGAAAACTTCAAGAAAGAGTGTTCCTCCTCTACCATCTCTGAAATAACCCCCAAATTACCCTAATTCTTGAGTTTACTATGTGGAGAGCTATACCCTTGACTTAGTATTCATAATTTCCTGTTATTGACAGTGTCTCTTTTGAAAGGGACTGGCAGTTAACAAAACAAGGCACAACTAAACCTATGGCCGTATCTGTGAGGTATCATGTGAAATCAAAGCATCCACATTGGACCTTGGATAGTTAAATCTTATTCCTTATTGCCTTGAAATAAAGACCTTCCCTTCCCCAATACCAACATGAAATATGAAAATAAAAATATCCATGTAAGAAAATCTAAGTATGGCAGGCAGAACCAGAATTTAAGGTAGATTCTGGGGCATAGTTACATGAAGCATGAATTTGGTGAATACAAGTAGAAGATCAGATACCAGTTGACCACTGAGACTCTTTTCAGCTTTGTAATCAAGGCCAACTGCTCTAAATCTACATTTCATGTTCCTCTGTTCTACTCTCATTTTATGATTACACACTTGATTTAAAACTTTAAAATGTGATACTTTATGTACAACCATTGACTAATCCTACCTGGATCCAGAGTATAGTCTATCATTTTATATTTAAAAGAAAGGGGGGGGAAGCACAGCTCTTTATTTACCCCCAATTAAGCATTTGTTAGTTCACCAGGCATTTTGTTCAATTTTTTTTATAGCTTTTTTCTTGATAAACTTTACATTTAGACTTTTCTGAAAACTCAGAGCATAGATTCTCTTCATTATTATGTTGTGGATAAATCTTTTAGGAAGAGCATACATTTATTTCAGCTTTTATTGCTCCTTAGACCTAGACCTTTAATTCCTTAGAGAGGAATCAGTTACAATACTCAGGGATAATCTTCATTATAATGTTGACATATATCCTTCCAATTATAATACATCTGCAATTTACCTTAAAGTGTTGATTGCAAAGATATATCAATTAAAATTATATATTTTATGATACTTTATCAAGAGTTTTTTTTTTTCTCCCTAAAAGGAGATGGCTGAGAAGGAAGCTTGCCAATATTTTCTTTAAATCTTTTACAGGCTTGAACAACTGGAGCCATATTCTATATCTTGTAGTTTGGGGACCTTAATAATCAGCCTATGTATACAGTAGATAGGTACAAAATCACTTATCTGGGAAAGTCTTACCTTTGCGCAGTGGTTCTACTTTTGGAGTAGACGTCAATACAGGCAGCTGCTTCTCAACTTTCATAAGAATATGTCAACATTTCCCTTGGTTCGTCTGACTATTAAAGTAGCAAAAGAGAAAAATCTGTACTCAGACTCACTACTATTTTGATAGCACATCAAAACTCTGTTGAAAACACTGTTTCTTGAGATTATCTGAAGAATATGGTCCATTTCATTTGTCTAGAAATTCTAAAATTTCACTCCAGATTAAGCCAGTTATCAATTAGCTATATACTTGGACTCTATTATTTCTGCTTTCTGTAGAATTGTTTTAATTGAGAATTGACTTTTGAATTTAGCAAGGTGACCTCAACAAGTGCAGTTTCCGTGGAATAGTGGGGATGAAGCACCACTGGAATGGGCTCAAGGGAGAAATTTTAAATGAGCCTAAATAACTCTTTCTTTTGTTTTATTTTTGTCTTTTATTCTCTGATAAGAGAAACTGTGCCAATTTTTAGCACAGTCCTTGGACATAATAAGTGTTTTATAATATTGGTTGAAAAAAAAAAAGATTATCTCTAGGTAAACATGTATAAGGATTTATCTAAAAGGGATCCTAATAGTAGAATTGCTAGCTCGAATGGCCTAGCCACTTAAAATCCAATAATTTCTGCTAAACTCTCTAAAATGGACATAGACAACTCTTTAAAGAAATTTTGCTGTAAATAGGAGGGATCTGGAAAGAGAAATTGGGTCAATAGATATATATTTTAATTTTGGGGGAAATAATAGCATGTTTCTCTGCTAATGTAAAGAATCCATTAGAGAAGAAAACACTATTGATGTGAGAGAGAAAACAGAGGTTTATCAGTGCATTGCTTTGTGAAGTTGAATAAAGATGAAACCTAGTGCTTTGGTCTTAGCTAGGAGGTCACCCATAATAGGAGAGAAGATAGAACATATGGGTGGGTATGAATGCAGGTGTCTTATTCCAGTGTATGGAAACATAATTTATTTAACAAGTTTAGTGACTGGCATGTTTTTACTTTCAGGAGCTAAGCGGTGAAAATCTTTTCATCTTTGTATACTAAGAATGTCTTTGTGCAGGATCTATAGGATAAATCTCTAAAAATTGGATTGCTGGGTCAAAGGAAAAGCATATTTAAAATTGTAAAATGTGTGGACAAATTCCCATTCCAAAGACTCTTCTAATCCACACTGACACCAGCCATTTCTCCACCCCCTTACCAACAGTGAATTTTATCTATCTCTAATTTTGGTTGATCTGATAGGTAAAAAATGGCATCTCTTTATTTTGATTTTGTGTGTTTGGGAATATTCTTTCTCTTTCCAATTCTTAGGTGATTATAAACATTTTATTTGGACATAATTCACATACCATAAAAATTCACCTATTTAAAGTGTACAATTCAATGATTTTTCAAGATATATGTTGTAGCATGTGTCAGAACTTCAATCCTGAGGGAGGAGTTAAGATAGCAGAGGATTAGGGGTACCCTAAGCTTGTCTCCTCCCTCAATTACAGCTAGATAGTTATCAAATCACTCTGAACACCCGAGAAATCAATTGGAGGTCTGAGAGAACAAAAACTGGAGGTCTACAAGTAGAAAAATGACCACCTTTTGGAAGGTAGGAGGTGTGGAGACTTGAATTTGGGGGAGATATAGCTGTGGATATGGTGGTGGGGAGGGAGCCTGCTTACAGGGGCTACTGCAAAGTATTGTAAGCCATGGAGCACAAAATCAGAACTTTTAGAGTTCTGCTACAGTGGAGGATGTGCCTGGCTTAAAGGAGCTCAAGTAGAGACTAAGAACAGAATCCCAGGTATGACACCATGGTCTGAGGATACCCTGGGTTGCAAGAAGAACAGATGGTGCCTAAATGCTGCACTGTTCCCAGGCATAGACGTGTGGAAGCTGGCTGAGAACAGTGAGTCTAGGTGTTGGCTTTCTGCTCTGTGTTACCATAAACTGCGAACCACTGCACAGTCATCTGACTGCCTTCCTGGGATGGGTCCAGCAAAGGGCAGAAGTGGGGTGAGACCCTCCCTGGGAGGAACAGCATGGATCCATGCTGCCAGAGTACATAAAATTTGGATTTTTGAAACTTAGTCATTTGCCTGTGATAAAAAAGCTCAGACACAGGTTTCTGACAGAAACAGGGGAGACAAAAGTAATTGACAGCTCTTCTGTGAGGGCTTATTGAAAAGTGGTGGGGGGCATGAATTTTCAGCTCTGGGGCTAGAGGGCTGGGCACAGCCATATTCATCCCATCCATCAGTGCTGAATGCCTTCAGGGAGTAAAATAGCACCACCTAATGGAGTCTGGAGCCGCTTATACCAAGCCCTACCTCCCTCACCCTGGAGTCACACTTCCACTAGGGCAAGTCCACTTGAGAATCAGTGCTACAGGCCCGTCCCCCAAAAGACCAGCACATACAACTCTTTTACACAGTTTACTGATCATAGAATCTAGTTTCCTTTGTATTTTTATTTTTTATTGTTTTTTTATTTTCTCATTTTTTCACATATTTTTTTTACTAATTTTTTAATTTCTATTTATATATATATACTTTATTTATTTAATTATCTTTGTTTACTTTCATTGTTTTTTTTTTCTTTCTTATCTTGGGATCTAGATTCTTTTAACAAGCTAACCAAACACACCCAAGGTCTGTTTTTTTTTAATTGTTGTTATTGTTGAGTTTGTTTGTTTGTTTGTTTGTTTTTTGGTGTGTTTCTTCTTTTTCTTTCTTCTTCTTCTTCTTTTTTTCTTGGCAAAATAATGAGACAGAGAAATTCACCCCAAAGGAAAGAACAGGAGGTAGTACTCACAGCCCAGGGTTTAATTAATACAGATATAAGTAAGATGTCTGAAACAGAATTTAAAACAATGATTATAAGGATATCAGCTAGGCTTGAAAAAAGCATAGAACACCCTAGAGAATCCCTCACTGAAGAGATTAAAGAACTAAAATTTAGTCAGATCCAAATTAAAAATGCTATACCTGAGATGCAGTCCCAAGTGGAGACCATAAAAATGAGGATGGACAGAGCAGAGGAGTGAATCAGTGATATGGAAGATAAACCTATGGAAAATAATGAAGCTGAAAAGAGGGAAAGAAAGGTAATGTACTGCAACTTATTAAAACATAATAACATTTGTATCATAGAAGTCCCAGAAAATGAAGCGAAGAAAAAAAAGGGGGGCAAAAGGCTTATTTGAACAAATTATAGCAGAAAACTTCCCTAATCTGGGGAAGGACACAGACATCAAAATCCAAGAAGCACAAAGAACTCCCATTAAAGTCAAGAAAAGCCAACCATCACCTCGGCCTATCATAGTCAAATTCACAAAATACACAGAAAAGGAAAGAATCCTGAAAGCAGCAAGGGGGAAAAAAGTCCTTAACGTACAAGGGAAGACAGATCAGGTTCACAGCAGATCTGTCCACTGAAACCTGGCAGGCCAGAAAAGAGTGGAAAGAAATATTCAACATGCTGAATGGGAAAAATATGCAACCAAGAATTCTTTATCCAGCAAGGCTGTCATTTAGAATAGAAGGAGGAATAAAGAATTTCCCACACAAACAAAAACTAAAGGAGTTCATGGCCTCTAAACTAGCCCTGCAAGAAATTTTAAGGGGGACTCTGACTGGAGGGAAAAAAAAAAGACCAAAAGCAACAAAGACTAGAAAGGACCAGAGAACATCACCAGAAACACCAACTCTATAGGTAACATAACACAATGGGACTAAATTCATATCTTTCAATAATCATTCTGAACGTAAATGGACTAAATGCTCCAATCAAAAGACATAGGGTACCAGAGTGGATTAAAAAACAAGATCCATCTATATGTTGCCTGCAAGAGACTCATGTTACACCTAAAGACACTTCCAGATCGAAAGTGAGGGAGAACCATCTATCATAATGGATGTCAAAAGAAAGCTGGAGTAGCCATACTTATATCAGACAAACTAGATTTTAAAACAAAGACTGTAACAAGACATGAAGAAAGGCATTATATTAGGGGCACCTGGGTGGCTCAGTCATTAAGCATCTGCCTTCAGCTCAGGTTATGATCCCGGGGTCCTGGGATAGAGCCCCACATCAGGCTCCCTGCTCAGTGGGAAGCCTGCTTCTCCCACTCCTGCTTTCCCTGCTTGTGTTCCCCCCCACCCCTCTGTCAAATAAATAAATAAAATCTTTTTTTAAAAGGCATTATATTATAATTAAAGAGTCTATTCATCAAGAATATTTAGCAATTGTAAATATTTATGCCCCAAACTTGGAGCACCCAAATATATAAATCAACTAATAATAAACATGAAGAAACTCACTGATAATAATACAATAATAGTAGGTGACCTTAACACCCCAATTCATAGCAATGGACAGATCATCTAAGCAGAAAATCAACAAAGAAACAATGGCTTTGAATCACACATTGGAGTAGTTGTACTTAACAGATATATTCAGAACATTTCATCCTAAAGCAGTGGAATACACATTCTTCTTGAGTGCACATGGAACATTCCCCAGAATAGATCACATACTGGATCACAAATCAACCCTCAACAATTACAAAAGATTGAGATCATACCATGCATATTTTCAGACCATAACACTGTGAAACTTGAAGTCAACCATAAGAAAAAAATTGGAAAGACCACAAATACATCGAGCTTAAAAGACATCCTATTAAAGAATGAATGGGTTAACCAGGAAATTAAAGAAGAAATGAAAAAAAAAACGTGAAAATGAAAACACGACAGACCAAAACCTTTGGAATGCAGCAAAGGCAGTCATAAGAGGGAAGTATAATGCAACACAGGTCCATCTCAAGAAGCAAGAAAAGTCTCAAACACACGACCTAACCTTACACCAAAAGGAACTAGAAAAGGAATAGCAAATACACCAATGAAGTAGGAGAAAGAAAAGAAAAGATCGAGGAATTGGTCCCATTTGCAATTGTATGAAAACCAATAAGATACTTAGGAATAAACCTCACTAAAGAGGTAAAAGATCTGTACTCTGAAAACTATAGACACTTGTGAAAGAAATTGAGGAGAACACAAAGAAATGGAAAAGCATTCCATGCTTATGGATTATAACAAACATTGTTAAAATGCCTATACTACCCAAAGCAATCTACACATTTAATGCAATCCTATCAATATATCACCAGGATTTTTCACAGAGCTAGAACAAACAGTCTCAAAATTTTAATGGAACCACAAAAGACTCTGAGTAGCCAAATCGATTCTGAAAAAGAAAAATAAAACTGGAGGCATCACGATTCCAGATTTCAAGCTCTATTACAAAGCTGTAGTCATCAAGACAGTATGGTACTGGCACAAAAACAGACACATAGATCAATGGAACAGAATAGAGAACACAGAAATGGACCCACAAACTATATGGCCAACAAATCTTTGACAAAGCAGGAAAGAATACCCGATGGAAAAAAGACAGTCTCTTCAACAAATGGTGTTGGGAAAACTGGACAGCAACATGCAAAAGAATGAAGCTGGACCACTTTCTTACACCATACACAAAAATAAATTCAAAATGGATGAAACACCGAATTGTGAGACAGGAAACCGTCAAAATCCTAGAGGAGAACACAGGTAGAAACTTCTTCGACCTCAGCTGTAGCAACTTCTTATTAGACACATTGCTGGAAGCAAGGGAAACAAAAGCAAAAATGAACTATTGGGACTTCATCAAGATAAAAAGCCTCTGCACCACAAAAGAAACAATCCACAGGCAGTCTATGGAGTGGGAGAAGATATTTGCAAATGACATATCAGGTAAAGAGCTAGTATTTAAAATCTATAAAGAACTTACAAACTCAACACCCAAAAAACAAATAACCCAGTTAAGAAATGGTCAGAAGACATGAATAGACATTTTTCCAAAGAAGACATCCAGATGGCTAACAGACACATGAAAAGGTACTCAACATCACTCATCATCAGAGAAATACAAATCCAGGGAAATACAAAATGTGGATACCACCTCACGACCTGTCAAAATGGCTAAAGTTAACAACACAAGAAACAACATGTGCTGGCGAGGATGTGGAGAAAGGGGAACTGTCTTACACTGTTGGTGGGAATGAAAACTGGTGCAGCCACTCTGGAGAACAGTTTGGAGGTTCCTCAAAATGTTAAAAATACCCTATGATCCAACAGTTGCATTAATAGATATTTACCCAAAGAATACAAAAATATAGATTTGAAGGGACACATGCACCTGGACATTTATAGTAGCATTATCAACAATAGCTAACTATGGAGAAAGTCCAAATGTCCATCAACTTATGAATGGATAAAGAAGATGTTGTATATACATACAATGGAGTTCTACTCAGTTATCAAAAAGAATGATGAAATCTTGCCATTTGCAATGACATGGATGCAGCTAGAGTGTATTATGCTAAGTGACATAAGTCAGTCAGAGAAAGACAAATACCATATGATCTCACTCATATATGGAATTTAAGAAAGAAAACAGATGAACATATGGGAAGGGGGAAAAGGAAAAAAGGAGAGAGGGAAACAAGCCCTAAGTGGCTCTTAATGATAGAGGACAAACTGAGGGTTGATGGAGGGAGGTGGATGGCTAGATGGGTGATGGCTATTACAGAGAGCACTTATTATGATGAGCACTGGGTGTCGTATGTAAGTGATGAATCACTGAATTCTACTCTAGAAACCAATATTGCACTGTATGTTAACTAACAAAATTTAAAGAAAGAAAGAAAGAGAAGGAAGAAGGAAAGGAAAGAAAGAGAAATAAAGAACCTCATTTCTTTTCAGTGATATTCCACTATACAGATATACTGTATTTATTTTCTTTGGCTTATTTTTTTAAGGTTTCATTTTAATTACAATTGTTAACATACAGTATTATATTAGTTTCAGGTGCACAACATAGTGATTCAACACTTCCATACCACACCTGGTGCTCATTACAATAATTGCATTCCTTAATTCACCTACTTAACCCATGGATATACTATATTTTAAATCCATTCATCATTTGGGTTGTTTCCATTTTTCACTATTATGAATAATACTGCTATCAACATTTGTGTACAAGTTTTTGTGTGGACATACGTTTTCATTTCTCTTGGATATATACCTAGGAGTAAAATTGCTGGGTCATATAATAACTCTATGTCTAATATTTTGAAGAACTGCCAAACTGCTTTCCAAAGCAGCTGCAACATTTTACATTCCCACTAGCAATGTATGAAGGTTCCAATTTCTCCATATGCTTGCCAACAGTTGTTATTGCCTGTCTTTTTTTATTATTGCCATCCTAGTGGGTGTGAAGTGGTATCTCATCGTGGTTTTAATTTGCATTTCACTAATGGCTTATGATGTTGAATTTCTTTTCATGTGCTTTTTGGATATTTTTATATCTTTAGAGAAACGTCTATTCAAATCTTTTGCCCATTTTTTATTGGGTTATTTTTATTTTTATTTTTGAGTTTTAAGAGTTTTTTATACTGTATGCCAATCCCTAATCAGATGTATAATTTGCAGATATTTTCTTCTATACTGTGGGTTGTCTTTTCACTTTCTTGATAGTATCATTCGCAGCAGGAAATTTTTGAATTTTGATGTATTCTAATTTATTTTTTCTTTTGTTGCTTGTGCTTTTTAGTATCATATCTAAGAAACCATTGTCTAATCCCAAATCACAAAGATTTTACTCCTATGTGTTCTAGCCGTTCTGTAGTTTTAGTGCTTAGATTTGTGATGCTTTTTGAGTTCGTTTTTGTGTATGGTGGAAGAGGTCCAACCTTATTGTTTTTGCATATGTATACCCAGTTATCCCACTACCATTTGTTGAGAAGACTGTTGTTTTCCCCATTGAAGTGTCTTGACACCCTTCTCAAAAATCCAATGACTGTAAATGATTTATTTCTGGACTGTCAATTCTATTCTACTGACATATTTCTGTCCTTATGGAGGTACATTATATTGATAGTCTAGCTGTATAGTAAGTTTTAAAATTGAGAAATGTGAGTTCTTCAACTTTGTTCTTATTTTTGAAAATTCCTTTGGCTATTTTGTGTCCTTCACATTTCCATATGAAATTTATGATCATGTTGTCAATTTCTACAAAAAAGTAAGCTCCAATTTCACTGAGATCATGTTGAATTTGTAGATCAATTTGGGGAGTATTGCCATTTTAACAAATAAGTCTTCCAATTTATGAGCCTGAGATGTCTTTCCATTTATTTAGATCTTTAATTTTTCAACAGTGTTTTATAGTTTTAGGTGTATGAGTCTTAGAATTCTGTTATTAAATTTATTCTTAAGTATTTTATCCTTTTAGATGGTCTTAGAATGAAGTTGATTTTAATTTCATTTTCAGATTTTTATTGCTAGTATATAAAAATACATATATATTGACCTATTCTGCAATCTTGCTGAACTCATTTAGTAGTACTTATGTGTGTGTGTGTGTGTGTGTGTGTGTGCGAGCATGTGAGTGTGTGTGGTGTGTGTGTTACAATTTTCTCTATATAAGAAATGTTGTGATAATGATGTGATATGATGTGATAATGGACATCATTTTATTTTTCCAATGTGGATGCTTTTTTCCCCTTAATTATCCTTGCTAGAACCTCTACTACAATGTTAAGTGTCAAGAGTGAACATTTTGGTCCTGTTACTGATCTTAGGGGGAAAGCATTCAGTCTTTTACCTGAGTGTGATGTTAGCTGTTGGTGTTTCATAGATGCCCTTTATCAGGTTGAGGAAGTTCCTTTTAATTACTGGCTTGTTGAATATCTTATCATGAAGGGGTACTGGATTTTGTTAAATGTTTCTTCTGCATCTATGGGGATGATCACGTGTATTTTGTCTCTTATGTCAACATGGTATATTATTGATTGATTTTCATAAGTCAGAACAACCTTACTTTCCTGGATAAATTCCAGTTGGCACTGGTCCTGGTCTTTAATTTTTTTTTTATGTTGCTAGATTTTGTTCACTAGTAGTTTGTTGAGGATCTTTGTGTCTGGATTCAAAAGAGATATTGGTCTGTAGTTTTGGGGTTTCTTTTTGTGAGCTCTTTGCCTGGTTTTAATATCAGAGTAATAATGACCTCATAGAATGACTTGAGAAGTATTCCCTCCTCTTCTATTTTTTGCAAGAGTTTGTGAAGGATTGATGCTAATCTTTCTTTAAACGTTTGGTAGAATTCACGAGGGAAGCCATCTTATCTTAGCCTTTTTTTTGTGGAAAGTGTTTTTTTTTTTTCCTTAAATACAGATTCTCAGGTCACACTCTAGACCTATAGAATCAGAATCTGCATTTTTTTAAAGATTTATTTATCTATTTTAGAGAAAGCAAGGGTGGGGGGAGGGGCAAAAGGAGCGGGAGAGAGGATCTCAAGCAGACTCCACGCTGAGCGTGGAACCCTCGTGGGTCTTGATCTCATGGCCCTGAGATCATGACACCAGCTGAAACCAAGAGTCTGAGACTCAACTGACTCTGCCACGCAGATGCCCCTTTTGTGCAAAGTGCTTTATTACTAAATCAATCTCTTTACTTGTTATAGGTCTATTCAGATTATCTGTTTCTTCTTGAGACAGTTTCATAGTTTGTGTTTTTCTAGGAATTTGTTCATTTCACCTAATTTATCTAATATGTTGACATACAGTTGTGTATGGTCTTCTCTTTAATCCTTTTTATCTCTCTAAAGTTGGTAGTGATGGCTCCTCTTTCATTCCTGATTTTGGTAATATGAGTGTTCTCACTTTTTTTCTTGGTCGGTCTAGCCAAAGATTTGTCAATTTTGTTGTTCTTTTCAAAGGACCAACTCTTTGTTTCATTGATTTCTTCTATTATTTTCTATTCTTTGTTTGGTCAAAAGTTTAGAAATAGCTGAAGTAAAACCAGCGAATCACCAAAGTACTAATTGATTAAAATTTATTGTGCACCCACCAAAAGACAGTTTGCAAACTGAGAGCACTCAAACCAAAGCATGGAATGAGGTTCAGGGGTATATTGTTATAAAGCAGCTTATATAGTGAGAGAACAGTGGCTGTTTATTCTTCACAGTGATTGGTTATAATATTAGAATTTCTTCAAATGATGGGGAGCTGGTCAGTCATTACCTCATATCAACCTTGGGAAACAATTTAAATTTTGCTTATGATTTTCAGAGGCATAGGCAAGAACTGGCTCAGGTCAAGTTAGTCTTTTAAAATAAGCTAAATTATCATGGAACACTACATCAAAAACTAATGATGTAATGTATGGTGATTAACATAACAATAAAAAAATTAAAGAAAAAATAAAATAAAATAAGCTAAATTAATCTTTGTACAACTTAACTGGTTTTGTCTGTTCAGGGAATATTCAAGGCTATTCTCGGTTTTTGATTTTAACAAATCTCCCATTTTGGTCATTCTATCAGCAAGCTGAGAGTATGACCAAGCAATACAATGTTATTCTCAGTTACCACTGCTGATGTGGTCAGGTTGAAGAATCACATGTCCACTGTTTCTATTAGTTGCATGGTTAGGCTGGAGAGCCATGTAGTTTTCATTTTGTGTGGTTGTTGTTGATTTCATCCAGTTGTCTGATCCTAATGGATACCATTTGGCAAGTGAGGGGCCACTGACACACTTTTAAAAACCTCAAGAACACACTAGAGAAGTTAAAATGATGAGTACACAGAGAATAATAGCCAAGGACTGAAAAATTTCCTGGAGCACAGATTCCCAGGACTCAAGATTTAACCAATTAAATAACTCGTGGGTAATAATTTTTTAAGTTGGCATATCTATGGAAACAAAAGAAAAACAAAGTTAATAGTATGAGCAAATTAAAAATTCAGTCTCTAAGTTTAGAGAGCAGTCAGTTGAGAAAATTTCTAGGTGTCAGTTTCTCTACGCATCTTCAGATGGGGTGAGGTGGCAATCTGACAGATTTTCCTGGTTTGCAGTTTGAATTGCCCTCGTGATCTTTCTGAGTGCTATTAGCAGCAGACATGAAGTTTGTCCACACATGGGCTATTGTGATGGTTTCTCTGAAGGTTGTATCAAGTTGTCCAGCATTAGCTTGCATGACTTTGAGAAAAGGACAGTTTTAGTTCCCCGGTGATTCCAAGTGGAAAGAGTGGGAGAAAATTGGAAATGTTAGTTTGGAGAGTACTAACTTAATATTGGAGAAAACCAGAAGAATTCAGGATCCAGTCCAGTTTTCCAGGTGGAAAACAAAACCTCAAAGATAGTTAGCAGGACTAGAATCTGATATCAACAAAGGTGTATGATGAAAGCATAATTTTTCTATAATCACTCCCATTTCTGTCAAAGATAACTGTAGTAAGACTGATTTGTTTGCAAATTAAGTCTGCTTTCAATAAACTTGGACTCATTATTTACATAAGTTCCGCAAGAAGAGTGATAAACTATATACCTCTTTTAAATCTGCATTGCTGGAATTTTCTTTTTCTTTTTTAAAGATTTTATTTATTTATTTATTTATTTATTTATTTATTTATTTGACAGAGAAAGAGAGCACAAGCCAGGGGAGCAGTGGGCAGAGGGAGGGGGAGACCCTGACTCGACTCAGGGCTTGATCCCAAGACCCCAGGATCATGACCTGAGCCACCCATGCACCCCTGCATTGCTGTAATTTTTATAAGGAACTTCAGATTCAATTTTCAAAAGCTTCCTGAGGCTAGGAACTCAAGCCAAGGACTTGTCTAATTGTGTCCTGTTACAAGGAGAACAAATTCTTTTTTTTAAAGATTTTATTTATTTGACACAGAGAGAGAGGGAGAGAGTACAAGTAGGGGGAGCAGCAGGGAGCCCAGTGTGGGTCTCCATCCCAGGACTCTGGGATCATGACCTGAGCTGAAGGCAGACGCTTAACCAACTGAGCCTTCCAGGCACCCCAGGAGAACAAATTCTTACTGAACTTACACAAATACATGTATTGTCATGAAAAATAAGAATATTTAATAAGAGTTTCTTAATACTGGAGGGATCAGGTAATGAGAAAAGGATAAATATTTCAACCTTCATTGCAAAGATCCACTTTACCAAATCGCTATAAATTATGCATAGCTTGAAAGAGAGGAGAAAAGGGAGTCCTTTAAATCTGAAAAAGAAAGCATTAAAGAATTAGTAATGTTTTAAATAAAGTCATAAAAATTATAATTATCTTTATCAGTTCATTTGGTGTTATTGTTTTGTTTGATCTTGGGTTAGCATCTTTATGAATCAATTGGTTTTCCATTAAAGTTTTAGAAATTCTTACCCAGGGGCGCCTGGGTGGTGCCTGGCCGGTTAAACGTCTGCCTTTGGCTCAGGTCCTGATCTGGGGGTCCTGGGATACAGCCCCACAGGGAGTTCCCTGGTCAGTGGGGAGTCTGCCTCTCCCTCTGCCCTTCCCCCTCCCTCAATCTCCTGCTCATGCACTAGCTTGAGTGCTCTCTCTCTCTGTCTCTCAAGTGAATAAATAAAAATAGCTTAAAAAAAATTCTTACCCAGTTTCAGTGTACAATCTTTAAGTTATCAGAAACCTGCATTTTAGAGTACCTGTCAGTGTCTTTTCTGTGAATCTCTTTGAAGATAAGGCACTTTTGCAGGAACACTTTTGCATAAACATCAGTGTAAAACAATAATTGTCTGTAAATGACAAAAGACTTAAAAATGGCCATGGTTAAAGATCTGGTGAGAGTTCACATACATATACACACAAAAAATGATGCAATTGATAAGTAAATTTGGTTATTTTTGTGACATACAATATACTTTAAGATAATTATTAGAATTATGACTAACATACAAAGTGGGAAAGGAAGCTACTAGAAGTAATAAAGGTGAAAGAAAGTAACCATATAAAGAAAGTGAGTATTAACTGTGAACTGGAAAATTTATAAATATATTTCATAATTTCTAAAAGCATATTCTTCCTCATAGTAAATTTTTCAGTGTGGTACAAAACATGTTTATTAATAGACCCAAATATCTTTTGTCTCCCTGAAAAAATTTAAAAGCCAGAAATAGATAAACTTATGTTTAGCCTTTAATGTTTATCTTATTTGAAATGATTTAAATATGCAATGAGTATCCATTATTTAGTTTGACTTAATATAAATTTTTTATCTTATTTACATTTATTTAAATTACTTGTTTTAACAATTATGCTTGGACTAGACATTAAACAGTTAACTTTTATCTTATTTTTCTTGTTGACAAATTTTGAAGGTATAGAAGTAGGATGAGCTTATTTGATTCCTAAACACAGGCAGAAAAGTTGCATGTTTGCATTACATTTTAATATTGACAACTCTGAACACATGCTTGTTTTTATTAAACCAACAAACTTAAACTAGCTTTTATTTATCAAAGATTATCCCAGATCATGTGAACTTGAAAAACGTTTGGGTTAGTTTCTATGTTTCTGAGGGTGTACACGATTTGTATAAATGCTTAATTTTCTTTAAGCCAATTAAATGGAGCTCTTTACAAATTAATTTTGGCAATACTATTCAGAAGTAGAAAAATATCACATATCTGTAACGTACATACATAGACATACATAAACATATAGATGGACACAGATATAGCTTTTGTTTGAAAAATTTTAGCCATGTCTCACATACAAAACTCAACAGTTGGATCCAAATTGTGTTTCTGGAAGATGGACTAAATTAAGGTTATGCTCAGATGGCCAAGAGTTTTTACTAAAGATTTTTTATTTGCATGCTATAAGGATCCTTTTAGAGCTGTTTTTTGAAATTTGTCTTTTAGAAATTTCTGCATACTAATCAAAGAATGCATTCCATTGTCTCTGAGAGGTTTGGAATTCTCTCTTTTAAGGGTGCCCCTTAAGGTGGACTTCCCTAAGTTAAAGATTCCCCAAAGTGGCCCCTACAATTCCAAAAGTTCACCCTTTTTCCAAAAAGGCACAAGATCCTGGTCCGTAGACTAGGTGGAAGCCAACTTTGCCTTTGGATTCCCTAAGACCTTTTAACTAAGAGTGGCTCTGTTTTCTAACAACTGTTCTAAAACACATGGAATCACATGTTTTAAACACCTTTTTGAACAAATTGGACGTACCAAGAAGCTTCAATAAACAAAATATAGGTATGCACAATAAAGTTGGAGAGCTCAAAATGCCGAGAGAACAGAGCTCAGAACCAAGACAGATCCTCAAATTCCAGGGTTGGTGAGAAAGCAGCGAAAGCTCAGTGGCCTCTGTGAATACCAGCACCTGTTTGCTCACTGGCCTTGGAGTCATTCGGGATCTTCTTTGGATCCCACTTCTGATGCCATGAAATGTCCAAAATTCATAAACAACAGAAGTAAAACCAATGAATTACCAAAGTAGTAATTAGTAAAATGTGCACACATCAAAAAGACAGTTTGCAAACCAGAAGCACTCAAACCAAAACATGGAGCAAGACTCAAGAGCATAGCAGCTTACATAGTGAGCCCACAGTGACTGTTGATTCTTCACCGTCATTGATTATATTAGAATTTTCTTAAGTGACAGGGAATTGGTCAGGGGTTACCTCATATCAACTTTGGGAGGCAATTGACATTTTGCTTTTCATGATTTTCAGAGGTATACATAAGAAATGACCCAGGTCAAGTTAGTCTGGCAAAATAAACTAAGCTAAGCTTTGTACGAGTAAACTGGTTTTGTCTGCTCAGGGAATTTTCAGGGCTGGTCTTCGTTTTTCTAATTTTTTTTTATTTTAACACTTTCATTTATTACTACTGTAATTTTTACTATTTCCTTTCCTCCAGTGACTTTAATTTACTCCTCTTTTTCTAGTTTCTCAAAGTGGAAGCTTAGGTTATTGATTTGAAAGCTTTCTTGGCTTTAATATAAATGTTCACAGCTATGAATTTCTCTCTGAGACTGCTTTTGCTGCATCCCATAACTTTTAGTGTGTTGTGATCTTGCTTTCATTCATCTCAAGCTATTTTTTGATTTCTTTTGTGATTTCTCCTTTGATCCATTGGTTATTTAGGAGTGTGTTGTTTAATTTCTGTGTACTTATGAATTTCCCAAATTTCCTTTTGTTTTTGACTTTCTGTTGGAGGCCACACTTTGTATGATTTCAATTCTCCTAAATTTATTGAAGCTTGTTTTCTGTCCTAACACATGGTCAGTCCTGGAGATTGTTGCGGGTGCACTTATCAAGAATGTGTACTAAATAGTTGTTGGGTGGAATGTTCTATGCATGTCTGTTAGGAGCATTCCCTTTTAGTAGTTATCATTTTTGATGTAGGAAAGTAAGTTTTAGACTGACAAAAATATAGACAGTAACTCTTTGGTTGAGAGGAACACTGACTATGTACATTAAATGTATAGAAAATTTAAATAAAAGCATTATGAGGTATTCTCTAAAAATATGTTGCCCTCATTTCCACTTCTGGACTTTATCCTTTCTTAGATTATAAGATCACATTCTTTTAACTAGACAAGTATGTATCATTACAGAAAAGGGCAAGGATTCAAAGACACAGAATGAAGCTTTGCAATTGACCGCCATTTTTCTTCTCATAGAAAAGTAACATACTTAAAACTTAAAAAAATAAATTGATATCTATCATAAAAACTAAAATTCTCCGTAGGCATTTTAAAACACATAATATAATATGACACCTGCTTGAATTAACAAACATGTAACTTATAGGTTATGTGTTTTATCCTGCTTCTTTAAACAAGTTTTTTTCTTCTTCATGTGGTTTAGCTTCTTTTCTCAGTATCTCTTCTCAGTTTATTTGCAGGGAGGAGAGGTGGTTCTTTTACTTGTTCTCCCCATGGCGTTGGATGTTTAATGATTGATTTCTTTTGTTTTCATGATAATGAATATAACATTGATCTCAGTTATTAGGGTTATTATTTTATTTTTCTATCTCAGTTTTCAATGGAGGGAAAAAATGCTATGGGAATATTAGAAAACAAATTAGAAGAGTTCTTCCATTTACATGCGGATATGTCATAGTAATTATGACCACTTTCTTACTTTTCCTTCCTTTCCAACTAAAGTGCTCCCTTCCTCTCTCTATCCTTCCCTTCTTCCTTTCTTTTCTCTCTCTCTCCCTTCCTTCCTTTCTTCCATCCAGTAAAAATTGTTGACCCTTTCTATTAGTCTTAACAATGTATTCTCCATAGCATTCTCCTCTAGCTATATAATTTTTTTGGGAGAATGTGAGGGAACATAGTATTGGGGTTCTTTTCATTGAAAGTGACAGAAACTCAATTTAAACTAGTTTAAATATAGGGAAAATTTATAGGTTCATTTTTTTCAAAGATCTAAGGGATGCCTACATACAGACAGATTCAGGGGCTCAAGTAATGTCGTCAGGATTCTGTGTCTTTCCTCTCGTAGCTCTGCAATTTTCACTTGGCTTCTCTCCATGTGGTAGTAAGATGGCCAAGAATGGCCCAGGAATCTTCTATCTCAGCAACCCCAGGAGAAAGAGGACTTCTCTAATATCCATATATCATAACCCCAGAATACATTAATTTGGTCTGCTTGGGTCAAGTGGTCACTCCTGAGCATCATGGCGATGGGGCACCATGGTGGGAAGGGTGGGAGATGTGGGAAATGAGGCACTGTGATTTTTAGTTCTGTCAAGATCACATGGAATCCTAATGATGAAAAATGCAATTTAAAAAAACAGCTTAATCTGTGAATAAAAATATAAGGGTCTTTTGGAATTAATAATGCAAATTCTTGAATCGGGAAGTAGAAACAATTTTAAAGAGACAAACTTCATAAGCACTTGGTGCTTATGCCACTAAATTTCCACTATCTGTTGCAGAGAATATAAGGCTTTCTCATGAGCCAGGACTACTGTGTGACTTAGTTTAGTGAGACTCCAAAAAGGGAAGACAACTTTTTTTGCAACAGCTTTATTGAGATATAATTAATATACCATAAAATTCAACCTTTTAAAGTAGTATTATAATTCAATGGTTTTCAGTATATTTAGACTTGTGCAACCATAACCCTTATCTTATTTTATTTTATTTTTTAATTTTAAGTAGGCCCCACCCCCAACATGGGTTTTTTTTTTTTTTAACATGGGGTTTGAACTCACGACCCTGAAAGTAAGAGTTGCATATGCTCTACTGAGTGAGTCAGCCAGGTGCCTCACCATTATCTGATTTTAGAATATTCTCATCATCTGAAAAAGAAAGCATTAGCAATCACTTCCCATATGCTCTTCCTGAGCCCTTGGCAACCACTTAATCTACTTTCTGTCTCTACAGATTTGCCTATTTAGGACATTTCATAAAAATAGAAATATACTTATTGTGACTAGCTTCTCTCACTTAGCATAATGTTTTCAAATTTCACCCATGTTAAGGTATATATCATATTACTTCATTCCTCTTTAAAGTATGGCTATACCACCTTTTGTTTATCCATTCATCAGTTGATGGACATTTGGATAATTTCCACTTTTTGGTTATTATGAGTGATTCTTTGAATAGTCATGTATCAGTTTTTGTGTGGACTTCCATTTTCAATTCTCTTGAGTATATTGTAAGTAGTGGAATTGCCACATCATTTGGTAACTCTATGTTTAACATTGGAGGAATTGGGGAAGTCAAATTTGATAGTTTATCAGTGATGCATTCTAGTGTTCCTATATATCCCAACACAAAAGGGAAACATACCGCTCCAGATTTTTTCCCTTGATTACAGATATCAGTCTGTCTCAAATGCTGCCTATCATAATTTCTCCTATATTCTAAAACTCATCGAGACTGGAATGGACTCTCTGAGGGTCAATCCAGTCCATCAGTCTGTGCCAAGCAACGGACCCAGTGTGGAGCTTTTTATATGCTAAGGACAATGGCAGGAAAGGAGCACAGGGTAAAATGGAAACATAAACCCAAACAAAATCTGTAGTTACACTTTGTATCACTCAAGGGTCAGTTCAGAAAATACTGTAGATATACGAAGCAGAAAAAGATCAAATACAAGGCAGTAGGCACTTATACATCATTAAAAGTGCAGGAGGAATAGAAGAAGAGAGTTAGTGCCAGGCTTCTGGTTTCAAGGTTGCATATCACCACCATTCTTCTCCAGAGATCAGACACTGCTAGTATCACCCAGAAGTGAGTAAACTATGAGTGTCTCATCAGAGCTTCCCTGCACCATAGAGATGGCAAATACACATGAGTTCAGAAGCTGTCAACTCACATCTACCCCAGAAACTGCTTTCCCCTGCACTCTCCTGAAGAGGAAGAACAGCCTCTTTTCTTTCAAGTCTCATAGAAGTGCTTATCATTGGCAGAACTTAAATCATGTGGAAGCCAGGGAAGTGTCATTTTTGGCATTCCAGCTTGGCAATACAGGAGAATACAGGAGGATGGGGATAGAGAACATGGGAGAAATGGAAGCGCAGTTATAATAGACAACGTCTAGTACTTTGTCAGATACAATTCAAATCAGACAACCTAAATTGCCATTAGGAAAGAAACATTTTATTCAGGTAAGTAGCAAAGTAGCAAAGGCTTTCCAGGGGAGTATCAGGTCAAGGTATTGTCATTTGCTGAAGTTAGTCAATGACGTCCACATTCTCCCTGCCCCATGTGTTTCACCCCACTCCATTAATCCCCTGACTCAATTTTTCTTCCAGTTGTCTTCTATTTTTTCCTTTTTTTAAAGTAGGCTCCATGCCCAGCATGGAACCCAACATGGAGCTTGATCTCACAACCCTGAGAGCAAGACCGGAGCTGAGATCAAGAGTCAGAGGCTTAACTGACTGGGCCACCCAGTCTCCCCCCTTCCATCTATCTTCTAAGTCCATTCCTGAATCTAGGCCAACCGGTACCTAAAACAATATAATAGATATAATATAATAGATATTTTTTCTTTTTTTTTTGAAAGGGAAAGAGAGAGAGAAAAAGGGAGAGGGAGAGAGAGAGAGAGAGAAAGAGAAAAAGAGGGAGAGGGAGAGAGTGGGGAGGGGCAGATGGAGAGGGAGAGAAAATCTTAAGCAGGCTCCATGCCCAGCACAGAGCCCCACATGGCGCTTGATCTCATGAACCTGAGATCATGACATGAGCCAAAATCAAGAGTTGGACATTTAACTGACTAAGCCACCCAGGCACCCCTATCATAGATATTTTTTAATATTAGTAGTTCCTTTCCCCAAACTTCTCTCTCCTTTCAAGAGTCTTTAAATTTCTACACCCTCCTCGCCTGTCATTTACTTTGGCTAAATAATGCCCACAACATTATTCACAAGTTTAAGGTTAGGCAGTGATCCTCAACGGAGGAGATTTGGCCTCCTACAGGACACTTGGCCATGTCTAGAGACATGTGGCGATGGGGGAAGACTACTGGCAAATAGAGGATAAAGGCCAGGGATGCTCCTAAACATTCTAGCATGTATAGGACTGCCCCCCACAACAAAGGATTCACAGGCCCCACAAGTCAAAAGTGCCAATGTTGAGAAACTTTGGGTTGGAGTATGGAAGAAGGGGGGAAAAGGCAAAAGAATTGAATGCTAAAGGAGGGAAGAAGTAAAGATAATAAGATCCAGCAGGGTCAGCAAACTTTTTCTGGAAAGGACCCAGAAGGTAACTATTTTAGGCTTTGGGGACCATAAGCTCTCTGGTGGCAACCACACAGCACAGCCATAATTAATATGTAAATGAATGCCTGTACCCATGTTTCAATAAAACTTTATTTAAGGGCACTGACATTTAAATTTCATACAATTTAAAGTGAGAGAACTGGACAAAAATAACTATGGTAGAATACCACATTAGTTTGGTGTTCATACTAGACAGATTAGGCTAGATTATGCTGAGGGACAGACAACCTCAAAATCTCAGTGGTTTACAATAACAAAGGGCATTTCTCACTCACAGTGCAGGTGCACTGTGTGCTGGCTACGTTCTGCTCCATGCTGTTTTCATTCTAGAATTCAGACGAATAGAGGCACCCTTATCTGGAACATTGCTGGATCTAATGGCAGAAGAAAAACGGAGGGCATGGCAAACCTGTGCTGACTTTGGACATTTTTTACTCAAATCAGCATACATCACTTTTCCTCATCTTTCACCAGCCACAGTAAGTCACATAACCATGCTAGACTTCAGTGGGGTGAGATAATGGGATCCTTCCCAGGGAAGGGCAGGAACGATTTGTGAACTATACCACAGTCAGACACACTGCCTCTCCTTAGTGCCTTCACTTGCTGAGGTTTGGTTATTCTTGAACCCAAGTTTACTGTGTTATCCAAACTAGTGTCATAAGTGGGGACTAGGAGCCATAATAATGACAATAAAAGCACCTACTGTGTATTCGGTAATTATTTCCCATACATTAAGGCTTTACCTGCATTCTTGCATTTCATTCTCACAGCAACCCGTTAAGGTAGTTATTATTTTTATCCCCACTTTATAGATGAGGACACTGAGCAACAGAGAGATTAAGGTAGTTGACTACCAAGGAGTTGAGATTCAAATCCAGATCACTCCAATTTATTTTTTTTATTTTTTATTTTATTTATTTAAATTTAATTAATTAACATATAGTGTATTATTAGTTTCAGAGGTAGAGTTCAGTGATTCATCAGTTGTATAAAACACCCAGTACTCATTACATCAGGTGGCCTCCTTAATGCCCATCACCCAGTTACCCCATCAGATCACTCCAATTTTAAAGCACATGTTTCTATTCTAACACTGTGGTTAAGAACATAGATTCTGGTGATAAACTGCCTAGGTTCGAAATCCCGGCTGGTGCCAGACACTACTTTATGGCTCAAGCCATACAACTTCTCTGTCTCAGTTTCTCCATCTGTAAAATAAGATATTAAAGTACCTACTTCATGGGGTTTTTGTAAATGTAAATATAGAAATTAAGGTATGTGGAGTGCTAGCATTTAGAACAGTGCTTGGTTTAAAAAAAGTTTGCTATTATTATTATTTGCTAATGTTTTAGAAAGCTCCACTGGTAATTTTATTCCCCTACTTTCTGTTCCCTCCTTGTTCTCAATTTCCTTTTAAGAATTACTGTTCTAGATTTTTGTTCCCACCTTACATTTACCTATTTTGGGACTAACACTTTACCAACAGAGAGGATGAACTATAGGAATACTGTTGCCTTCAACCCAACTGTATGTGTCTGCTTCCCAGACCTTCCCGTCACTTTTATGTTCTTGGTTTATTATTTGAACTCCTAGTTTATATTTATGTGCATGGCAATGATCTGGAATACAGGAGTAGACTGCCTAGGTCCAAGGCAATAACACTGGCCCTGCTCCTTGCTACATGACCTTGCTGATCATTTCTTCCAGTTAATTTTTTAAAGTTGTTGGCTTACTACAGTTGAATTTTGGAAACAATATACTAATTTTCCTCCCTTGTGGAAATCAGGACAAACCAAGCAAGCAAAGTAGTAAATTGTTTTTGGCATAGGTCTATCGGTCATCAGTCTTTTAAAAAGCAGATGCTGTTTGAGAAGGGCCTAATGGACTAGTGAAGTTATTATGACAGAGTGTGCACAGCTCTTTTGCGTGGTGCAAAGAGAACTAAACAATTCATTTTCCATGTTAGTGCTTAAAATGGAATGAAACAGAATGACTTGGAGGCAAGTTGGAATTGTTTTATTTACCATCCCCCTCAAACTTATATTTTTCTTTAAAAAATGTGTTTATTACATAAAGCAGGACAAACCCCTCTTATTTGTTGACTTGAAACAATACATAGACTTCAAGTGCTGGTTTTGATTGTGATTAATTTGAAGTTAGGGTGTTAAACCTCATGAGGATAGTAGGGCTTTCCTGATGCTTTATGGTGTCAATGTGTTTTTTCTTCTGAAGTCATTTAAAATAATATTTTTAAAAGTTCTGGTCTGGAAATTTCTTTTTTTTTTAATCCTCCCCCCTCCCAAGTCTGCTTTGAATTTGTCAGTTTAGCTGTGTAGATTGAGAAGCGATAATTAAAAAAATAGCAGTAGGAAAGTTTACAAAGAATGAGAACATTTAATTAAGGTACATTATTATGTAGATAAAGTCAAAGCTAAGATTTTGATTGTTTTCATGTGCTTCAATTATCATCAAATCAATCTTAAATTATTTTTTACTTCTGTAAGTTCCAAATAAATTTAGATTTTCTAGATATAGCAGACTGAAATATAGTCATTTACCTTCTTTGCTGTCTGGTGGACTTAAATTGTGGATCTACTAGGCATCAAGTGCCATATTGAACATATTCTTGCCACTGGCTTCTACAAAACTGATGTCTTTAATCAAGTCACGAATATAAATTTGATCAGTGCTATTCTGTATGGATTAGGATCTAAGGGCTTATACATAAAAGTTATCTATAAGAAGATATATCCTCAGATATGCAGAGTCATGCTGGAGACATACATGGGATTCTTCATTTTCACACTTAGATTGCTAGGTTAGATCAAAGCTAAATTCTAATTCCATTTAGTTTTATAGAATAATCAGCCTTCTCTCTTTCCTGACCAGTCTCCAATTATTTAGCCTTTTTTCTCTAAAATCCACAGAGCAAAGTTAAGCACTATCTTCCCTCTAATGTCATAGCGTATTTGAAGGAGCTTTGTAGGGAATAAGACAGGGCGACAGAGTACCAAGCATGAAAAAGGCCAGGTTCTTGAACTGCATTTGCCTCATGCTCAATTATTTGGGGAATGCTGTAGTCATTATTATTTGAAAGTAAAGTGACACTGGAAAACAACATATTTTCTTCAGGTTAATCATTCAGATTTATTTTAAAAAGGAGAACAGAATCCTCTTGTTGATTTTATAGTGAAGGCAATAGCCATTTCTTTGGCTAATTCATGAGTAAAATTTAAACCTGGGTTACTTTGGTAGCATTTAAAGGAGTAAGACACATGTGAATACAATGATATTAAATATGTGTAATTCTGAATAATAAAATAAAAATTAAGATAATAACTTTGGTCCCTCAAGTACTGGTATTTAAGCTTTAAAAATCAATCAAGAGAGAAGATTAAGGGGTGTTTCTTTGGTACTAAAAATGTAAAGCTAAGACCAAATTGTTCTATTTTCACAGATTTAAGATATAAAGAATGATAGAGACATGAAAATGGCTATTAAATTCTCTGTAGTTTGCAAAGAATCTCCTATGAAGTACACTTAGAAGAAATCCCTGAGTGCATTAACTACTCTATTAGTATCTTCCTTCATAAACAAAGAAGAACAATTTAAAAGCTTTGCAAGACACAGAAACACATTACTTTTCAAAAGCAGTATCTGCGTATAAGGTTCCCTCCACAGTGCTTATAAATTTGGCCACCAAAGATGTAATAGGAGAAACAATAGATTCACAAAATTAAAATGATATTTGGACACATCAACCATTCTTAATGTAAATCCAAAAACCACTGTCTTATGGTGTTTCTATTTTGTCTTAACCACTCAATATTGTTTTTCACTGTTTCCAGCACTTGCACCCTAGGTTTTTCTCCTGCTCCAGCATCTGGGTATTTTTTGAAAAAGCTCTCCATCTAGAAAAGAGAGGGCAATAATTAAGAAAGTCATCTTCAGCCCAATTAGTCTTCAAGGCTTTTATTTACAAGCTAGGTTGATTTCCTTCTTCCCTGGAAATTCATGATCATCGCACAACACTGAGTTACATGTCCTGGTGCATCAGTTAGACTGAGCCCATCTCTCAGACTGGCAATTGTCGCCCGTGGCTTTTGGACTTTGGGCAGCACGCCAGGTCTAGAGAGGCTCTGCCCTCTTGGGGAAGGAGAGCGGCACACCAGCGGCTGCGTGCCCCTAGGTGCTTCTGCTGCTTCTCTATTTTCTGTGCCTTCCTCAGTGTGCTCCCTGGAAAACCCAGTCGGTGGGATGTGGGCTTTGCTTAGCCTTTCACTCCAGGGGTTGGGAATATTTTAATATACTTTCAGCTCCTTTATTAAGGCCTCGTAATAACAGCTCTGTTAATCTTGGTTCTCTCTTTTGTCTTCCTTCCAAAACCTTCCCCCAAACTCAATCATAGTACTGTTTGCCACTTAACAAAAATAAGAATTATTTTGTTCAGAAGAAATGTTAACATTCCAATATGTAATAGACAGACATTGAAAATTCACACAATCTCAATTTTCCAATATTAATAAACATTTTTCCCTCCGGGAACTGAGATATTTGAAACCAAAACGTCTTTAAATTCCAAAACTATGAATTTTGAAAGGAATCAAATCTTGACTCTCTTATTCCAAGTTACAATTACGAGGGAAGGGGAAACATACTGCCCACACTTTGGTAAGCCCGAAGGTCTCCAGTGGCCTTCTATGGCTCTCAAGGCCTCAGCTTCCTCAACTTTTACCCTTTGTTTCTTGGTTATTTGAACTGTTTCCAGTTTAGAAAAAGTAAGTCTACATTTAATTAGAGATAAAAATTACTACTTTCTCCTTGTCCTCTGAGATCTGAATAGAGAAAATGCCATTTCCATTTGAAAAAAAAAAAAGTTTAATTCTGTTCTTCCTAGACAAGTTTAGAGGGATTTAACTTCATACCTGCCAGAGCTGTAATTCAGTGTTGAAAGGTTCTGCTATGGTGACAATCCTGCCAAGGTTTCTGTCATTGAGTGTATATCTGAAGAGAAATTTAAAGACGGAAGAGAGAATATAAGTGTCAAGAACTTTAAATCCTTTCTCTCGATGCAGACATTTCCTTTTGATTTTGTGGGTTTTTAAAAACGGTACTTTTCAAAGTAAGCAAACACCGTGAGTAAACACATTTAATCTAAAATTTCTATTCAGGAAAAATTCTTAGAACATCCTCCAGCCTTTTTGTAGACAGAGCCACAACACCACCCCAGATGTGTTAGACCACTGGTTGGATTCCCCCGATCTTTTTGTCCTGCACACAGGAGAACCCAGATGGAGATTACACTTCTCCGCCTCCCTCACAGCTTAGGTGTGGACGGGTGCCTCAGTTCTTGTCAGCGGGACAGGAGTTCAACCTCTGCCTCCTTGCTTAAGTCAAGGAAAATTGCTTGCCCTCGACTTCTTGTTTTATTTTCCCCCTTCTTCCAAGCTTCAGCCACACTGACAGGATAAGGCCCTAAGGCCTTGTGGGGCAGAACCCTTTAACGACTTGGAGTGCTCATTTCAGGAGACTAACATGAGTGAGAAATAATTATGTATGTCCGTTGCAGCATTTCTGTGTTCCCACACAGAAAATAGCTCTAGTCCCCTTTACCCTGACAAATCCTCCATGCATCTTCCCGCAGGTACAGAAATTTGAATATAAGCTATTTATTCTTCTTTCAAAAAGCTTTATTAGCTACTCGCCTACTATATTAGTCTGTATCAGCCTATATGATCTATATTAGTCAGGCCAGGCAAAGACACTTGAAACTAAATGTAAAGATAGGATTTTAGAGATGATACTCTATTCCTGTCCTTGTCGCTCTCATAAAGAGCAAGAATCAGAGATTTCCTTACAGAACATAATACAAATGATTGTGATACAGATAAAAATCTCATCGCAGACAATCACAGTGTGAGAAAAACAACCACAAGAATTATGTACTAACTTTGAACCACTGGAATGCTGGGGAAGGATAAAAGAAAACATATCGCTATAGGAGAGGTAAACAAACAGGAGAAGAAATTTTACACTTTAAAATTATCACATAACAAAAGCAGAAGCCATGGAGATAAAAGCTAACAAAGTTTGTTGTACGTATTTTTTAAATTTTTATGCTAAAAAGCTCATAAAATTAAGTCAAAATTCATTTTTTTGTTGTTGTGGAAAGAGCAAATATTTTCACTGTACAAAGAACACTTACAAATTGGTAAAAGGGAGAAATACGCCAATGTGAAATTATCAAAAAATCAGTCAGCAGTTTGCAAAAGAAACATAAAGAGAAAATGTATCAATGGGAAAAAAGACGAAATGTTCTAATAATTAATAATGATTTTCAGTGAACTAGGTCCAGGGCTCACTCTTATCACAAACGTCATTGAATTGAAATCCACCATGTCTTTCATCTCTCATGTCTTAGCAGTCTAACATAAGCAATTTCCCTTTACTTAATGTCATCAGTCATTATCCCAAATAGAAGACTCTGAGGCATCTATTCTCAACACTGCCCCAATAATGTATATGCTGTACTTCCTCGCCCCTGACAGACTCCGCGATCTCCCAATCTCTCGATCCCTTCCACCTAGCCTTCTGGAACTATCCCTTTCCAGGGAATATTTCTTCTTATTTGGAGAATGTTTATTTTCCCCACATCCTTCATAGAAGCAGGTCAGAAATGGACTTGATGTGCTCCTGCTCCCCCATTGTGGATTCCAGACCATTATTTCTCTACTCTTTTTAAAAACCTCTGTTCCTTCTAGTTATTCTCCTTCACCTAAATTGTGATACACTTTAGCACCTGACTCCTAGTCTTCCTCTCTATTCCAAGCTGTGATTTCAAGGTCCACATCGATGGTAAATATAACATCCCAGCTCCTTAGTTTCTTGACATTCTCATTCCCAGTGATATTTTCTTTACCTTGGCTGCCAATTCCCATGATCATCATACCTTGCGATCATCAATAAGTACACTGTCTCTAAAATTGTTCATTCATGCACCCTCCATGATAAAATTTACCTTTCAGTTTTCACTATGACCATTCTCTGACTTCATCTGGATTTCTGGTCCATTGACCATCCCTAGCCCTACTTTCTCCTGGACCATCAGCTCTTCCTTTTCCTGCACTTGTTTCCTTACATAGTTTAGATTCCATGGTCTACCACTTTCAATAACATTTTTTTTTTCCTAAGCCCTAAACTCCCTTACAGTTTAATAACTTGTTTCTAGCAAAACTCCAGCTTTGGATGAAATCAACTGCCCATTTCCTCTGTGTTTGTGCCAGGTGGCTAATCTGCCAAGGGAAGTCACCCAACTTTTTCCAAAATGTTTCACTATAAATTCATGAATATCAATCTTAAATGGACCCTCCACATTGAGAGTCCTCCTACATTACCCTGGTCAATTCATTCTCTTACTCCTTGAATTACTTTTTTGAAGTGTTTTCACTCTCTTCCAACCTCCAGACATTCTCCTCCTTCCCTCCTTCTCCAACAAAGATGACCTTGTCTTCTAATTCACAGAGAAAATACATCATAACTCTTACATCTTTTAGTTTACAGACATACAAAGACACCTGTTTTTCTTCTATCATCTGTGCATTGGCTCCAACTTCTCCCCACTTTCTTAAAAATTTTATTTTTAAATGAATCTTTTCTGTCTTACATAGTAAGTCTCTCATTCTTCACTGGCTCTTTCTCATCAGTTTTAAAATATATTAAACGTATTAAAACTATCTTCCACAAAGAGAAAGAGAAAAAATTCTCTTCCTTGATCTGGCATCTCTCTTAATATCCTTTCTCTCACCTCCCCATTCATAGTCAAACTTTGCAAGAGAGTTCTATACATTTCATATCTTCAATTCCTCTCCATTGATTGATTAATTAATTGGCTTCAATTTAGGTTCTGCCACAATCACTCCCCTGAAAAATTCTTTCTAGAGTTACCAATAGCTTTTATGCCAGTAAATCTAATGGGCATTCTTCGGTCTGGGATTTACTCAACTCTTAAGTAGCATTTGACAGGGGACTATAACTTCCTTGAAACAATCTCCACTTCAACATCTCAAAAGAGACTCAAAGACATCATAAATAGCAAACTGAACTCATTGTTCTCCTTCTCCTTACCTTTTCTAGAAATCGAAGCATTATCCTTGTCACCTCACTTCTGTCCTATTTCTACTTCACCAAGCT
The DNA here is from genome assembly GCF_003265705.2 of Callorhinus ursinus. Taxonomy (NCBI): domain Eukaryota; kingdom Metazoa; phylum Chordata; class Mammalia; order Carnivora; family Otariidae; genus Callorhinus; species Callorhinus ursinus. The sequence continues at coordinate 90,795,701 of NW_027397066.1, read as the reverse complement.
CTAAATGTTGTTCTTATCTCTTCATCTTCATTGTCAGAGTCCGATCTACCACTACCTTGTGCTGGGACTCCTCCAATAGCTCTCTGACTGCTTTCCTCAAATTCACTCTGGCCCCCACCTAGGTCTGTGCTTTACCACCAGAGCTTTCTTTTCAAAGTAAAATCAAGCATTTCACTTTCTTACTTAAAACCCTTTAGTGATTTAGCACTGCTCTTACAACAACAGCCCAGATCTTACATCTGACCCAGCAAAGTGTGGCCCTTATCTTTTCTCTTTTCTGATAGAAGGTATTCAGCCAGGAATGCTTCACCTCCTGTTCACCTAAGTAACTCCTACTCTTCCTTTAGAATTCAGCTCAACCATCACTTCCTTAGGGAAACCCTTAATGTCCAAATTCTCTTGACTTGGTCAGTTCCCCTTTTACACTCTTTCAGTGTGACCAGAACTTCTTCTTTTTGTAGTTATTACAGTCTTAATTGTACATGCATTTGTGTGATTCTTTAATTAATATTGGTCTCCATTACCAGATCCTAAGCTCCATGAGGACAGAGATCCAGGTCTGTTTCTACTATTGTATCTTCAGTGCCAAGCGCAGTGCCTAGCTCATAGTAGATGTTATACAGTATTTACTGGATAAAAGGATTATAATTTAAAATGAGATATCAGTTTTTATATACTCAGCAAGGGTATTTCTTTTTTTCTTTAATTTAAATTCTAGTTATTTGACATACAGTTCAGTATTGGTTCAGGAGGAGAACTCACTGGTTCATCATTTACGCATAACACCCATTGCTCATCATAGCAAGTGCCCTCCTTAATACACATCACTCATCTGTCCCATTGCCCTCCCATCTCCTTCCATCAGCCCTCAGTTTGTTCTCTATAGTTAAGAGCCTCATAATTTGTTTCCCCCGTCTCTCTTTCTCCCCTCCTGAATGCTCATCCGTTTTGTTTCTTAAATTCCACATATGAGTGAAATCCTATGGTACTTGTCTTTCTCTGACTGACTTATTTGGCTTAGCATAATATACTCTAGCTCCACCCAAGTCATTGCAAACAGCAAGATTTCATTCTTTTTGATGGCTGAGTAGTATCCCATTGTATATATACACAGCCTCTTCTTTATCCATTCATCAGTTGATGGACATTTGGGCCCTCTCCATAGTTTGGTTATTGTTGATAATGCTGCTATAGACATTGAGGTGCATGTACTCCTTCAAATGTGTATTTTTGTATCCTTTGAGTAAATACCTAGTAGTGCAATTGCTGGATCATTGGGTAGTTCTATTTTTAGCTTTTTGAGGAACGGCCATACTATTCTCCAGAGTGGCTGCACCAGCTTGCATTCCCACCTACAGTACAAGAGGGTTCCCCTTTCTCTGCATCTTGCCAACATCTGTTGTTTCCTGTGTTGTTAATTTTAGCCATTCTGACAGGTGTGAGGTGGTATCTCATCATCGTTTTGATTCGTAGTTCCCTGATGATGAGTGATGCTGATCACCTTTTCATGTGTCTGTTAGCCACCTGGATGTCTTCTTTGGAAAAATGTTTATTCATATTTTCTGCCTATTTCTTAACTGGATTATTTGTTTTTTGGGAGTTGAGTTTGATAAGTTATTTATGGATTTTGGATACTACCCCTTTATCAGACGTTATTTGAAAATACCTTCTCCCATTCAGTAGGCTGCCTTTTAGTTTTGTTGATTGTTTCCTTCGCTGTGCAGAATATTTTTATCTTGATAAGTCCCAATAGTTCATTTTTGCTTTTGTTTCGCCTGCCCCTGGTGACGTCTAGTAAGAAATTGCTGTTGCCAAGGTCAAAGACCTTGCTGCCTGTGTTCTCCTCTAAGATTTTGATGGTTTCCTATCTCACATTTAGGTCTTTCATTAGCAAAGATATTTCTAAAGACAGCCTTCAGTGTTAGCAAGGGTTGGAAAAATGAGCAAAGTTAATAGCAAATTTTTTTCTGGGTGGCCATTCTGCAACATTCATCAGAACGTTTGGAACAGTGTTATTATCCAACAGACAAAGACTGGCTAAATAAACTAAGATATATCTATACATTGAAATATGATTGAGCATCAAAAATAACACTGAGGAAGCATAGTTAAAGACATGAAAAGACATCCACGATAGAGGATGATGCAGGGGGAGAAGCAGGTTATAAAACCATATGTATCATATGATTCCATTTCTGTAAATAAACTGCCATAGAAAAATGTCTCAAGGAAAACAGTAGTGTGACAAGGGTTATTTCTTTTTAAAGATTTTTATTATTTATTTATTTATTTATTTATTTATTTATTTATTTGACAGAGAGAGAGACAGCGAGAGAGGGAACACAAAGAGAGGGAGTGGAGGAGGGAGAAGCAGGCTTCCCGCTGAGCACGGAGCCTGATGTGGGGCTCGATCCCAGGACCTCCCAGGACCGGAGCCTAAGGCCGATGCTTAACGACTGAGCCACTGAGGCGCTTCTGACAAGGGTTATTTCTAGGTGGTGGAATCACAGATGATTTTCATATCCCTATATTTGCTTATCTGTATTTTGTGCAAAAAAATACCTACCCATTTTATAATAAGAAAATGGGGGATTTAAAAAAGGAAATCACACTAAGTTGCTATAATGATATTTTGTAGATTCAAAGAAAGTTTGTTAATTAGAGGTAAGAAAACAATTTTTCTCAGTGACCTTCTATAACTCTATAATAGTCCTTTTCTGTTTTGTTCCTAGTAACTACAAATTAGAGGATATTTGGGGGAACTAGCAATGAATAGATTGAATAAAGACTGCAACTCCTTGTATAAATAATAAAAATGTAAGAACAAAATATGTTTGTCCCAATAAACCAATATCATATAGAGTGTAACATTTAAAGGGAAACATGCTGTATATTTATCATGTTAATTACTTTTAAAACTAAAATAAGGATTTATCTTAAATATTAAAAAATAATATTATGTAACAATCATCTTCTTGGACTTAATATTTACATAAGTATTATTATATTACCCAAAAGAAATTATTTCAATGCACATAAAACTTTTAATTAAATTCTTACTAAATTTTTTTGTCTCTGAGGGAGTCTTTAAATGGTTTCAGTCATGTCCCATTGACTTAATTTTCAACCATAGTCATAAATTAAAATCAAACCTTAGCACACCACGCTACTGACTTATTGAGTTCATTCAACTTCAGTTTCACCTAAGACCTTACTGGAATAAACAAAAGCAAAGAGTAATTGCAGAAGTATCTTTGGAACTTTCTGATTAAGTCTCAAACTAGAAAGGGCATTAGTGGTGTGGCCATCAGTTGTCATAAAAATTACATGACAAAACCCTTTGTAAAAAAGCAGCTTATTTATTTTAGGATGACAATAAATTGTTCAGGAACCTAGGCAGGAAAATCACTCATCCTGAATTCTGGAAAATATTTAAGAGTTTGGAAATATTTGTATAAAGCTTGCTCATTTTTGTTTAATTCATCCTATCCAATTTTAGCAGGGAAGTTCTATTTATTCAAACTAACCATAATTAATATTGGGCGTTATTTTTGTGTCCAACATGTGGTTGTAATATACTTTTATGTTTGAGGCAATGTGAAATAATACCTCATGAGAATTAGATCATTAGACTATGAAGAAATATTAAAAGCCTTGAGCAAGGGTTTTTGGAACTAGCACTGGGAATAGTATATCAATTTATTATTTTTTTTAAAAATTCAGGATTAGGTTTAATAAATTTATTTTAAGGTCAGATGTTTATGACATTTATGACAAAATACCTGCTTTTTTCTAGTTATTAATTATTAAGAGGTATGACAATGAACTAATTTTTTCAAATGAAAAATATCTTATTTGAAATAAATCACACCAAAACTATCCAAATAGGCCTTGAAAATTACTTTATATTTAATAAACAACAAGGGAATCGCCATTTTATTATGCAAAATGGAACATTATTTACTTATCTTTTTACAATAATTCAAAAGTAAGCATTCTTCTTCATCTGCATAAGTTTCCTGCATCAGGTACCAAAAAAATGAAAGACTTATAGTCTTTCTGATTAAAACAAAATACTCAGTACATGTCAGTAGGCATATATTAAGCAAATGCAGTGTACTGGCTTGCATAGCATGAAGGGTTACCTTCAGATAACATGTTCTCAATAGGAAGATTTATTAATTCTAAGTCATGCATTTCACTGAAACAGTTATAAACAGATGGACAAAGCATCATACACAGACACACACACACACATACATGCCAGTTAATTTTTATAGAGATGGATAAGCAGTTACACTCCATCATTGCAAGAACAGAAAAGGCAAAACTTCATCACAAATAGGCACAAGCAATGTAGGGTATCCTAGCTGAAAGGTACAGATACAATCTGGATCTCAGAACGATGAGAAATGTGAATGAACCTAATGGCAGCCTGGTGAATTGTGGGGTAGAAAAGAGAACGGAAATAAAAGTTATCTTCATAGTCAGTATTTCTGATAAGGCAGTCATTATCAGTGAGGCAGTGCTGACGGGAAAACAGGAGAGACTGGGAGAGGATAACACGACCTGTTTCCCAGTGTGGGGATTACAGACAGTAAAGGTCTTTTGGTCTATTTATTTGAGATATATAATCTAGATTCTATTTTATAGTCTGTAAAATTTTTTTTTAATAGGAATAACCACTAAATTTAGAGGATTAGGACCAAGAATAGCAACATTTCTTCTAAATGGGGCTGAAGAAATAAGCCATTTGGGAAAGCATCTCTTTAGTTTGATTTGCTCCTCTCTTGTCCTTTGTACTTCCCATTTTAAAATTGCTATTGCCTGGGAAATATAGGTCCCTTTAATACCTAAAGTCTAATTATCTGGTCAAGGGAGATAAAAGTTATCATCCATATAAGCTCAGTAAGATATAAGGCTCCAATTTGAACCCAAGTCCAGAAACTCGCTTCATTTTCATGAAATCTTGAGAATTAAATATGTGCCTGGCATTATACTACGTGCTACACAACAGAGAGAGTTATATTAACTTGTTTTAACCAAACTAAAAATATTGCAATTTAGGCATCTCTCCAGATTTCAGAACTCTGTAGATCAGTTGGAAACAATAATTTCCAGAAAAGGAATTAGGCCTAAAATTAACTAGTTTATTGCTTCCCTAGAAGGAAAATACCATGATCCTTTACTTCTAATTATATGCCATTCCAGATATTGTATAGATGTCAGAGAAAGTACAACAAAGAAAAAAAGAAAGAACTTGTTGATGGTGTCAAACAAAGAGAACAACAAGCCATTATCTGATTATCCCACCTGTCGACAAGATATTCCCAGTTGAGCTGAATCCAATTCCAGGCCATGTTCTTCCCATAGCTGTTGTATGAGATATATCGGATGACTGTAAACACATCCTGAGTTTTAATAAGGTTTGGGTCCTTGAGCAAATCTAAATATCTAAGAAAACACAAATAGAGAAACAATTCAAAATGTTAACTATTAACTTTTAAAAAATTAATTGAATTTATTGTATATAAGCACTTCACCCAATTACCTATTATCTCCCTGAACTAAAAAAAAAAAAAAAAAGAGCCAGTAAATTAAGGGAAAGTATTTATTCTTTTATTTTCTAATGAATAAGTTACATCTTATTTGTTCTTCCCTAGATTGTAAGAAACAACTAAAGTAACCTCTATGGTCAGATTAATTAGCTATAAGTATAGTCTAATGCAAAGAAGTCCAAGATAAATTAAGTGACCAGATCAATAGATTTTTTCTTTTTTTTTATTATGTTATGTTAATCACCATACATGACATCATTAGTTTTTGATGTAGTGTTCCATGATTCATTGTTTGCGTATAACATCCAGTGCTCCATGCAGTACGTGCCCTCTTTAATACCCATCACCAGGCTAAACCATCCCCTACCCCCTCCCCTCTAGAACCCTCAGTTTGTTTCTCAGAGTCCATAGTCTCTCATGGTTTTATTAACTCTATGCCATAGCTGTACCTAGAGGGAATATCTTGACATACTCTAGACCATTGAACTTCCAGAAACTGCACTTTAGTGGTAGTCCTGAACTTTTGTGGAACTTACCACTCATCCTCTAATTCACAAGAGTCTTAGTAAGGCATGTAAGCACTTGCTAATTTTCTCATCAGATAATCAGCACAGTGCCATCAAAATAATGGATCAATATGATGTTTTATGGAATGGCAAAATGATCAAGTTCTTGATTGACTATTTTAGGGCCAAGAGCAGGAGAATTGACATCTACCCCAAAGCAAGATGATGATGGAGTATTGTTGGCTTTCCTTCCTGTTATTCTTACAAACTGTTTATTGCATCATAATTTCCTATCTATATTCTGCCTCTCTCATGAGCTATGTTTCTCAAGGATAGATATCATGTCTTATTCATTTGTATTCCCACAATTTGCATACCTACACATAGAAAGGACATCATAAGTGTTGGTTAAGTGAAGGCAATAAATAATTCAGAAACCTTAGCTAAGCAACAAATGAATTAAGGCAGATGCTAGTTGATTTGGGGCATATGTGTAATGGCAAAAGATTCATAGATGCGCTTCAAGCAGCCTTTCTGAGTGGAATATAAATATATTTTGTGTGTATGTATGCATATTGTGGCACATACTTCTTCTCTGATGATAGAAACCAATTTTGTTCTGGGCTTGGATCAAAGTATCCTTGAGATGGTAGGGAAGTAGTTAGGCTCTTACCCAGCCTCAGAGTATGGTGATGGCTCAAATCAGTCAAAGGAATTCAAGTTCATCCTAGGTGGCGAATGATCAAGTGCTAGACCTAGAGTATAGCCCAGAATGATCAAGTGTGATCCAGTTCTGGTTATGAGGGGAAGCAGAGATAACTCACCTTTAGCATAAAAGACAAAGCCTTGTGAGGAGGAACTCTTTTGTTCTTGTTCTTCTTTCACTGAACATATTTGTGTGAAGAAAAACATTTAGAGCTTTAGAGGTTATGAGACATCCAACATGTTGAGGATGGCAGAACAGAAAGAGAAATACCCCAGGTCCTGAATGAAAATGTTGAACCACTGCTCACAACTAGAAACTGCCTACTCCCAGAATGTTTTCATATGAGATTACATTTCTTTATTCCATTCTTACATGGATACTTTGTTTCTTGCCAGGAAAATAAGTTTTAATAGATGTTCTTGGAAATGTATCATACTTTAATTCGCATCTTAAAGTGACCGTGACACATCAACCATCAAATGCCACTCATATGAATGAAAAAAAAAATTTACCTTGACAAAAGAGTAACATTGTTCACCGATGCTAATCCATACAACAGTTTTTCTTTTTCCTGAGCTAACGAAGTTTTCTGGTATTGATCAAGAGTGTAGTTCCATGAAGTCTCGTTACCAGAGTTCTGCATTCCATACCGATATACCAGAAGCCTGAGATTTGTAGGAAGCCTAGAAGAAGAAACAGTGTTTCAGGGATTTTAATTCTTCATTTTTAAGTTTGAAATCCTCTAGAAATGAACACATGAACAGTCACCTTACAGTCCCACTTAGCCACTGCTGAAATAATTGGGTAGCATTGTCCAAGGCTTCTTGATCTCTCATTTTGCACGCAAGCCCTAACACAGATGCACGGAGTAACCTTAAAAAACAAACACACACAAAGCTGGGGCTGTGAGCACTTTTTAACATGTTTTAACATACACAAACAAATATTAAATGAAAATTAGTTTTAAAAATGTAAGAAATAACTTTTGAAGGTGGTCTCCGGCATCATTCCATTTTAGTAAATCTGCGATGGGCTTCACTCGACTTTGGAAGTATTTCTGAAATAAAAGCACCAGGTACAATGAGTAATAATTTACTATTTATCAACAGGTTCTCATTTATTATAATCTACAGCCCCCTGTTGTAATCTTCTTTCCTACTAGTTCAGAGGACTTTGGGCCTCTCCTTAGGAAAGGGATGTTTTTAGTTCTTACCACATGGCAAATTTGCTTCGATTCTGAAGATAAGAACATCCTGGAATCCTCTAAAGTTTCATAAAATTCAGGTAAGCCCCTTTTAACCTCTACTTTTCAGTTAACATTTCTAAGAAATGGAGTAACACTTGACATACTTACTGCACTAAGAAGATTAATAAAGTATTGATGAAATAAAAATGGTGATAACTGATATATGTATACTACCTTTGGCTCTACAAAGGATGAGTATTTTATATGATCTATACTATCCCATTGCCATAGGCAGGGAAGTGCCAACATTCCTATTGTACAAAGGAAATGAAGACTCACAAATATTAAATCGTTTGTCCAAGTTCTTTCATTTAGTAGGTAGAAGAGCTAGAGCTTTGAACCGGGAATTTCCTTAAAATTGCAAGTGTCCTACCAAAGTGCTGCTGAAACCCCAAAGCAAAATATTTAGAATGACTATCCTATAATAAAATCTCAATGTGGAAATAACAGCAGCAAGAATAAGGAAACATAATGTTATATTTTAGTAAGAATAAATTCATTTTAACATAGATAAATCCATTGAAAATAGGATCTAGTTAGTATCTTGTCTATTGTAACTAAAATATTAATTCTTGTGTTCTTTCTAACACCAAAATATATATTTTAGTATACTGAACCAGAAATACTGATACATTTCAAGTTGAAAAAAAATAGAGATAGTATCTCTGGTTTGACTAGTCATGTCATTGTACTTTCCTTTAATTTCACTTGGCATGCGGATGTGCTTTTGTGTCTCAGAAGCTCTTTGTCTCAGAAATCTCCCTATTCTGCTAATTGCTGCACATTTACGGTCATAAGATATAGCATTAACATCACCTCAATCACAGGGTATAGCTCTTTATCATCTTCAAACATGCTAATGATATAGGTTATGGCTGAAATTACTCTCTGCCATGGTAAAAAATCTTCTTCCATTGTGAGATACTTGGTCAAGTTTAGAGCCATCTTATAATCTAGAAGTTGAGCTCTGAGGAAGAGAAAAAAACACATTAATTAAAAACCATAGACTAAAAACAAAACAAAAAAAAATCCAACCATAGACTAGTACTCATTTGACTAAAAGTACTAATATGGAAATCATAGAATTCAATGTTAATGAGAACCCTTCTATTAAGCAATTAAGAAAATGTGTTTATTTTGGGGGACCCAATCACAGAAGTTTGTTCACAATGATGTCTTAGTGCTTTCTTATATTCAATAGTAAAGAGGAAGGCAGAACTTTAAAAAGTACATTTGAAAAATCACTGAGGCAAAATTCTGGATAAAACAAAAGCCATTTAGCTATGGTTAATATTGATGAATAGACACAAGCCGATTATAATATATAAATGTGGGGCGCCTGGGTGTCTCAGTTGGTTAGGTGAAAGACTCTTGATTTCAGCTCAGGTCATGATCTCAGGGTTGTAGGATCGAGCCCCACATTGGGCTCCATGCTGAGCAAGGTGTTTGTTTGAGATTTTCTCTCTTCCTCTCCTTCTGCATCCCCCCACTCTCTAAATATATAAATAAATAAATCTTTAAAAAAATACTTCATAAGAAAATAATATACAAATGCACCATGATAATTATATCTTACTGAAATTATTTACCTTTGATATGAAGACGAAACATAATACTCGTGAATTATGAATGTTTAAAACATTCCAACTGAACTTGTTTTTCCCATTAAAACATTTCCTTTTTCATACATTTTCAAACAATATTGATAAATAAAAATGGATTTTGTTCCTTCACAAAATTTGAAGTTTCTATTGACATTTCAAAGTTTAAAGAATTAAATTTTTTCTTCCTTAAAAGAGATTCTAGAATCTTTTGAAATACTGTTTTCAGAAATCTGTTATGTCTCAAATTTTAGCCTAGGTTTTAAAAAGAACCTTAGATGGTAATTCTGTCTTTTCAAATTACACTTTGAAAGTTTAAATTAAATAATAAATTTTGAATTATTGAATTAGTAATACTGATACATTGAATGCTATTTACATTGGAAAGTATTTTGTGAATGAAGAATGTAATTTTATCTTGACGTCTCTCCAAGAGTTTGATTAGAGGATGAACTAGTAGTATTGGACAGGTAGATAAGAATGAAAATCTTTGGCATCATTTGATTTGTACTAATGAGGTATGAAACAGTTTGTTTTCAGTTCAGAGAGCTGATTTCTTCTATTTTCTCAGTTCCTGATCTTATTCAGAAAGAATTATATTTTGGAGCATGCAGCCTCCCTTAATAAAAGCACAAATAATACTGAGAAATGGAGTGATTTATTGAGAATGTCTGTCTGTTATAGAATTTTGTGTTGATATTTGAAACTTGAGAATTCTCTTAATTTTAATGATTCCCTATTTTCCCTGGTGGATAGAGCAAAACTATGTCCAGCGGGTGGTTTTTAAGGTGTTTATGAATAATAGTTGTTGCTCTGAGGATCAATTTAGCAAAGAGAATAATGAAAGTTTAGGGAGAATGACCACTTGGTCAGAAACCAAGTGGTCTGTATATTTTAGGTAAGTGAAAAGATTAGAAGGAATGGGTCTCAGTTACCAGGGCCAGATGAATAGGCTAATTAGGTAGCACAAGTAGAAGTAAGAAGGGAATCCAATTATCCAAAGGTTAGAGGTTCTGAGAAAATACTATGTATTCAAATGTTGAAAATCAACATCCTATCCTATTGCTTTATTTTTCCAACATGCTTGATAATTATGCAATAGTTCCATTTTGGTATCACTTATTTTCTTTAAGTCGGAGTCATATGGTCAGAACATTGGACTGGGAGTGAATTTTTGCTCGTTATTATAGGGATAACATTTTGAGAATATAGCTGATGTACTTTTCTTTTCCCACAAATTATGTTACTCTGTAGCTCCTACTGGTATTTGATTCTCAGAGGAAGAGCAGTATCATTTAGAATTATGATTCTCAAATTTGAGCAACTATTAACAACACCTGGAAAGTTCATATACTCTCGGACCGCCCCCTCCCCGCCCCCCGAGTTTCTGATTTAGCAGGTTTGGAGTAAAGCCTAAGAATTTGCATTTCTCACAAGCTCCTAGGCAGCGTTGATACTGATGGGACCACGTGTGAAGACCTGGTTTTGAGAACAAAGACATCTATAGTGCCCTTCTCAGATCCCCTTACAGCGCTCTATTGGCTCACAGCTGCCACCTTCTTCAGAGAAGAGCCCTTGGCCAAATATATCCATCTTGCCTAAGAGGTAATGCAATCCCTCCACCCCAGGCCATTCATTTTCTGATTCAGGAAGGCAACAAGCCAGCCTGCTTCCCTCAAATTGGACCTACTCTACAACACAATTTATAGCTTTCTAGTGGATTCTGGCAAAGCTAGACTCCATCTGAGACCATATCATGGCTCAGCTTTTTATCCCTTCCCCATCCTGCTTTTCATACTTCCTATTTCATGAGAGTACTCTCTCAATAAACTACATGTACATGACCCTGCATTTCATACTCTGCTTCTAGGGAGCTCAACCCAAGACAGCATTCTTAGGCAACTTTGAGTCTCAAACTCCATTTGTTAAATCCATAGGCATACAACAGTTCTGAGAGCCAGATATGGTTAAGAATTTTCTTTTCTTTTATTTTTTTTTTTAAGATTTTTTGGGCACCTGGGTGGCTCAGTTGGTTAAGCATCTGATTTTGGCTCAAGTCATGATCCCAGGATCCCGGGATGGAGTCCTGCGTCAGGCTCCCTGCTCAGTGGAGAGTCTGCTTCTCCTTTTCTTTCTACTCCTCTCCCTTGCTTGTGTTCTCTCCCTCACTCTCTCTCTCTCAAATAAATAAATAAAATCTTTTTAATTTTTTTTATTTGAGAGAGTGAGTGAGAGAGAGAAAGAGAGCACGAGCAGAGGGGGAGAGGGAGAAGCAGACTCCCCACTGAGCAGGGAGCCTGATGTGGGGCTTGATCCCAGGACTTTGTGATCATGACCTGAGCTGAAATCAGACACTTAATGGACTAAGCCACCCAGGCGTTCCAATAATTTTCTTCATTTAAAAATCTTCCATCCATCTAGTAAAAGCCATGCCTGATGGACTTAAATCATAGAAGTTCCTATCATCTGGAGAAAATGGAGGCTATACTTAACAAAAGTTCCCACCAAACTCAATGGAAAAGAGGACGAATGGATCTAATGAGAGAATTCTTGCCTTCCTATCTTGGGCTGAGGCACCCAGGAAGTTTGGGGGATCCTATAACAAAAGGTTTGTTTTTGCTTCCCTGGGTGTGACCTGGAAGTATGGTACAATCCTCAGAGAAGCTGAGTTAAGCATAGTGTCTCATCAAATGTCGCTCTTCACTGGGACATTAGAAACGGTTCAGAGAGGTGCCTAGGTGGATGCAGCTGACCCAATGTGCTCATGTTCTTTCCCAGCAAAGCCTTTGGTGGTATGGAGAATTTCAAAATGTCCCCATTGTGCCTGATCTCTCAGTGTTCACTTGCCAATTAAATTCAGATTTCTGGCTTATAACAGTCTTTTTGCAAACAACTAGGTCCTTTTTGGAGTCTTTCTGATTACCCTACTTCTCCTTTCTTTAAAAGGCAGCCTGAGGGTGGGGGGTAGGAGGGTGAAGTGGCTTATCCAATTCTGTGTTGTGCTCTGGTTACCTCGACAAACACCTGTAAAATGGTAAAACCAGTGACCCTAGAGGTCTGTAACCTTGGTGTGGCTGATGTTCACTTGGTGGCCTTTATTTGCTAACTTGCTCCTCCCCTTGGATATCACTGGGACCCCGCTGTGTGAAGCCAGGCTGAAATTCTGTTTGAATCATTAGCTTTGGTGACCTTTTAAGCCATTCTTTCTGCCATTCTTTCCTCACCTAGAGACTCCTGCTTCCACCCACTGGCTTGTTAGCTACTGCTCTCTTCTTTCCCTTATGTTATTCCTCACCCTCTTCCTGGCTTTAGCACACAGTGGGTTACAAAGCACAATGGAAGCTATTGAAAAGGAAAATCCTACTGTAACAGGTGGACAAAAAAGGATTCTTTCTGTCTCCGTTTTGGCAAGACCCCTTGCCTAACCCCCAAACCAGGCCGGTTGGCCTAAACCCCAAAGTAAGATGCAGGCCCACCAAATCATAACTAACACGGTCAGGAGAGATTTTTGTGACCCTTAGCTAATAACCCATCACCAGCCTATTAAGGGCATTGGAGAAGCTAGGGGCAGAATGAGACATTTTAACAGAGGGCTTCGGCGGGGAGAGCTGTCAGGGTACTATGAATGCTGTCCTCCCACAGGGGAGAGGGGGTTGCAGGAGGCTTTTCCCCTCACATAATGCCTAGGAAAAAGGGCTTTGATGAAACCACTTGAAGAGTTTTACTCCTTTATCTTGGAGTTTGGGGGCACAGTGGCCTGGTGTCTGATACCCTGAGAAATCTAAAGGATAAGAGACTATGGTTGACACCACTCTAACCTCAGAGTGAAGAGAGAAGACTGTGTGGGGTGGCCCATCCTCCCAGATTTTGTTGGGGGAAAAGTTGTGTGGATACTTCCTATGGGCCAGATGTGGTTCAGAGGTTTTCACTTACCTATCTCAAGGAACTGCAAGAGAAAGACTCTTAGCAATAAAAATGGGTATGGACGGCAAATACCCCATGAAAACAGCACACAATAAAATGAGTCAGTATTAAACATCTTCAAAGTCCAGAGAGGGCCAAACACAGACAGCATGTCAGGATCTTTTTCTCCCTTCACCTGCTCTTGCTCCAAGCTCTCCTTGCCTTAGCTCTGGAGGAATCAGAGGCAGCCTGGTGAGTGAGGAGTGGAAGTTCCAGGCAACAAAATGGTGAAGACATCAAGCACCTGGTTCCACTGCAAGAGCTGGCCAGACGCCAGCCTGAGTTGGGGGCAGGGAGGAACTTTAAATGCAGTTGGTAACTTTGATCGTTTTACTGAACTGGGCTCAAACTCAAAGTAAGCCTGTCTGGGGGACTTGAAGAATTTTTGTTCCTTGTCTTGAACAAATGAGCCCATCTGGATATTCATCTGGGGCAGTAAGAGTACTAGCTCCTCAAATTTGGGGACAGGGGAATCAAGAATACATTTATATTTAGAGGCGCTTTTTTAGCCCTGCTTATGAAACATGATAGTTACATTTCTTTTTGAACACCCAAGTAGAACTGTATAACTTCTCATCCTACCACAGGCACTTACTGTTTAACTACATGTTTCTCCTTTTTCTCCCTAAAGTTTCTGAGTGAACTCACTTAGCTGTAAGTAACACTGGTGGACGCCATTTCCCTGAGTCCTGTTTCCCCTCATGTGTTACAGAAGGAATTTGGGTGATAACTGAATAGCTCAGGTGATTGCTCAGGTATTTTCCAGACCCGTTGCTGTGTGATTCTACATATTTTTTTGGTTTTCAAATGAGTTTCATGTTCCTCCTTCCCATACCTTTCCCAAAATTTTATGGGGCTATGGCCAAGGAGCTGAGCAAATGTGAGGAAAGTCTTTCAATTGTGTGAATTATTTGCTTTATACACAGTTCCCCACAGAGACATGTTCAAGAGGCTTTCACTTCTTAAAGCAAAAAGAACTGTCTGCATTGTGTTTTGATGGGAATTAAATTATAAAGATATTGTAGTTCTGTGTGATTGCTAAAAGCCAAGATGCCAAGCTTTGGAAAAGGTCATGATGTATTCCTAGGAGAGTTTTCCCCCAAAAGAATTCTTAAGGGTTCTATTGTATTTTATAATATTGATTATCTTCCCTTACCACTTAATTTCCCAGGCCTATGCAGTGTCTGGTATAGTCAAGTGGTACACTTTATTAAGCACTTGCTATAGGCCAGACACTATTTGGGGTGCTTTATGTGTATTATTTCATTTATTTCTCACAAGAATCTTTTAAGGTCATCTCCATTTTTCTCATAAGGAAATCAAGTCAGAGAGTGGTTAAGAAATTTACTCAAGGTTTTACAGAACCAAGATCTTAACCGTTCCAGAGCCTGTTTTATAACCCTATCCATTCCCTCCTTAAAAAATGTCAAGGTTTTCTGACTTCCAGTACCTCATCTAGGAAGTCTGTGGAAAATAGTTCTCCCAGGCCTTTAGAGTGCTGGTATACTATCTTTCAGACATGTGTTTGGCTCATATTTAATGAGCTTCTGCCTTGGGCCAGTCACAGTTAGAAGCCGGGAATAAAATAAACAGGAACCTGATCTGGGTGCCTACCCTCACATAACTTACAGTTAGGTAGGTGAGATGGACTGTTAACAGGAAATGACAGTATCATATTGTGGCGAAACACAGGGGCCTGCGAAAGGGACACCCAACCTAGACAAAGGGGCCAGTGAAGGCTTTTTGAAGAAGTAGCATCTCATTCTCAGTACGCTCAGTACACTGCTTATATCTAGGATGAGGCCACTAAAAGCCAGCCCTAGCTCCTACAGAAGTACCAGAAATTCAACAAACACTTGCTGAATTAGTAGTGTCGGACTCCTTGAAAACAAAACAAAACAGAAAATCTCAAAAATACTGTGGTTACTACTTCTTCATTTCCCTAATCTGTGTTGATTGTTTTTTCTTTCTAAGTGTAGGTCACCTTCAAACCATGAAAACCAAAAAAGTCAAATTTCTTCAGCAGTACCGTAATTCTGATCAATCCTAGAGCACCATGTCTCATTCTGCTTTCCCTGATGACCTGAACAAGAGTTGACAACTCTAGCCATAAACTCATACAGTGGGCTTAGGCTCATAGAAGTAAGTTAATGAAATACATTGTCGTTTTATTAAATCAAATTATGAAGGTGTACTTTTGAGCATTTGCAAATGTTACTCCTAATTAGCTCCAGGGCTCTGATATAGATGAACCCTACTCAAAGTCAAAAGGGTAGGTGAGCTTTTGTGTGTCTGCTAAGAGCAAATTCAGTATTTTGGCGATGAGGCTTATGTGAGTTTTAAAAAAGAGAGTTAAGGAAAATAATAATGTTATAAATAGTGACTTTGGATATTTTAAGCTATAATTAATACTTAAACTTCATTGCAATTCATCAAGAAAAGAGATTTATGACAAAATCCACAGTCCAATCTCATTCCAACACTCACCTTGCCAAGGCAAAAGCATCATCAATAAGACTTGCACGGTCAGCAGAAGAAAAGTTCTGAAAAGAAGAAGAAAAAGAGGTAAGTAGCACAATTCCTAAAGCAAAGCATGTTGAAAAAATTAATATCATCAAGACACTGTTCTTAGAACAAAAATAAAACAATTCACAACCACTGCTACTCTTACCTTGTGGTTGATGGAAAGATTGGTAGCTATATATTCCCAAGTTTCTACTTCATAATTTACACGGTAAAACCCAATATGATCTGGGTTTATTTTGAGAAAAACATTTCCAGCAGGATTAGAAGAGTTCAAAGTGATTCCTGTGGTAGTAAATAAACACTAATGAGAAACATGTTTGCATATACTGTAAACACAGAGAAATTAGGCCCAGAGGGTCAGAAGAAAAGAAAAGAAGTATCAGCTCAAGGAGTCAAGTTTGATTTGCATCCAAAGCCCCAAAGCTTAATTCTTATTTAGTTGCCTAATTTTAGAATGTCACTGTAGTGCGTGAGCTGAAAAAGAATAACCAATGTAAATAAGTGTCCTGTGACTTGTGACTTGTACTTCTTACTGGTAGAAGCTTGCCAAGTGAGTGAAATAATTCTGTGCTTGTCAATTCTCCAATAAAAGAAAACAATTCCAAAAGACAGAGAGGTCCCTGCTTTTGGGGGTAGTCCATATATTGCTAATCATGATGGATTAATTACACAAAGAATATTCATTGGGCAGCCTGGGGAGGGGATAAAAATGTAAACATCTAAAAGAATACTTTATTTATTAAAATCAACTTTCAAAATGATGGCAATGGTTATTGCCTAGCAAAATAATGATTTGAGAATCAGTAATGCTTTTAAAATGTCAAGAAGGCCTGCAATAGAACTGAAATTCAAATACAACATTCTTGATTTTGTAATCCGTGTCATGCTTGCTCTTCTAATTTTATTTATCTTTGTAAAGTCTTCTGTTTCCTTATTTCAATTAATTACATCAATGCTTTTCATCAATGGATTTGCCAAATTAATTCTCTTTCTAAAGTAGCCTCCAGTATTTACATACGGCTCTAGTATATAGATTTTAGAAGCTCAACATTGAAGGAATAGAGACTTAACGTTTGAGGTAAAAAATATTCACTTAAAATAATAGCTGTGCTCCAACATGACCAGTATCCATTTGTTAGCATTGCTTCTATACTTTTTAATTCATACACTCTTTTGTTTGCAAGGACAATATACAATTTAAATAATAGTGTGGGAATACTTCATATATTCAAGAAATTTCAAATAGGTTAATGTAGTGACAATGTAAGGATGTGATACTGGAAGATGAAGATGAGGCTGAAAATAAAGTCTAGAGCTTTGGAGTGCAAGAGCCACGTGCCATGTGAAGGAATCCATCTTCTGAGAGATGATTAGATAGAGAAGATTTTTAAGCAGGGAAATAACATGCTCAAGTCTGCTTTCTAGAAAGATAATTTTGATGGTGGTACGAGTGATATATTGGAAGGAGATTTTAGAGTCTCCTGTAATCATCTAAGGCAAAAGAGAATGAGGGCTTATTCCAATGTGGAGGTAATGAAAAAAGAAAAAAGGTGATGTTTTCAAGGCAGACACGTCACGGGTAAAATCAACAGTCGGTTTTCTTACTTGATGTGGATGGTCAGAGGAGGGGGGAAATGGCTTGCATGGTCAGATAAATAATGATGCTGCCATTACAGAATAGAGGCAGATGAGTTAGTTTGGGAGGAAAGAAGATTTAAATTTTGGAAGTGTTCACAAGGTTTGGAAGATATCCAGGACACAGTAGTTTTTCATAATATATGAGTAAGCTCTCCAACAAGACAATACTTTTTTTTTAGGAATGTTCAGAGTAGGTACTTGACAAATTATAAACCTTTACCTCACTCATGTAGTATTTATCTTTCTTTGTCATTCTCCCATGGACAAGTTGTTGAAAGGAAGCTAATCTTTTGGCAACCATACACTTTGAATATTTGTATCTGGAGGAGGGCCTCTTGCTAAGCACAGAGCCATATGTTATAGGAAAAAGAGCATGAACTTTCGAGTCTGACAGATCTAGGATAAAACCCTTGTTCTGTGACTAACTAGCTGTGTGATCTTGGCCAAATCACTTGACCTCTCTGTGTCCCTGTTCACCATAAGGGAAATAGGGATAAAAATCCCTCACAGAGCTGTTGTGAAGATTAAATAAGATAACGTCGTAAAGTGTTGGTTACAGAGTTATTTGTCCAACAGATGGTAGCTATCCTCATTATTATGAAAGGGGATATGCCACAGTTCTATAAATAGCGAGGCAAATATAAATAACATTGAGAAGTTCCTGGCAATCCATCTAAATACTGCAGTATTTCAGTGTGCTTTATATATACCTAGTTAAGCCTGGCTGGAGTTACTGTGATTTTTCTCACTTTATAGATGCGGAAGCTGAGATCCAGGAAGTCAGTAGTTATGGACTTTCCAAGTTCATGCTACTTTCCCAGCAGTTGTTAACAGCAACGTACTGTTGGTTTGTTTAGTTACATAGCGAAGTAAGTAGGGCTAGAATACTGGTGCCCACTCCCGGCGGCACATGGGAGTCAGCGCGTATTATGTTTCGTTTCTCCACTTACTATTCATTGTTTTTCTGATTGTAACAGGCTTATGTGTTCCTTACAGTTCCAAATATGTATTAGGAAAATACAAAAAAAAAAGTATAATGAAGAATATAAAAAATGATCCACCACTCGTTAACATATTGTTCTTGTCTTCTTCGTGCGTAAATGTGCATATACACACACCCAATACACAGAATAGGACTTTACTGTTTTTATGATTCACAATCCTTTTCATTTGAAAGTATATTGTAAACACCTTGCAATTTTGCTTTCTATTTGAAAGTAGAGCTTCCCTGTGAAACGCTTCATAAGCTGAAGTAGCAGAAAGAGAGGAGTATCTCCCACTTTCTAAAAGTCTGGGTTAATTCCACTTTGTTTTTTACACAAGACCTATATTAGTACCTGTTTTTGCTAACTGAAAGAAATCCAAAGAGCATTTTCATTTTTATGAAAAAAGCCATTACCATACTAATGTAGGTCTTTTGTAAAAATGAGGTGGCAGAACGTGAACATTCAGAAAACGGGGGATATGTGCATGTGAAAATGTAAATTGAACGGCCACATAACACCCTATCGTTCAATTAATAAATCATCTTGTTCTGTTTCTTGCTAGTTTTATACATAAACGAGATGAATGAATTCTTTCTGGGTGGCAGCTCTTTCTAGAAAATTCCTTTTTTTTTCTTTTATTTGTCTAGATGGTGGAGAAGATAGGTAATTACTTTTTCAAAATTTCATCCAGGGGCTATTTAATTTCAACCTAGATAGATTTCAGTAACAGAACTCTCATAACAGTTCTTTACTACAGGCATACCTCACTTTATTGCAACTTGCTTTATTGCACTTTGTAGATACTGCAGTCTTTACAGATTGAAGGTTTGTGGCAACCCTGCATTGAGCAAGTCCATTGGCATCATTTATTCAACAGCATTTGCTCACTTTGTGTCTCTGTGTCACGTTTTGCTAAATTCTTGCCAAAACATTTCAAACTTCTCATTATTATTTTATTTGGTATGGTGATCTGTGCTCAGTGATCATGACTGAAAGCTTAGGTGATGGTTAGCATTTTTAGCAATAAAGTATTTTTGGATTAAGGTATGTCCGTTGTTTTTTAGACATCATGCTATTGCACACTTAACAGACTATAGTATAGTGTAAACGTAACTTTTATGTTATGCACTGGGAAGCCAAAAACTTCATTTGACTTACTTTATTGCAATATTCACTCTATTGTGGTAGTCTAGAAGCAAACCCACAATACCTCTGAGGTATGCCTGTATACTATTTTATATAAATAATTATAACAAACTTTAGACAACTAGACAGCTCTTGTGATAGCTTGATAATTCTAGAGAAAGAAACATTTTTCTTTAGTGATGTAGATGCTTTGTTGCATTGATGCTTTAAGCAAATTATTTTTCAGTGTAAAATGACAGTTTATATCTTATTAAATTTTATCCATCACTTATTAGTACAACAGCTGAAAAATACAAGACTAGTACTTTTTTTTACTAATGACACACTATTTATACTTGAGGAACTAAAACTTTCTAGTAGGATGCACTATCGGAATTTAGGGTCAAGGAAGAAAATTTTAATTTCTGAAACTAAGAGTAACATGATCTATTGTAAAATGGATTGGTTATACATTTGTAGTAATATTTTCAACAAATCATTTAAGAAAGTATTAATGATTATGTTAATAATAATTACAGAGTCCCTCCTAAATCTCAGCAAGCTTTTATGAGAATCTCCCTAAAAAGAAAGGTGTAGTATTAATATGCAATATATAATAAGCAGGAATCTGGAAGAATGCAACCTGGCTACCATGATGAACAATTATGACTGGTGATGGTTTTGGTGATTGGGAAGAAATAATTGCAAAGAAGAGTTAGATAGTGAAGATCTGTCAGTGTGTCTCAGTCTGCCGAGGGAAGTAGGTGCACAGCTGAGCTGGTATGTGTATTCCAGATTATTTTTTTTTAATTTAAATATTTTATTTATTTATTTATTTACTTGACAGAGGGAGAGCAGGAGAGCACAGGCAGGGGAACGGCAGAGGGAGAGGGAGAAGCAGGCCCCCCGCTGAGCAGAGAGCCTGATGTGGGGCTCGATCCCAGGACCCTGGGATCATGACCTGAGCCGAAGGCAGTCACTTAACTGACTGAGCCACTCAGGCACCCCTGTATTCCAGATCTTTTAACAGATTTCCTCCTATAGAGAACAGTGTATATGGTAGAGATCTGTTATTTACCACACTATTCTCTCTTCCTCCCTGGGTATACAGCTAGACTATATTTATTAGCTTCCCTTGCAGTTAGGTAGCAACATGGAATTGACAGCTGGACACAGATTGTGGGCAGAAGTAATAGATGCACTTCTAGACCTGCTCCCTCCATTATCTTCCTCTGTCTTCTGGTCAGATGCAAAGATCTAGCAGAGGAATCGAAGGTCTAGGAAGCAGTAGAGCCATAAAAAGGAGGACGTTATTATTTAGGAGTGAACCACCCAGGAAAGATGGCAGGTCAGGAATACCTCCATTGGTCTGTTGCATGAATAAGAAACTTTCATTGCATCAAAATAGCCTCTAAATGCAATAATTAGACTCCCCCCGGTTAATGCAATATATGAGGCTATCACAGCTTGATGAAATCTCTAAAATAATTGATCTACCTTAACTCTCTCTTTACTCTTATTAAGTAAACTTTCTTCTTGGAAAGAGATTCCTAATTACCTGACATGAGTATTCTGGTTCACCTTGCCAGTATATTTTTATTTGTATAAATTAACAAATTAGCATTCTTATATGTTTGCTTTGTGTGAATAAATCTTCCAAGCCTTGGTTGACCAGGGCTGAATTGATGAAACTGAGCTTTTGAATCTGCAAAACTGAATTCATAATGATCCAATCAAAATTCAAACATTCCGTGAGGCTCAGCTTGAAAGAATGAAGAAAGTCTCTCTTTCTCTTTGTTGTTAAATTTAAAAATATATGCCCATAATTATTTTGACATGAAATATTTAAATATAACTACCATTAAATTCTATTAATATTCTATTTATATGTAGTCAGAACTTGGTTATCTAAATCATCCAGAATGTATCCTCAAATCTGCAAGAGTTATGAAAATAGTCATCACAAAGTCTATATCATTTCCTACCTAGGCCCTCTCTTAGACACTATACACTTAGAAATACCTATTTTAAAATATTATGTTTTAGTAAGATTAGTTATCTGACATCATGTGATAACCTTCAAGTCTTCTAAATGTTAGAAAGCAGCAGATTAAAAAGCAAAAAGTTGATATACTACTAAATGTAGATGCACTGACAAAGTAGTAGCTGGTACTAAAGATAGAGGCATAACTAAAGGATCTGCAGGCATTCTCGAACAGCACAGCAGGCTGAGGGCAAACCAGCCTCCAGTAAGCAAGGACTTACTAAACTCTTAGTAAGTCTTAAGATATGCACAGAACCTCATTGGCAATAGGGTGGTGTTCCTGACCTGCCATCAAGGAGTATGATGTAGAGGTTGTATCTTCAAGGAGTTTGTCATTTAGTTAAAAAAGAAAAGACAGAGCAAATGAAGATTAAATAACAATGATGATATTCAAAACATAAAGTAGTAATACTAGGAATAAGGAAGGACTGATTAAACCGATAGCATAAAATATACTATAAACAGCGAGAAGAGAGATTACACAAGGCAGGTTGGAATAGCCTGAGAAGGGTCTGTGATAGAGGTCCTCTTCTTTTGTTATAAATTACATGTTTAATTTTTTTAATGTTTAAAAGATCATGTACAACACAAATGTAAATAAAAGGCCTTGGGGGAAGTCCCAACATCGCCTGGGAAATTTCTGGCTGATGAATCATCAAAGAAACGAAGAAGAGGGAGGTAGGGCTGGTAACCTGAGCTGATTGCCCATTCAGTGCACTTGGGATGTGTTTGTCATCTGTGCTCTGAACTGAGAGCTGAAGATGTCCCCAAACAGGAAACAGGAACTTATTGCATAGCCTAAAAATGGAGCAGACACTTTGAAGTAGGAAGAGACGTCTAGTTTGTTTCTGGCTAAGTGAGCAGTCATGATTCTGAAATTTCAGATAAAGACAGGTCTGTCATCAAAGCTCTGTGAACATTGGAGCCTCTTCATTCATTCTTTCACTCATTTATTCAATAAACAATTACTGGGTAACTGCTGAAGACATAGAACAACCACAACCAAAATAAATAAGCTCCATTTCCTCAAGAAATAGTCTATGGGGAGGGGAAAGACAGCTAAGTCAATAGTTAGAGCCAAAAAAAAAAAAAAATGTGTTCAATGTAAAGACAGAGGGATGCAGTTGCTGGGAGAGCTTTCTCTCCTTTCCTACTAGCATTCTCTGTCCAGAGCGTAGTTCCTGTCTACACTTGGTCAATCCTATCATCCATTTAAACACTACCTTTACCCCCTAGCTCTCAGACTAGACATCCTTTTCTTTAGTAACCTTTCCTGAACCCCCAAATCTGGGCTGGTGCTTCTTCAGCGAGCCCCCTTGGCTATTACCACACCAGGTACTTCTGACACATATTTACCTGCTGACTCGTCTGAATCCTCACCAGACAGTAAGCGCCAAGAGGGTAAGGATTTTTTCCCTCAGCATTATCTCCATGCCTACCTCTGTGTCTGGCACATAAGTCAGCTCTCAATAAATACTTCCTTGAAAGAACTAATTGATTGATTGATTAATAAGTATTAAATTTATTATTCAAATATTCTCTCCAATAAGTACATAATCCATATAAGAAAAATGTTTATTGTTAACTCTTCAACTTTATTTTATAAAACACTTGAGTAAGCTCTAGTTATCTAGAAAATGCACTTTTTGGAAACCTCATTCCATGAAAATGCTGTTAGCATAGACTAATTATTCATACTTTTAAATTTGTTAACAGGAAATCAAGCAGCTGCCAAGATTCCTCTAACTTTCAGTTAACCAATGGCAACCAATGGCGAAAAGATGTAGTAATATGTTAAACCAAATTCACTGAACTTCCAATGGAATGAATGGTAGCCTCATTATACATTTTATCATTGGTATTGCACATTTTTTTAGGGGGGTGGTAGGGCAGAGGGAGAGGGAGAGAGAATCTTAAGCAGGCTCCACCTTGACATGGGGCTCAATCTCACAATCCTGAGATCATGACCTGAGCCGAAATCAAGAATTAAGACACTTTAACTGACTGAGCCACCCAGGGGCCCCAGTGGTATTGCACATTTTAGAAAGTCTTTTTTTTTTTTTTTTGTCTTCTACATTTTCCATCGGCAAAAATGCTTAAAAGTAAAAAAAAAAAAAAAAAATGGTCATAAGGCAGATCACGAAAGATAGAGCTCAGTATTCAAAACTACAATCATATATAAAAGAGTAAGACAAAATGGCATTGATCTGGGAATTCTAGAAGAATTCAGGAGAAGCGTTGACCATAACAATCAAAGTAATTGTTAGTATAAATGATCAAGAGAAAGTTTTACCACAAAGCAACAGAACGAGTTCTTGCCTTGACAGTAGCAAAGCTGGTCGAGTTTATGGTAAAAATAAACACATACATACACACAAAAGAACTTATAATAAAAGTAAAAAACCCCAAAGGTGAAAAAAACCTTACTGGATTCACAGAAAAATTTGTACACAAATGTTTTTGCAGCATTAACAGTCAAAAAGTAGAAATAATCCAAATGCTCATCAACTGATAAATAGATGAACGGGAGGTGGCATATCAATATGATATGAATATAATTTGTCAATAAAAAGGAATGAAGTACTGATACACGCTACGACATGGATGAACCTTGAAAACATTATTCTAAGTGAAAGAAGCCAGTCATAAAATACTACACATATCATTCTACTTATATGAAATGTCTCAAATAAGCAAATCTATGCAGACAGAAATTAGATTAGCAGCTGCTTAGGGCTGGGGGTAATGGGAGGATAGAGGGATTGATAGCTAAAGGGTATGGAATTTCTTTTTGAGGTGATTAAAATGCTTCACATTTGACTATGGTGATGGTAACACATATCTGCAAATATAATAAATTTGGATTTATTATATTTGGATTCTACACTTTAAATGGGTGAATTGCAAAACAATGTGAATTTTATCTCAAAAAAAGCTATTTAAAAATCAACCAATAGGATAAAAATTTACTTGCCAGGGAAAATCATACCTAATTAATATTTTAGAATATTTTGCAGGAGCAAATAGGCATATGTAAATAAAGGATAAATGATTTACTCTACTTTTATCCCTAAGAAGCCACAGGTGAAGAGTGCATGCCAAATGCTTTTCTGAAACCAACACTGCATGGGATGGGGTGAAGAGGAGGGTCATTTGTCTTAGAAAAGAAATGATTTGGAAACATAAAACAAACACAAGGGTAAACGTATAAAAAGGAGGAATCTTCTGGGATGGATGCTAAAACCTGCCCTATTTGTTATTTTTTTCAGCCATCTGGAGGAGAGAACATGTGATAAGTCCTCCTTGTTTTTATATAACTGAATTTTTCAAGAAAGGAAAAGACAAACCAAGGGAGATAAAATACAGAAATATATTTCCAGCTGATTTAAGTAAGCAGTGCAGTCACAGCTGAATTTTAGCACAGGCACGTGCCAAGTAATTCATTTAGGGAGATTGATGGATGGACAGACGGATGAATGGATGGATGGAAATATAGATAGTGCCTTGAGCTACTGGTGACAATTTACAACTTAGAAAAGATAATTTGGAGTCATTAAGGATTCTAATGTCATACTGAATTGGAAAAATGATAGGTCTAATGTAATGACGGCGTTTTAAGAAACCAGCATTGTCACATAAACTTTTAAGAAATTCCATGACTTACCTCTCTGATATAAAGAAAAAAAAAGCAAAGGAAGAAAGGAAGAAGGAAGGAAAGGAGGGAAGAAACGAGGAAGGGGGAAAGAAAAAAAGAAAACATATATTGATCATCCAGTGGTTGGGTGTGTGACCCTTCTTCGGATATGGGTATTTGTTATTGTGTCAGTCACGGTAAATCATCAAAAAAAAAAATATCTCAAGGTAGTAGAAAATTTCTCATTATTGTAGATAAAGGCTTGAATTCATTGATAAATTACTTAAGAGGGCTCTTTTAGCTGTAATAAGTTCCAGCTTTATTGTTGTTTCTTTACACTTACATTAGTTTAATGTGGCACATTAATTTCAAAAGAAGAAATACATCAATTGATGACATTTACCTTCTGTTTCTGACCTGTTGTAGATTGTAATACTTGATACATTATCTTCAGTCCATTTAATTGGAATATTCCATGTGTAACTAAATTTTTTTAAAAAGAAAAATTTAATTTTTATTACTAAAAAATAAAAACATTTCCAAAATAAAAATACTTAAAAAGCAATAGACAAGCATGTTTTCCTCATAAATGATCATCCAGTGTATAGGATACAATTAATGCAGTTAATATAAAACACTCTTTGGTGATGAGGATAAGCCATATAACTGCTTTCAATTTCTATAAATCTCTAAGATTTGGAACTTTGTATCAACAAATTAGCTAATCATGAAGATTATTTCAATAAAATGCCTTGAGGATTTGAAATAATGATATTGCATAAATATAATACATTATATGATAACATTGAGCTTTCACACACATACTTGCACATATTCTAGTATGCTTAGTTTCTGTCAAGGAACACAAAGCATTTTTCAATTTCAAAAGTCAATCTTAAAACACCGTGTAGGGAATAACACATTTTAGAAATTAGGTTGACACTAATTACACCACCACCATCCAGCCCTTAAAGATTCTCATGTTCCTTCAATATCTCCTATTTTGCATCATGTGAGTCAGGTGTGCTGAAAAGGAAAAATCATCAGACAAGCATGTTTTGGGACGTTTTAGTGTTCTCAGTAGCTACTTAGTATTTTCTTGTGGAGCAAGGGGAGGAGGTTAGCTTTGTACTTTGGTATGATATATACTTAACATTTTGGTCTTGAAATCTCATAAAAGAGGTCTTAAATTGTTTTGTTTGTTCTCCTGCCATGTACTATCAGAAAATACAAGAGACCTAGAAAGAAGGTGAATCTGTGTTTGAATTTGGGTTCCAACTCAAAGTTTGCCTTGTTTTTCTTCATCTGTGATCATTCAGGTCCCTGACAGAGAATGGAGAATGATTATTTCTCCTTTTCAAGATATAATAAAACTTATGTAATTCAGGGAGAATACATTTTTTAAGATTTATTTATTTATTTCAGAAAGAGAGCGTGCGTGAGTGGAGAGAGGCGCAGAGGGAGAGGGAGACAAGCAGACTCCCCGCTGAGCAGGAAGCCTGCAGCTGGCTCCATCCCAGGACCCTGAGATCAGGACCTGAGCCAAAATCAAGAATTGGAGGCTTAACAGACTGAGCCATCCAGGCGCCCCATGGGGAGAATACATTTTGCCATCTACACGAAAGAAGTAATTCTTTGTTTTATAACTGTTGAAACGTTTTATAGGATTGAGTTGTTAGTACTTTCTTTGAGGATTTTATTGCTGTGGAATGTTTTTGGCTCCAAGTTCCATAGGACCAATACATACATTGTTTCTTGGGTCATGTTGCAAGCATTGTCAGTGCTCTACCCTTATCCCCTTGAATCTCTTTGTCATTTTAGTACCCCCCCAGATCCCAAAGTGCTCTCCTTGCCAACAGCCAAGCGCCTGGGTCTCTCTGTCAGAGGACTGCCCTCTAGCGGACTGAGCAAGGAAAAGCCAGAAGTTCCTTGGAATTTGGTCTCGGCTGCCGTCCTCCGCCAGTGATGGATGGGCGTTGAGACTCTTCCTTGCCCCATCTGTCAGGACCACTCTACAGCACTATCCCCGCTGGATAGTTATCCTCCATAGCATCTGCTCGATATTGCACTCGGCTACTTGATTACCCACGACCCACTCCCCTTCCAGGCTTTCTTAGAAACACTTCCTGGTGAGTAGCTTTCACTTGAATCATCACCTCAGCATCCACTTTTAGGGAAGCCGACCTAAGAGCGATCCCTTGCAGCTTCTCAACAGATAGACAAACAAGCACCTTTTAAAGGTCACATCCTATCTACATATTTCACTCTTTCACTGCTCTTCCGTTTTGGTCCTGCCACATAAAAGAACATTTCTTCCCCTGTCTACATTTCCCCAATGCCGCCCTGACTGCAAGGATGGAGCACGCAAGCGTCTGGATGCCCAAGTGCACAGTCAGGATTTCATATCTTGACTCTTCCCCCATAAAACATGGTCTCTGGGACTACACTGTGCCTAAAAGTAGACATGAGATATACTACTTAGTTATGAAAAAAAAATTGCTCTGAAGTCTGAGGGGGTCACAAGACTAAAAACATAGGGGGTTGAGGCTATATAATTTTCTAGTTTTAGAATCCCTTACAGGATCTAATCTAATTTGAGTAAAAAAATAGATTTGAGTACAAAATATCAAGAAATGGAAATTACATAAATGGAATGAGAGAGTCTTCTATATGTTGCCTACAATTTAGGAGGATCAGATTTCATTTTTAAAGGTATGAGTCACTTTTTTGTATCTAGCACTCTAACAAACTCTGGTAGTATTAAACACGGTCAACCTAATTTTCACTAAAGAAATTGACTTTGATTGTCCCAAAATAACATGCCTACTCCCCTTCTCCCCCTATTTACATTGAGTGGACTGCCGAAGACATGTTCCTGATGGAGAATTCCCCCTAATGGAGACAGGAAATATGTTTGTTTCTAAGAGACGGTTGAGACCATAGTGTTAAAACAATAACTTATACACCTGTGGGCCATTTGCATTGCACAAAGTTTCTGGTCAGTAAGAATTCCCTAATCTTGGAATATTTAAGCAGTGAGAAAAGGGAGGGGGCCATTGAGTTTAACCGTGTTTCCCACCAGACAGAAATATATCTGGACAGACAGTAGGTGAACACTAGGGTTGGAGAAAGGCCAATTCCTTTCTGGCGTCATGAGGGCATATGTTATGATCTAGGTTTTTCAGTCAAGTAAAAAATCATGAAGGATCACTTTTGATGTAATGTTTTCTTTCTTATTTGTTCAGGAGCTGCTATAGATTTTTAACAAACGTTCTCAACAGGATAGCACATGTTTTCTGGGTTTATTTTCCCTTCCTTTATTATTTTTTTTTACAAAAATTGAGCAAGTAGATTCACTTTCTGATAAGTGATCACTAAAAAATCATGTATCTATGAATCTAAATAAAATAAAAATAGTAACTGAAGGTAAAAACTAAAGAAAATATTAAAGTATAAATGTTAATATAGTTCCATGTTCTGAATCTTAATGAATACAATTTAAAGATTTGTTATAACTGAAAAAGTGAAGACCTGATAATACACTTCATTTGCGGGGTAATAAATTTTTTTATTTGTGTGGAGAGGAATGCATAACCAAGGAGTAATTCAAACAATGCAATCCCACCAGTTTAAAAACAGTGTTCAGGGGTGCCTGGGTGGCTCAGTCACTGGGTGTCTGCCTTCGGCTCAGGTCATGATCCCAGAGTCCAGGTTTCGAGCCCCACATCAGGCTCCCTCCTCAACGGGAAGCCTGCTTCTCCCTCCCCTATTCCCCACGCTTGTGTTCCTGCTCTCACTATCTCTCTGTCAAATAAATAAATTAATTAAAAAAAATAAAATTAAAATAAAAACAGTGTTCGGTATGTCTTTGGCTTAACAAATCAGTGGATACATATGACAGAAGGGAACAATTACTACAAAGCTTTCCTAGTGGAAGTTTGTTTCTCAAGAGAGAAATCTTTTTAATTTTAATACCCAAAGGCTATTAAATAGCAGTATTAAATATGGCCAATCTAATTTGCTAGAACATAAAACAGTAACTATAAAATAAACAGTTTATAGTTAACAGTACGATAGCACAAATTATTATGTGGATTTTTATAACTGAATTATCACCTACGTCAGATCGATTCATTCATATATTACGAAGAGGAAAGAGTGGAAACAAAGCTCTTCTATCATAATCTTTCTTTTCCAAAATAAAGAGAAGATAAAGAAGTATAAATAGACACTCCCTGACTGATCTCATTTGGTCTAGGAACTCAAATTTCCTTTGTTTTGGCGTGAGCTATTAATTTTCAGAATTTGCATACAGCAAGATACCCAGTTCCTTTGAATGTCATTTACTGTGCTGGAGCTGAGTGTCTGATGTTTCCAGAAGAGGCTGATCACCGGCCTCAACAAGGTGAGCACCACTGGCTTTCTTGATGTTCTTCCAGTTCACATGCCAACCAGTATCTTGAAAGTAGCTAATTTAGTAATTCTGAGTGCTCTTCATTCTCTGATGCCTTGGACAGGAAGTCCAATTTGAATTTTGGCAATTTGGAATTGTTGGAAACACTCGAGTGTGCTATTAGTGTGACTTAATTTTCAAAGCCCTGAATCGGAAGCCAAGAAACAGGGTCTAGAGTACATATGATAAGTGGGTCTCTAAAGATCTTTCAGTTCTCTAGAAATTTGGCTATGACCACTATAGAACAAGATGAGAACAGTATTCTAAAATGAGATGGTTATCTGAAAATTCATCCAATGCAGTTCCCTGCATATCGTTTGTTCTCTAATGAGAAATTTGAGCTCAACCTCATCTTCAGCCTCAACCTCAACCTCATTACACCTGCCACACGCCTCCTCACGGCCACTCTCCTTGTGCAGACCCATCCTCTGGCTCATCTCTCATGTGAGTTACTCATTACAGTTACCATAGAAACTGACCTCCCTGCTCCCACTCTTGCCCCACTCTGACCTACTCTCTATAATGCAGCCAGAGGGGAACTTTGAAAAATGTAAAGGTGAGACTGCTAATTCTTTCTCTTTGAAGTCCTTGAGTTTGCACACTATTGTTCAAAATCTTGAACAGGATGTGCGTGCCTGGCCCCTGCCTTCCTCCCTCACCGCTGTGCCCAGTGCCTCTCTGCTGTTCAGCTTCTTGGACCCAGACTGCCAGTGTTCAACTCGAAGTGCCATCATTTACACTTTGGGTAACCCCGAATAAGTTATTTCATCATTTTCAGTTATTTCTCCCACCTGTTATAATAAAATGCTCTAAAGTGCTCAAAGTAGTGACAGCTACTTAGTAAATGCTCAGTAAGTGTTGCATATTATATGGGTAATGCCACTTTTTAAACTCCAGAGCCTTCATACATGGAGTTTCTGTTTTGAACACCCCCCCCCCCGCCCGCCCTGGGCATCCCCTCATATGAACCTACACAGCTTAAATCTCACTTCTTCAAGGAAGAAAGTCTTCCATGGCCCTCCCTCCTCAAGCGCACCTCCTGACCCACCTGTTAATTCAGGCTCGGTGTATCAGTGGGCACATCTGACTGGAGAGCGTAATCATTGTGCAGCTCCCCCAAGGAAAGCTTGTTTCACAAGAGAGAAACATTTTTAAGTTTTAATATCTAAAGGCTCCAGCAGTATTAAATTTGGCCAATCTTAATTCGCTAAACCATAAAACAGTAACTACAAAAGAACCAGCTTATAGATATTCTGGGACGCTTTTGTCACACCCTATAATTCTCCTTCCTCGTGTTATCTTAATTGCTACCAGATCATTGATCTTGTGATGATTTATATACAAGTAACTATATAATAAGAGCAATGAGACTATTAAAAAGGAGATAAAGAGGGCAAAGGGCCTTTTCAGTGGAAAATGGGCAGTGGAGATTAGAGATCACCAGAAGTGGCAGTGGGTGCAAAAGTCTCTCTACCAAACTGAATATTCAGAAGTTGAAAGAAGAGACCATCAAAATTGTCATGCGTGAGGGGTGTTAGTTGAACCTATGGTGGGAATTATTTCACGATATACCTAAATCAAACCATCATGTTTTACGCCTTAAACTATACATGACGCAATTATTTCTCAATGAAACTGGGAAAAAAAAAATTGGCAAGGGTGAAA
This sequence comes from Callorhinus ursinus, assembly GCF_003265705.2. NCBI lineage: Eukaryota > Metazoa > Chordata > Mammalia > Carnivora > Otariidae > Callorhinus > Callorhinus ursinus. The sequence continues at coordinate 90,764,050 of NW_027397066.1, read as the reverse complement.
TTAGAACACTGTCCAGGCCACCAGGGCCGCACGTGCTATGTTGTTGCCATTTAGCCAGGATTCTGTCTAGGCGGGGGCTCATCTGGGTAATGGGTGGCTGAGATGATATCCCCAATTGTGATATACCCAGGTTTTTGTGGCCAGCCCCGTACCAGAGGTCCTGAGATCCTGATTTTTTTTCTCTTCTGTTGGCAGCAATTGGTACCCCAGAAGTGTATACAAAAATATCGAGTCATACAGAAATGGATATACTATTAAGACTTTCTGTACAAGCTATATTCACACTTGTGTGAATTCAGTGTGAAATCACGGGCTGTGTTGCACATGTTTTGTCAGCTTTTAAAATATTTGCAACACTTTCAAAAATCTGGGAAATTTATATGCAACTAATGAATCATTGAACCAAAAACTAATGATGTACTATATGTTGGCTAATTGAATTTAAATTTAAAAAAAGGAAAAAAAAAATCTGGCAAATTAGAGGGAAATGACATTGTATTTATAATTTTAACTGTAATTGTTAGGACACCTTAACTCAGTAGTCCTGTTTAAATGTCTAGAAAAGTTTTGAGTTTGTGAAGTCAAAGGTTTGATTCTCAATATGCTGAAAATGCCCAAGAAATTTGATATACTCTATGAATTTTAATTTGTTAAATTCATAAAACCATATAGGAAGTTCTTTTAAATTCAGTTTATAAATCTGTGTCTTTAGCTGTTTGTATTTTGAAATTATAAATGGGATTTAATAAAATTTTATGTGGTGATGTTCAGAAGTTTCTTATAAATGATATTAGCAAAAGAATTTGAGTGGTCAAGTTTATAATTGCTCTTTAATATTCAGGAGATTTTCATCTGTGCAATTTATAAATAGAAACATCCTCATCAAAAACTAGAAAGACTGCCATTGAAAAGCCAGTCTCCTTTTCCACCCTTCCCACAGGCTGGCCCCTCTCTCAGAAGTATCTTCTTTTAAAAAAGTACTTCTGGATTTAATTCTCCTGATGGCTAATTCTGTAACTCTAAATAGCTCTCTCTCTCTCTTTTTTTTGCCCCAGATAGTATTTGTTAACTCATCCATGAGACGGGGTGATTTAGTTTACTTATACTAATTTATCTTCCATTCTCCCATTAAGAGTCAAAATTTAAGAAAGTAAAATTATTATTAGATTTCTATAGGTTGTAATTGTTCCTCTCAATAATGTACTCAAGCTGTCATTTCCTGTCTCATAAATTTTAGTATTGCTACTCTCTCCTAACTGTAAAATAGGAGATTTTACCCCTACCTACCTTAGTGAAGAGAAACTGTAGGATATCCTATGAAGTGCTGGTAAATACTTAACAACTGGCTCTTGGGGGCGGGGGGGCGGGGAACTGAACACAGTATTTGCTGGTTTCCATTAACTCACCACATGATCTATTTCAAGCTACCAGCATGATGGCACTGAGTTGGGATTAACGTCAGCACCAGCACACCACTGAATTAGGACCCAACGCTTCCTTCCACCTCTCCTCCCTATTCTACCTCTTTCCTTCTGCCAGCTTTTTTCCTTGTTACAATGTTAAGACTGCTTATATTAACAATCTTCTCTGCCACTGTAACAAAATCGTTCCGTTATTCATCCCTGATTATAAAAGTTAAAAGCCAATAAGTAACATTTATGTAATCATACTATTGTATACATGTTGTTGGCCAAGAAGTGTGTTAGAGTTACATTTCCTTCTCTATAGGCTGATTTCATGGCCCCCTGAGTCATTTAAATAAAAATTTACCTTAATACCCTAACATAAGGGTCAAATGGGCTCCTTTTGCTTGTATTTATCAATGGCATAAAATTGTTCTACCTTGTTTATATTTTTGGATCACAATTTTTACATACAGCCTTGATTTGGTTTCTCTAGTTTTCTTCTTTATAGCTGACTTAACTGATGGGCCTTCACCAGCTCCTCAGGTTTTTTCATTCTCTCAACCATACTTGCTTTTTCCTGGTGCTCACCAACCTGAGCCCAGTCATCGGGTCTTATGCATGGCACCGTGAGCCCACTGGCTCACTAACGGCCGGCATTTCCTGTCATGGTTTTCCTTGGTTGGACGCATTGTTTCCTGGAACCACGTCTTCTTCTTCTTCTTCTTTTTTTTAATTTATCCATATTTTTCCTCTTCTTCCTCCCCTAGTAACTTTCTAGGAAGGGCTGTGTGGAAAGCATTTTCTGGGGCTCCATATTTGAAAATGTCTTCACTGTGCTTTTGCATTTGGTTTAGTTTGGGTGGAGAACTGGAGGCTGAAAATATTTTTTGCTTCAACCATTTTAGATGATTGTTCCATTCATGCAGATATAGCTAGGTATATATATATATATTTTCCTTTTTTGTACTGTGTAGTCAATGGACTTTTTAATCAGAATCCCTGTGTCCTTTATTATTTCTTTGATATGATTTGCCTCTCAAGTTTCTCTGTTTTCTTTTTTGAGAGACATCTATTAGTTGGGTGCTGGACATTGCATATTTGTCTTCTCTTTCATATTTGTCAGTTCTGTGTGTGTGCCCTATAACTTGAGACAGTTCCCCAAATTTATTTCTACTTGCTTGATTAATTCTTTGACAACCAAAAATTTAATCTTCCAGAGCAATTCTGTATTCTAAGTTTGTTTTGTCAAAGACATTCTACTCTTAGTAAATGGGTGTTAATAGCTTCTTTGATCTCCGAATGTATTTCATAAATTTATTTTCTATTTCCTCAATTATGTTTCTTATAGAGACTATTTTTTGTTTGCTCAAGTGAGATTTTACCTTTTATGCTTTTAGGGTTTTTTTTTTTTTTATGTGTCGTGTGATCTTAATGGTTCACCCATATTTTAGAAAGAAGGACTAAATTAATTATTCTTGGCATCTTGCTTGTAATCCCTCTGCTGTTGAGAGGGGAGGTGTCTTTTTGAAACACGCTTTTCCTCTGAACAGGATGTCTGACTGGGAGCTCTGTGTATGTATAAGGGGAGCTGGCAGCTCTAGCCCATCCATCCCACAAATGCCATAGGAGGAAAGCTTTACTCTGGGCTTCCTAACCAAATGGAAATCCTTAGCTCTCCTCCACTGCTTTATTCAATTTACTTGGCGGGGGCGGGGAGGGGGGAGCGGGTGAAGAGCCTTTGGATTTTTGCCTTGGGTCATTGCCAGGCTTCTGGCAGACTTCTGAGAGCTCTGAACAGAGAACAGGATGGTAGTAGATGCAGGGAAAATGGAATGGGGGTGTGTCTGACTGGCACAATTGTCCCGAGTCTAGACTTCAAATTAATTGCCCTATTTTCAGCCTCTCTTCTCACTCCTGCGCTCCACTTTTCATGCTGACAGTGAGCCCAGAGCCCGCCTAGGGATAGGGCAGATATTTCTACCTCTACCTTTTTATCTGGCTGCATCTTCCTTAGTTTGTTTTCTACCAATATTTCTCCTTCTGGCTTGTCTTCTAGAATTCCATGATGTATATTGCCCCTCCTCTTTATTTTCTTTCCATTGTGAGTTTATTTCTTTTAGCACTTCTGTTCCTTTATTCAGTGATTTCTGGGAAGAACAGGACTTGGGTGCATGTGCTCAGTCCACCATTTTGAACCTGGAGACCCCGGAGCTCTCTTTGAGTGCTTTTGTTTCCCTAAAGACACGGTGTTTTTATATTATCACCCATCAGTCATGTACTGAAGAGCAAATCCAAGCAAATGGCCAATATTTCCATCAAATTTCTGCTTTTCTCTTGAAATGCATTATAGATCCTTACCCAAGAGGTGAATGTGGCTCAGAAGGATTAGCTCTTGAATCCAACAGAAAGCGTTTCTGTGTGATGTTCCTCTTATCTTTCACATTAAGTACAGGATAACCCATCTGTTTGGTCCACGTATCCATTACTTCTTTCACTGGTAGATTACTTGCCTGATATTTAAAAAACATGAGGAATAATTAACAAATTAGGTGAATAAAAAGAAGAGTCAGATAAAGAAATGATTGATAAATCATTTGTTAATCAGACAAAGAAATACTTGGGGATATACTCTTACCTCTTCAAGTGCTCCCCAAAAATCTTCAGTTTTTGCATTCTTGAATTTGTATTTTTCCAAGTAAGTCTGTATGTGAACAAGAACAAGTATTTTAGAAGTCAATGTATGGGGGCACCTGGGTGGTTCAGTCAGTTAAGCGTCTGCTTTCGGCTCAGGTCATGATCCCAGGGTCCTGGGATCAAGTCCTGAGTCAGGCTCCTTGCTCAGTGGGGGGAGTGTGCTTGTCCCTCTCACTCTTCCTCTGTGTTCGCTCTCTCTCTCAAATAAATAATTTTTTTTAAAAAATTAAAAAAAGAAGTCAATGTATGCTATGCTTATACTTCTACAACATGAGCTGAACCCTTAGACATATCTCATTCTAATGTATAATATGGCAAGTGTATAATATGGCAACATAATCTTAATGTATAATATGGCAATAATATGGCCAGAATAAAGTAAAATGATACATTGTATACAAAATATTTTGTAACCCATAAAAACATTGTACAAATAATTTATTTGTAAAGCACAATTGTTTTTCCTTAATGATATAGCTTGTTCTTTTTTATAGTCTAATGGAATTGTGGGCAGGAGAGGAAAAGCTTAATTTTTTCAGGAGAAGTATAAGATACTTAAGGGCAGCCAAGTGTTCAGCCAACAGTCAATAGTCCACAACATTTGTGATCCAATATGATGAGAGGTCCTTAATTCTATGATCTTCACTTAGTGGTGCTAACCTGTCACTACCGGCTATATCCCCTACCGTCATTTGCAGGGGTGTTTTCTCATTTCAGACACTACATGACCCATTACCCATGAGTAATTGAGGCAACATGCAAAGATAAAACAGGTGAGCTTGGCTCTAAGCCAGGGCTCAGCAAACTTTTTCTGTAGAAAGCTACATCGTGAAGATTTTCAGTTTGGGGGGCTCTCTAGTATCTGTCGCATCTACTCAACTCCATAGCACAAAAGCATCTGTAGATAATATGTAAATGAATGACCACGGCTGTCTTCCAATAAAACATCATTTATGCACTCTGATATTTGAATTTCATACAATTTTCACGTGTCATGAAATAGTCTTCTTTCGATTTTTCAAGCATTCCAAATTGTAAAAGTGATTTCGTTTGCAGACCTTACAAAAATGGGTGGTGGGCCAGACTTGGCCCCAGGTCACAGTTAGTAGACCCCTGCTTTAAAGAAATGGATATATGATGTTTTGAATAATAAGAATGATGATCATGATCATGGGTAAATTGGGGAAATTATTCTCTTTAAAGAGTGTCTTCACTCTTCAATTATTTTTCAAATATGAATTTTTAAACTACAAGACTCTCCCCTTTGGCAATTCTGTTCACAAAATCTCTGTATATGAGTTTTCAGATATAATGTGGTGTGTCCATAAAGAAAATTCTCAATTTTCTCCGACTCTCATAATTGTGGTTCTCCAGGAAACCGTCCACAGTTCCTGCCATATCATGACTTTGTTGCTGTCAAGAATTGTCCCTTAAAATATGGACATCTTTGATAGAAATAAACCTCCTTAAGTGTTCCTTGAGCTTCAAAGAATATAACCAACGGTTGACTTTGCACTTGACATCTTCACTCTAAGTTGCTATAATTTTCAGGAGGCACTGTGCCTAAGTCACATTATCTTCTAAATTCCTTTCATTTCAGGCACAGAGAGATAAAACATTGTTAGCAGTACAGCTCCAAGAAGCCTGGGTGACAGTTGAGACCAGTTTGGAGTGCTCCCTTCATATTTGTTCTTTCGATGAGGTCACTGCTCAGCACTCCCACTGAGGGCAGGCAGAGGAAGGGAGAAGACATGAAAGGCACTACTCGATATTCAGTTTTAGGTATTTGTTCCAGAGCTTTGCACAAATCATTCATTCTAAATAAAATAATGGGATACTTGGAATGGTAATGATTAATTATGACCATAGTTACCTGTTAATGACACTTTCTAGTGAGTAGTAGCATCTTAAAATTAATGTAGAGGAGTTTATTTGTATATTCACAATGCCTTGAGCTTAGAACATGCAATCTTGGAACTAGAAGGGATTTTAAATATTATCTAACACAACTCACATTTTTAGGGGTGTCGGAAACTGGCGCCCATAGAGGGGAAGAGAGTTTCCTGTAGTAACCTTGAAAGAATTCCGACTCCTGGACCAGTTTGTGTGGGTTTCAGTGGTGGTGGTATTATTATTGCTTTTTAAACTGCAGTTTCTTGCTTTTCCTGAACTACAGGCTCCATGGACATTTATATAAACAGTCTATTAAAAGACATCATTTTAATTTTGTCTAGATTAGTGCACTTCTGAATAGTCTATATTAAGAAATTTCTTTCTTGGGTCGCCTGGGTGGCTCAGTCATTGGGCATCTGCCTTTGGCTCAGGTCATGATCCCAGGGTCCTGGGATCGAGCCCCGCATCGGGCTCCCTGCTCCGCTGGAAGCCTGCTTCTCCCTCTCCCACTCCCTGTGCTTGTGTTCCCTCTCTCGCTGTGTCTCTCTGTCAAATAAATAAACAAAATTAAAAAAAATTTCTCTTTCTTCACCTTGAATAATCACAATGCAGTCATTCCACTCAAAATTTTATGGTGACCTAGGTCCCCCAATAATAGTCCCTTGTTAGTTGGTATTGATGTAGTAAGCACAAAAGGAAAGGAGCCCTGTTTCTGTAACTAGTATCCCAGGAAGGAAAAGGACCATGTTCCAACTGAGCCATCCCTGTCCTATCAAGGATACTGCTGATACTAAGAGAAAAGAAAGGATGGATACATTTCTCAGCTTGATTTCATGACCATGTACTGTTACGAATGCCCCATTATCTATTGTGATTTTTTAGGCACAAGCACAGCCTTAAAGATTTTCCAGGTGATGGTTTTGCCCTTATTTCCCTGCACTCTGCACCTCCTTTGATGTCTGAGATGGGGGTTGGGGGAAGGTGATGAGCACAAAGGAGAGCAGACAGCTGGCCATCCCCAGATGGGGATGCCACATCAGGTTAGCTAATGAAGAGTCACTTTGGACAGAAAATTAGTATTTTCAAAGGAAAAATTTTGAACGGTATCACAGAGTGTGGGATTTAGGGATAGCGATCATAGTGTGATGATAACTCAAGGAGAGATACTATTCAGATTCTTGAATGAAGGAAAGGAATGTTCCAATTGGTTTGAGAGCTATTGAGTGTGGTCTATAACTGATCATATACCATTTTCAGATATGAGCTAGTGTTTGAAGATTGTGGGGAAAAAGTGAGTGTTTTATTGGGTTTTTTTTTTTTGGTAAATTTATTCCACAGCACTATGAGGGCATGAAAAAATTAATACTTATTCATTCTAGTTCAGTTTCTAGATCCATCTATAGTCACAGAGTGGAGGAAGACAGTTTTCACTTGAGAAATATTAGTTTTAGACAGGGAGACTGGCTTTTTAATTAATTATACCATAGATACCGGGCTAAAGGAAATACGAGAGTATTTCTGAATTATTAGAATAGCTATTCACTTTTAAAGACTCTTTAGGTCCATCTCTAGAAATTACCATAAAAATCATTTAATCTGAAGTCAGCTTTGAAGATTCCAAGAATGTGTTACTGATCAGTTTAATTTAGAATGAAACTCTGCAAGTGGAATTTTCACTGAGTTTTTTAAAAGAATTGTCTTTATTTATTTATTATTATTCTTATATACTATTATTATAGACCATTCACTAACTCAAGAAGCATTTTTTGGATTGCCTAACATGTGTAATACATTCTACTAGGCCCTGGAGTATACACAAAGATATAGAAGACCGAGTTCCTCACTGAAGGTGCTCACAGTGAGAGAAGATACGAAGAAATGTGAGTTTGAAGCCAACGGAAAAGTTACAAGATATTCTAATGTGCACATAAGAACAAGCACATAGCTTTTCCCTTCCCACCAGTGTCCACACAGAATATTTTATGAATGGACAAAAGAAGTAAAATGTATGGATATACTCCCTGAATATTTCCCAAGTCCTGGTCCTATTTCTTACTTTAGTAGTCACCTAGAAATTTTAGCATTGGGTAGAAGGAGGGAGGGAGCATAGAGAGTTTCCTTTTTACTTTTGAGGGAGCATAGAGAGTGCCGGATGCCATACAAGAAGACTTAGTGGTAGCGAGAGCTGAAGGAATGGGGAGCAGGCATTGTCCTGGGGAATCACATCGAAAAGACGTACTAGCACTCTTTAGAAAAGCTGGCCGGGGGCTACTCTGACCTGTTCTCTGCTTTCTGGACTGGCCACCATCACCACTGCTCTGCTGAGCAACCTGGGGCATCACAGCAGGGAGGAGGCAGATGAGAGGGGGAAAGTAGGAAGGCAATTCCATCTCTAGGCTGCAGTGGGGCCAACCTGCAGACGGCACAGTTGCAGAGACAGACTGTAGCAACACTGACAATATAAAACCCTGAGAGACTTGGCTTAGGTTTTGCTAGAAAAATAAAGATGAAACTGAAATATCCCCTGGAGTAATCACCTTAAGTTGGATATGTGAGATGCTCTTGAAAATGTGTCATTTCTGTTTCCAAAAGGAAGCAGGCCCTCTTCAGTCATTGACTCCATCATAATGGGAATGTGTATATTTGCCATTTTTTAAATCCAGTAACGGGCTGGGGCGCCTGGGTGGCTCAGTCCTTAAGCGTCTGCCCTCGGCTCAGGTCATGATCCCAGGGTCCTGGGATCGAGCCCCGCATCGGGCTCCCTGCTCCGCGGGAAGCCTGCTTCTCCCTCTCCCACTCCCCCTGCTTGTGTTCCCTCTCTCGCTGTCTCTCTGTCAAATAAGTAAATAAAATCTTTAAAAAAAAAAATCCAATAACAGGGGAAAAGTCCTTTTACAGGCTGGAAGGGAAGACTTTTATAGATACGTTTCCATTTTTACATCATGTTGCTATGGACTGAATTGTGTTCCCCGAAATTCAGACACTGAAGCCCTACTCTCTAATGTGATGGTGTTTGCAGATGAGGCCTATGGGGGGTACTTAGGTTTAGATGAAGTCATGAGGGTGGGACCCTCAGGGCGGGGTCGATGTCTGTCTGATAAGAGGCACCAGAGAGCTCTCTCTCTTGCTCTGCCACTCGAGGACACAGCAAAGAAGCAGCCATCTGCGGGCCAGGGAGACAGCCCTCTCCAACCCATGAATCTGCCATGCCATGGTCATAGACTTCTCAGCCCTCGGAACCATGAGAAAATACATTTCCGTTGTTTAAATGACCCAGCCAATGGTATTTATTATGGTAGACTGAGCTAATACACATATAAAGGGCATCCAAAATACCTAAGGAGTCCATTCACCTTCTCCATGAAATTTCAGCTAAATGGCAATTGGTGTAGGCACTCAGCTGGCTGTGAAGTCGCCTTTTCATGTTTTGCTATTTAATCTATCCTTGAGTAAGGAGAGAGAAAGTAAAAAGGGAGTTGTCTTTAATTAATCACATATGGACATCCATCAGCCACGGATTAGTGTAGCTTACGTTTAATGCTATTAAAAGTAATAAATCATACCTGACATCCCTTTTGAAATTTCTCTGGTGTTATCCAGTCTTCAAGCATCCTCAGAATGGACGATCCCTATGGTGGAAAAAAATGACAAATTGAACCTAGTAAAGGACAGGCCGGAAACGAACACCAGGGATCACTATTGTGATCAGTATTTTAATATCGTATTTGTGAGATTATGCCTTCAAGATGACCCCACTAAATTACTTGGCCATAACTCAGTAGTTTTAGGATGAAAATGTCATTTGGCACACCCCCTGTATCTACGCTTCTAAAATAGCTAAAAGGTAAAGAGAAATTGAAAAAGTGGCCATCATTTCAGTGACTTGGGGTTTAAATAATTATTGCACTTCACCAAATGAACCAGCAGATGGGGCTTTTCTAATGAAGGAGAAACGTTAGAAACACTTTCAGAAAACTTACTTTTCAGTGAATAAAGTAATTCCATGATAAAATTCTGCTTACTTCTCAAAGTATATTTCAATACTTTAAAAAGATTACATTTAGTGGAAATAGATAGTTGAGGAATTGTCTGGTCAAATAATTTAATATAGTTAGATATATCATTTAGGCATAAAATCCTCTTCAAAATAGTTTATCTCATTTGGTTTTATTTTATCTGACGAATCTGATTAATACCTCTGCTCTCTACTTTCTCTGCACATGTTATAAGATTAATACTAAAATTCACTATTTACACATTTTTAAATCATTTTTCAAGTAACTTGCCAGAAAAACGTGTGCCTCCCCACGAAGTTAGCAATTTTTGCTGTCATTTTATTATTTTTATAAATAATATAAATTATTTTTGTACCTAGAAGAAGGCTAAAGGTTTAGAACATTTATTTATTTTTGACCTAATATCTTAAACCCATGGAATATCTAGGATTCAGAAAGAAGCTGATTTAATAAAATATAAACATCTTCATGTGAGTTATTAAACCATATCATAAGTGGATTGGAAATGTCCATTTTAAGAGAAAGAGAAAAGACTCACTGGCAGATGTGAAAGAAAAATGAATAAAGGAAGCCTAAAAAGATGCCATGGGAATAATGACAGGGAAAGCCAAAAATATGATACTATAACTTTGAAATAGTAATATATAGAAGGCTTTTTTCACTCAAGCCATTTTATCTAGTATTCATTTTAATAATTATAATATTTCATTTTAAATAAAACTTTACATATTATCCAGAATAACAAAATGTATTCATTTGCAATGGCTTTTGAGCAACTTAGCATAGTGGGTAAACCATGAGCAGCAAAAGGGAAATGACTAAATTATACTGCATGCAGGCATGAAGACGTTTGGAGGAGGAGCTATAGGAAAGTCTGTGGGAGAAAACGGGTCACTGTAGATCTACAGTAGCTTTGCAAACCATGTTAATGGATAAAAATCACCCATCTACAACATATTAATAAAGTCATTTTTATATGTTATATAAAAATGAATAAAAGTCATTCTTTCAAAATGAGTTGGATTTAAATTCTTACTGGCTGAACTAAAGGATTCTATTGGAAAAGGTGTCCACATATATGACATCAAAGACCACAGATCAGAAAAAGAAGATTTACTGTCTTTTAAAAAATCAAATCACATCAAAAACTAATGATGAAATGTATGGTGATTTATGTAACATAATAAAATTTAAAAAATCAAATCAAACAATTTTAAATTTGAAGCTTGAAGTGTAAATATTCAGTTAGAGTGAAAGAAGTTATAAACAAAAGTGAAAGGAGAAATTTTTAAAAATCTGATTCAAAATCCTATGACAATGACCAGCATTGATCAGTTTGACAGGAAAATATAAACTATTGAATATTCAGCGCCCAGAATAAGCTCTACACTGTTTCCTAAAGCCCATTAGCATAGTCTCACCATTCTTTCCATTTTTTAGCATTTACTAAAAGTCACTAAACAAGAAGATGTTCACAACAATGTCAGATTTTCCCTACCTTGCTATAGGATATCCCATCAAAAACAGATGTTATTTCAGCAGGATTTGTCACGGTGACAACAATTGGGTGTGAAGACATCAAAGAATCATCCTCTTGTACGGGTAAGACATCTTCAAGTAACATCTGCTCTCTCTGAAATGACAGAATGAACCAAAAAAAGACAGCACTTCCTTAATACTGGTTCATATTTCAAAATATCATTTATATATCACTTGGTGGAAAATAAATATAAATGACTCAAATTACTTAAGACAAGGAGTAGGTGTTCAAATTAATCATATTTTGCACTGATTGATCCATACTGATTCCATTCCCTTCTTCTACTGTAATTCCTTTGACTTCACCCCTATATGACGGACCAAGAAGACAAGCATCGGTGAATTGTTTCTGCTACTTATGCATGACTTTCAGACACAAGCCAAAGTTTTCAAGCCCTATTTCCATATCTGTGCAATGGGAATGATACCACCTCACAGATTTGTTCTCAGGATTAAGTGAGGATGCATGTTGATCAAAATTGTTGTTCAGGATTTTTTTTTTTTTTGGTCAACTAATCATTAGAATTTGGATGATTCATAATTAATCAAAGAAATATTAGTTTTTGCTTTGGTTCTAATAATCATCTTCTCATTCCAATCCTTCTTTTCTCAGCAAAATAGAGAGGTCTAGCCCTATAGTCAGACTTTCATGGTTCATAGCTCAATTTTTCCGTTTTCCAGATATGTAAGTTTAAGCTCCCTAGCCCTTCAAATAGGGAAATAATGGCATATGCTTTTTGGAATTGTTAGAGAATTTAATGATAATGCATGGTATTACATTTTCCACTTTTGCAATTTCCATTTATAATAGGCAAGACACTATTATCAAGTGATGACTGCCAATCCAAGGTAATTTTGATTTGGATTTTAAATTTTGTACACCTAAAAGGCTTAAGTAAGTAGAAAGAATTCAGTTCTCAGTGTCAGGAAATTTGACTCTAGTTTTGGCTGTGCTTCCAATTGTCTGTGTGATATTGGAAAGTTATATTACCTTTCTGGGCATCAGCTTTTTCACCCGTGAAATGAGGCTCTACTGTTGTGGTACTTATCAGGCTCTCTTACAATCTGTCTATATTTATCTGTTCCCCTCCACCCACCAGACCCTTAATTGGGAACTCCTTGAGGGCAAGAAATATATTTTATTCTGTTTTGGATCCTCTGTAGTGTCCACTGAACACAGAAGACAGAATGAATGGATAAAGAATGAATGAATGAATGGATAGACAGATGGATGGATGGATGGATGGATGGATGGATGGATGGGTTGGACCATGTGATTAAATTTCGTTTAAGAACTGCATACTAGGAGCGCCTGGGTGGCTCAGTCAGTTGAGCATCTGACTTGATTTCAGCTCAGGTCATGATCTCAGGGTTGTGGAATTGCTCTGTGCTCAGCCTGGAGTCTGCTTGAGATTCTCTCTCTCCTTCTCCCTCTGCCCCGCCCCACCACTCTCTCTCTCTCTCTCAAATAAACAAATCTTAAAAAAAATACTAAATTCTTCTGAAATTTAACTGGTGTTTTAAAATGCTGAAGTGGAATATTAAAATGCAAAATATCTTATATATAATACAACAATATGAAAATGTTATAGTTTCTTATGATAGCTTGCAATAAGAAGGGCCTCAGTTTACTTTATAGAAAATAAAGGAAAATATAATATTTCATTTATACAGTTTAATTTCAATAAATTACAAAATCAACAATTTTCAACATATATGAGTGATTCTCAACTAGGGCAAATTTTGTTCCCCAGGGGACATCTGGAAATATCTGGACACATTTTTGGTTTTACAGCTGGGGAGGGAGGGTTACTTGCATCTAGTATATATGGACCAGGGATGCTCATAAATATCCTACAATACACAGGACAAGCCCCACAATTGTCAACCACTCCCAGATTATTTGGCCCAAAATGTCAATAGTTCCATGGTTGAAAAACCCTGATGCAGATTAAAGTTTTAAGCACGAATCATTGTAAATTAACTTTCTCACTTTTTAAAGTAGGTTATGGAAATGGCCAAGGGCTTCAGGCATTTAAGGTTGTCTTTTTATTTTTTCCAGTAGAGGGCAGTAGTCTCTACAGTACACAACCTGTAATTCTCTACTTTTACACATCTACACACTTATACTTTCATATATTCAAACAGATAAGAGCACGTACACCATTTAAATATCGATAAAAACAGATTTAGCTTTTCAGAAAAAAATATCTTTATGGTTCTTAGATGCCTTTGTTCCAGGCCCCTCAAGGACATGAGGTAGGATAATGGTAATTGCATGTATTTTCAGGAGCCTTTAAGCTTACAAGATAGAGAACAATGTTCTTCTTTCATAGAGGAGAGAAGTGACTCGGGATATGTCACTTGCTCAAGGCCACATCCCCTATAACACTCAATTTATGCTCTTATCTCTTTATCACACTATTTCAGCAGCCTCTGCAAGGTAAGTCCTTTGTAAAATGAGGCTTAGATTTTTCAAAGGATGAACAATGCACACACTTAAATACAGAGCTGTGTTGTCTAAGCTCACTATTTTGTTTTCCTGCTTTGACATGGGTTATTGAGGGACTCTATTGAGGACATCCTCAGATTGGGGTGGTCAGCTGCCCTCCCGGGCCTGGGCATTGGCCCTCAGCGAGGTGTAGTTCAGTGGAACGAACTGACTCCACTCCATGCTCACAAGGAAATTCCCAGTTCACCACCGCACCAGGCCCCTGGCTCGGGGACACTGTCATGGTGTAAAAGTTTCAGTTGCTTTGCATGAGCCAAATAGACATTGAGAGCTAGTATGTTCTGGGCTCACCATTTGCCACTCTTTTTCTGCTTGGCTTACTCCCAGGAACTCAAAGAAGGAAGCAAATCCTTCATTTAGCCACAGGTCTTCCCACCATTCCATGGTCACGGTATTTCCAAACCACTGAAATTATAAACAATAAAGAGAGAGTTAATTATTGTGCTTGTGGTAGAGAGGCCTAGAAATTTGCAATATTTATTTGTCCATATAAATGTTGTCACTTGACACAAAAGTGGCAGGCATTGTACTTAATTAGAATTTATTTCCTGCTTTTTTTTTTCTATTTCTCCTGATTTTTAAATGATCTTAAATTCTCCTTAGTTTATTGCCTTTATTTAGGCATTACCGGGCCTATGTAAAGTCATAGTGAGGTCTCCTGTGTATTTACTAAAGGCAAAACAATGTGTCTTAAAAGACCGTCAGGCCGGATTTTCTGATTAGCTGTTTTTTATTTGCTAAGTTATTATTAATTTCAATTATTCCTACAGTCTTTTTTTTTTTAAGATTTTATTTATTTATTTGAGAGAGAGAATGAGAGATAGAGAGCACATGAGAGGGAAGAGGGTCCGAGGGAGAAGCAGACTCCCTGCCGAGCAGGGAGCCCGATGCGGGACTCGATCCCGGGACTCCGGGATCATGACCTGAGCCGAAGGCAGTCGCTTAACCAACTGAGCCACCCAGGCGCCCTATTCCTACAGTCTTAAGCCACTTTTAAAAACAAGCTAATTTGATACTAAGATTCTATACCTGATGCACAAGTTCATGGGCAACCACGCTGGCCACCCTCTGCTGGTTTGATGAGGCTGATTCCTCAGGGTCATAAAGCAAGTTTGTTTCTCTGTAAGTGATGAGTCCCCAGTTCTCCATGGCCCCGGTGCCAAAGTCTGGAATAGCGATTTTATCTATGGAGAAAGAAACAGTCCCATGAGAAATACTTCTTTGCATTTGCTTATAACATTTCTTACTAAATTAAGTTCTTTGGATGACTGTTTTTAAAAAGGCTAAAAATAATTTCTTAGAGTAAAAACAATAATCTATTTGTGTGAAATTTCAGCCTCCATGCACTCAAACTTTCCATGGAACTTTTCCTGTTGGCCCCAGATATCAGTGTGTCTTTTAGTTTTCAAAGGATACTAATGGCAATGCTCTTTTCAGTCCTCTATAATTTTATGTCTTTTGTTTCTCTCTGTACTTCATTTTTATTAGCTGTTTTTTTTTTCAAGATTTTTACTTAGGTAACAGAAAACATCTGTGTTTGAGGATAAGCTGTGAGGAATAAGGAAGTGAAGTTTTCAAATGAAGACTTAGAAGTACACAGCTTCCAAGTGCACAGAAATATATTTCTATTCAAGGATGCAGAATATTAGAGCATATAAAATTCCACTTTTTCCCTATTTCTGTACAACTTGAGATCAACCCAATTCCTTACTGATTACCATCCATTTGCATGCATTAAATAAGTTGGATCAACATACAATAGACTGTATTCTTTCTAAACTCTCTTCCAGACCTAAAATATTGGATTCTACCAGGAATTTCTCTTCTTTATTTTTGCTTGGCCCTATAATCTTTGATATAACATCTGACAGGAAGAGGCAGGGCCTATCAGTTCTATGTTAAATCCCAAACAGAAAGTGTTGACCTTGATTAGTGGATAGAATACAGATTCTCCAGCTAAAGAACTATAATAAAAAATATAATTTCTTTATTATTACATAGAATTTTCTTTTAAAGTAGCCTTTACTCCCAGAGTGGAGCCCAGTGCAGGGCTGGAACTCACCACCCTGAGAACAAGACTCGAGCTGAGGTCATGAGTCAGATGCTTAATCTTCTGAACCACCCAGGTGCCCCACATTATTACATGTAATTTAAATGAGGTACATAAATAAAAATAAATTTAATTTTTATCTAACATATAAACAAAGGTCCTTTCTGGTTAACATAAAGATTCTTAAAGCTTCTTATAAAAGAATGAAAAGTGGATCTATCTTAAATAAAAGTCAAGATTACAGCAGTAGTTCCCTTTCCGTGTTATCTTCATTCTTAGGTTAGGTTATTTTGTCCCAAGAATGCCACTTAAAGGGTGGAGAATTATTCCCCCCAAGGGCCATTGTTTTCTATAATATTATGGAGTATAATTTTTACCTAATCCTTGAATGAAAGGACTTTTTTGTGACCTCATTTCTCTAGTGAGTATTGACATTATAATGAATTAACTCAAGTGAGAAAAAGAGAAAAGAGACTTTTAAATTAGTGTGCTTAACATTTTATTAAATATTATTCTGATGTTGATGAAAAGGTGTTTCTCTTCCTGTCTCTTTCTCTAATAGTGGGGAGCTGATGCCATTGAAGAGAAAATGGAGCATCTACAAAGTTGCCCAGCGCCAAAGCCACTCTTATGTAGAGAATCTGGCACCCCAGTCACTTTGCCCTGATAGTTTATTAAAGTAGAGGCATAAACAGAAATAGAGAAATCAATTTTGGGTTGTTTGGTTTCCTTGTTGTCTTCGTTTTATCCCTACGAACATCTATATGGGTGTTTCATTTAAAGTCTTTGCTAACACCACTCAAGCTTACTAACAAAGCACTTCTACTGTTGGTGGAAGTATCATATCCACACCATTTTGATTATAGCCCTAATTTTATTTTAAAAAGAAAACATTCCCCCCAATTAGAAAAATATATTTATGGAAGGACTATCAGTGTTTCATTTTAACTGCCGGAGAATCTAGAATTGGTCTTGTACAATGGAAAGACTAGAAGCACATGGGACTCCGATAGCATCATTTATCCCTACTATTTATCAACTCACTGATGGTAGGGTGGCAATGTAAGCTATTGCGATGGTAACGATTTTGAAATGAACAAATCTACGTTGCTATTTTTGGCTCCATTGCTACCAACACCTGCAGTTTTGCACATTACTTTAGTCCGTATTTGAAAGTAAAAGTTTATGCATCTACCAGGTAAGAACAGAATAAGTATGGACATTATTCTTGGAGGAATCCAAAGTGCATCTTTCATTATCTAGCAAATATTAGCTACATATTTTAGGCATATAATAAAAATACTAAGGGGTGGCTATTAACTAAGGATGTGAAAACTTGAAGAAATGATTTAATTTAGGTAAAAACAAAGGCAATATTAAAAATAAGAAAATAAAAAATGAGTCTCACCTAATTTAGGAAGAGCATAGTCCATAGCAAAGTATTCTTCAAAATAATCAAACACAATTTTAGTTATGTTTGCAGCATATTCAGCTGTGTGCTTTTGCTGTGGCTGGACATATATAGTGAGCTAGTAAACAAAACACAAAAATTTAGTGAAAATTATTCTTTATTTGATAAAACACAAAAACTATGATATAAAACATAGTGGAAAGAAGGTGAGCTTTGGAGCTAGGTAAAGACTTATTTGAATCCCAGTTTTGGACAAATCACTTCACATCTCTGAGACTCATGTGTAAAAGAAAATAATACTGTATAACTCTCTGAGTGATTTCAAAACCTAGAAATAATGTAAGACACAACAGTTGTGTCCAATATATTTTTTAAATGTTACTTTTTTCTATTTAGAACATAGATTCTTAGTAACTATGTGTCTACCTATCTTTCTATCAATTTCTTTTTATCAATTTCTATCATCTCTATCTATCTATCTCTGTGCAATTTGTTTTTGAGGACATGAATCATGTGATTTTTCTCATCTAAAGAGCCCTTGGATATGTTTTTTTCCACTTGTACTATTCTACCCATTACTGTCCAAATTACCCTTTTGATATTTTAACTATTTTACTCCCAGAGTCTAAAATACAGTGATTCAAAATTTTCTGAGAGGGAAGCATCAATTCTCTAAGTCTCTGAGATACTTTGTGTCCCTATGACATGATTTATAAATCAAATCCAAGTATAGACTTTTTACCTCCCAGTTTCAGCATGTATGACCCAGAATAGCCAACATGATATTGAAGGAGAAAAACAAAGTTGGAGGGCTGATACTACCTGACTTAAAGACTTACTATAAAGCTATACTAATCAAGACAGTACAGTATTAGCAATAGACAAGTAAATCAATACAACACAATGGAAGGTCCAGAAATAGACCAAATAAATATAGTCAAATGATCTTTGACAAAGAAGCAAAGGCATTACAATGGAACAAAGATAGTGTTTTAACAAATGGTGCTAGAACAAATGAATATCCACATGCAAAAAAGTGAATCTAGATACAGACTTTACACCCTTCACAAAAATGAACTCAAAATGGGTCAGACCTGAATGTAAAATGCAAAGCTATAAAACTCCTAGAAGACAACATAGGAGAAAACCTAGATGACCTTTGATGTGAAGATGACTTCTTAGGCGCAACACCAAAGGCCTGATCTATGAAAGAAATAACTGATAATTGACGTCATTAAAAACTTCTGCTTTGTGAAGGAAAATGTCAAGAGAATGAGAGGGCAAGCCGAAGACTGGGAGAAAATATTTGCAAGAAACACATCTGATAAAGGACTAAAATATACAAAGAACTCCTACAACTCAACAAGAAGAAAACAACCTGATTAAAGCATGGGCCAGAGACCTTAAGAAACACCTCATCAATGAAGACATAGAGATGGCAAATCTGTATACAAAAAGATGCTCCACATCATATGTCATCAAGGAGATGCAAATTAAAACAGTAATAAGATACACTACACATCTACTAGAATTCCAAAATCCAGAACACCAACAACACCAAATGCTAGCGAGAATGTGGAGTGACAGGAACTCCCATATGTAGCTGGTGGGAATGCAAAATGGCATAGCCATTTTGGAAGACAATTTGGCAGTTTCTTACAAAACTAAATATACTCTTACTATATGATCCAGTAATTGTGCTCCTTTGTATTTACCTAAAAGAGTTTAAAATATGTCCAACAAATACTTGCACACAGGTGTTCATAGCAGCTTCACTCACAATTCCCAATGCTTGGAAGAAACCAAGATGTCCTTCAGTGGGTAATGGATAAACTGTGGTACATCCAGATAATGGAATATTATTCAGTGCTAAAAAGAATGAGGTATAAAGCTATGAAAAGACAGGAAGAAACCTTAAATACATATTACTAACTGCAAGAGCCATTCTGAAAAGACTTCATACTATATCATTCCAATTATACTAGTTTTGGAAGAAGCAAAACTATAGAGACGATAAAGAGATCAGTAGTTGCTAGAGGTTGGGAGGTGGAGGAAGAAGGAAATATGAATAAGTGGAGCATAGAGGATGTTTAGGGCAGTGAAAATAGTCTGTATGATATAATAATAGATGTATATCATCATACATTTGTCCAAATCTACAGAACGTGCAACACCAAGAGCAAACCCTAAGGTAAACTATGGACTTGGAATGATCAATGTAGGTTCGTCTTTGGTTAAAAAAAGATGTACTATTTGGCGAAGTGATCGTGATAATGGGGGAGGTTCTGCATATGTGGGGGCAGGGGGCATATGTAAAATCTTACATAAGATCTTCAACTTAACTGTAAACCTGAAACTGCTCTAAAAAAGAAGTCTTTAAAAAAACGAGTTTGTAAGAGGGCACCTGGGTGGCTCAGTCGGTTAAGTGTCTGCCTTCAGCTCAGGTCATGATCTCATGTTTGATTCCCATGTTGGGCTTCCCGCTCAGCTGGGAGTCTGCTTCTCCCTGTCCCTCACCCTCTCCCCCCCAACACTCGTGTTCTAGATTGCTCTGTCTGTCTCTCTTTCTAACTCTCTCTCAAATACATAAATAAAATCCTAAAAAAAAAAAATTGTGAGGAATTCAAATGAAGCATACTTGCTGAACTTAAGACCTGATTCAAAACCCTCAAGTAAAGCAAAATATGCAGTTATTCAGTAAATCCAAGCCCATCTACCTAACTGAAACAGGTGACTCATCATTTAGAAAAAGGAAAACAGAAAGAGAAATTATCCCTACTTTCTTCTTTTATTATTCCAAAAGGATTGCTAATTTTGGTGTTCACTTAGGCACACATCTCCAGCCATCTTTTCTTAGATGTGAAAAACAGTAGAACGATCCAAGAATTTAAAGGCCAAGTACTGAAAGAGCCTCCCTGAAATTACCAGAGCAGGCTCACTGTTCCCACATCCACTGGGTAGTTGACATTCTTGCTTTATTTGCAAAAGTAAAGATGTGTTCCTCTTCATCTCCAAAGGCAACACAACTCACTCAACTACCACCCCAACATGAGGTTTGTTTTGGGTTTGGGTTTGGGTTTGGGTTTTTCAGTTACCAGGATAGGTGATACATTCCCTCACTGTTCTCATTCTCTTTGTGAGCAGTGACACGCATTCTCCAAGAAGTTGAGTGAAGCTAAAGATCCCGCTGGTGGCCACCGTACAGAGCAAAGGTAACTGCCTGCTATGAAATCAAACCATCGTGTTCAGACAGGACTGCCCCATTGTACACTGAGATTCTCAGAACATTTCCTCTGTGAATTAGAGTCAAAACTCCCTCGGAATTTCTACCACATCTGTTCTCTATCATTAAGAAACTTCAGGGAGGATAGTTCCCCTTGACCTACTCCGCTGTTATCCACACACTACTTTTGTGCAGTACATAATGTTTGGAGAATGAAAGGGTTGAGAAAGAGGGAGAAAGGGGAAGTGGTGATAACGGTGAGTCCCTAGACTCACCACTGGGAGTTAAGAGGAAGAAGAGATAAGAGTGGGAACCCCAGGCGTACAATGGGGAGGAAAAAGACTCTGCTCTTTGTACCGAAACTTCTTTCCCATGCTATTAGATTGGCTCCCTTCACACAGAATGCTTCTGAGACCACGTAATCTGGTTTTTCTCACTCTCCATATTTCTGTTGTTGGATTGATGTTAATGTAAATTCAATCGAAATGAAAGTAGCCCCTTCCTCTTTGTTTCTGAGAAACTCAACACCACGGAAGTATGTTCTGTCTTTACCGTCTGGCCAGTCTGAAGATCACCTGTGATCTGTGACCCTTATTTTGAAGGGACATCGATCATATTTTATGACCATTTCTCTGATCCACTGAGCTAAGCAATCAAGAATATATAGATTCAGCCATTAATCTTGTACCATAATCAGCTGAAGTTTATCTAGAGCATGTCCTATATGCGGTGTGTAACAAACTTACTTTAAAGACTCTACCAACATGCCAACATTGTGTGCTAGCTGAAGCTTCAAAATCCTTTATGTGACATCCATTTAATAGCAGATCATCTGTGATGTTCGGATTCGGTGATTTAAGCATCATCCCCTCTGCTCGGCCTTTCCTGCTTTCCAACCTCATCTCCAGCTTATGCTCTATCTGCACCTCCCTCTCCTTTCTGTGGGCTTTAGTAAAGGTGGCTAGCCTTCCTCCGTCACCGTTTAGGCCACAGTACCTCTGTCCGTGACAAAGTTCAGGAAATCACCCCTCCGTTGTCATCACTTTGTAATAATTGTCATCTTTCTAGTTTACAAGCTTGCCTCACTGAGATGACTTTTTTAAGCTTATGACTGACAATATTGAAACAGCATGGAGTGAGGAGGGAGATATGCATGTATATTCTTTCTTCTTCTTGCCTTCTAAAAGAGTCGTATATCCTTTAATATTCGAGGACTTTATTAAAGGTCAAATATGAAGTTTATATTTAAGCTTTATAATCTCATATGGAAGTATAAAGTTTGTAAGCCTTCAAGAACCTATATTTAGTTTTTAGAGGTAGTAAGTTCCCTAAGTAAATCAAATTACCTAGTTATGCCATGTTGGATACTATTAGTCATATCTCAAAGCACTGAATCTATGGAGCTGGTGTCAGATCTAAAGTCTGTGCTTTCCAATGCATATATTCGGCTGATAATTCCTTTGGGAGGTGTGATATATCTACCTACTTTATCGTCATTGTTGTTGTTACTTTTCTCTTATCATATGGGAACCGCCTGTAAAGAAGGCTTTCACGGTTCTTCATATTGTCCCTTTCATTCAAGCGTCTCCAGGAATTTGAGAGATGGAATTTATGTCCACAAGAATTAGGAACTTGACTGGTTGCTGGCACTTCCTTCATGTGTCATCATTATGATTAATCATTAATCCTACTGAGTGTTTAAAATTTCCAGGTAATGTGATAAGGGCTTTCCATGCAATGTCTCACTCTACACATCAATTCTACGAATCTGGCACTATTAACAATAATAGGATATAATATTTTTCCTTTGAACTGTAGATCTCCATTTCATGTTTTAGAGGTTGAAGAGTTTTAAAAATAAACTTCCTCATTGTGTACATGAGAAAAATGAAGACTAAGGCAAAACTAACAGTAATCTTCAGTCCAAAGCTGGGTTTTTAGTGTATCATCTTGTCTCTTCTCTCTAAGAGTGAAACCTGACTTTCCCTGGCTGTAAATTTTAGATAACCACAGCCGCTGGCTCATGGAGTGACTGGGAGCATTAAATAAGCTAGTGCATAAAGCAGTGCTTGATATGTAAGAGTTTTATGCGTCCCATCGAGAACACTGGTATCATTGCCGACAATACACTGAACTATTAACCTCTGTGATTTTCCTTGTCCGCATTTCCTTATATATGAGTGGTAGCCACATTACCATTAGGGACATTAGGACAATACAGGGGGGAAAAAAGTAAAAAGTGTTTGGCTGCCAAAATTGGCTTTTCATGCCCACACAATAAATTTGAAAGCCAAAACCTTTCAATTTGCCAAAGCCTGGTTAGAAAGACTTTTGGAAATAAAAGCAGAAGGCCAAGAAAAAAGGAAACTGCAGAATTTATGCTGTAACAATCGATTGGAAAGAGAATGGAGGAAGGCCCAGCTCTCCCTCAAAAAACTACCTGAGAATTACCTGCACCAGGGGAGGGGTAATGAGGCTGATGGGTCAAGACTGTGCAAGGGTACATTAGGGTCAGAGGTGAAGACACTGAACACAGAAAGACCCTATGACCAGAGAGGCATTGGCCTGAACAGACTGCCAGCCACCACTGTCACCCTGGTCAGGAGTCGAGCCAATGCCTGCAGGGTTCCCACCGCCACCTGTGAGCACTACAGGTCCTCTGTGCCCTGGCTCCATGTCCTATTGTCCTTGTCTGTTGAGTGTTTTCAGTTGATAAAGGTGACCACGCCATCCAGGTTTGCCCAGGAATGGCCCAGAAATGTAAGTCTATTGCTCATCTGTGTACATCTCTTGGCCCAGCATTATTGATTAGAGCTTCTCTATTATTTATATTTTATAAATTACATATACCTGACCTATCGACAACAGGCTGCCTTTCCGCGGTCGATCATTTCACAGGTTTAGCACCTGTTCATCTCTTGAGTCTCTAAGTCTTATCTGAAGTGCTCCGAATAAGCACACCCCTTTATAGGACCCAGGACCTTTGCAGGGCCCCCAAAACACAGGGCGAGATTTTCGCCATTGAAAGAGGTAGTATGACCAGCGAAGACATGAAAACCCACTTGGGTGACACTGGACAGTGGTGACCACCTGTTTCACATCTCAAATGAAGCACAGTTATCTTAGCATCTTTCATTCACTTCGGGGCTTACCCTCCTTGTGCTCACGGTCAGGGCTCAAGAAAGGCTATCAAAACAACCTGACCGGTTGTTTTGTTACCATTGGCGGGGTAGCCAGAATGAGAAAGAGAAAATAATTCTATATCGTTTTTAAGTCCAGAAACGTGTACTAAAGGTACATGGTTGGTGTTACTAAATATGCCATCAATGCGTTTAATTGTGTAAGTCCCTATTCCTCCAAATGTTCTTCCAGCAGTGGGCAGAGTTGTGGCGGAGGAATACTTGGCAGAAAAGAATAGTGATACGTTGTTTTTTTTTTTTTTTTCAAGGTTTGATCCCAGGAATGTGGTGTAGTCTTCCAAAGTTTGAGTTGCCCCTTCCCCACAGACAAATTATCATAAATATGCAAAACCATGGCTCAAAGTGTGGGTGACTATGGACTATTTTTCTGTCGTGGCTTTGCAGGGTCAAATGTGGCCAGAACTGTTGAGTTTAGAACTCAGCTGCTGGGAGGTGCTGTTTGAGAAACAACCCAGCACCGTCACTTGGGTTACACGAAGGGTTTGTTCCAAGCTTACTTTTTATTTGAGTCAAAATTGAAGTTGTTTGAGGCTTGACGATACTATTACCCCAGGAGAATTTTTTTTAGAACAAAAACCAAATATTTAAAAAGTCTAACTTACCTCATAGAATTTTATATTATTTTTAATTCATATTATGTTTACATTTTTGTAAATTTAAATGAAGAATACCAATCCTTAGCGATCATCTATGGCTTCCTGAATTGAATACATTCTTTTGGGGAAGATTAAGAGCCATGAATTTAGAATAGCCCTTCCCATAAAGAAATGAATTCTTTTTAAAACGCTCATAAAATCGTTATTAAAATTAACCTCATTCTGAAACCTTGGCAAAGCCATAGCAAAAATGGCCTTTAAAATAATAAAATAAACCTATGTCAAAAATAGCTCTGGGGCAGTAGAAAATTGTCATTAGAACGTGACAATAAGAATTGCTGCAGGCGAGATCCATTGATGAATGTGACAATGAGTGGTCAAAGCTTTAAGGAGAAATAAGATAGGTACATAACCTTTATTTATCTCTCCCTGTAAGTATTTATTCATCACTGAGGTGGCTATACTATATCTCCATAAATTCTCTGATAGTCCTTCCTCCAGGAAGTGGGGCTTAATCCCTTTCCTCTTGGGGATGGGCTGTACTTAATGATCATTTATAACAGATAGAATATGAAAAAGAAAAATAGTAATTTCTACTACAGGAACCTAGCAGACATCACCTTAACTAAGTGATCAAAGTTAGCCTCACCAGGATTAAGTTCTGTTGATAGCATGTACCCCCTGATATGATCTAATGAGAGGGATACTTTATCTCTGTGGTATTTTTCCTCCAAATCCAAAACCCCACTCCAATCATGAGAAAACGTCAGACAAACTCAACTTGAGGGACATTGTACAAACTATCTGACCAGTACTTTTCAAAAGTATCCAGATCGTTAAAAACAGGGAAGTTCTGAGAAAATGCTACAGACTGGACAAAATTAAGGAGACATCTTGACCAAACACAATGTGGTATCATCTATCGGATCCTGGAACAGAAAAAGCGCATTAGTGGAAAAACTGGTGAAATTCGATGTAGTCTAGTTAATAGTTTGTACAAAACTAATTTCTTAGTTTTGATGAATGGATGATAAATGGTTTTGTAAGATGTTAACTTTGGAGGAAGCTGGGTGAATGTAACATAGGGACTCTGTTATATCTTCGCAATCCCTAATTCTAAAATTATCTCAAAATAAGGAGTTTAAAAACATATCTGAGTATTAAAACAATGAAACTTATTTCTGTTAAGAATATTACCATGTAAGGGAATGCATAAATTAAAATCCATTGCAAAAAACCCAAAACTGCTCTAAAAAAATAAAGCTTATTTAAAAAAAAAAAACCCACGATACACCTATTTCTTGCCTTCAACCAATCTTTCTAATCCAGACAAATAATGGACTAAGTCAGAAACAAGTAGGGAAGTAGGAAGGATTCATTCAAAGGTGTAATTCCAGTGCAATTCCTTATCAGGAATCATCCTATAAATTTATGGAAGCAGGCACACTATAATCTCTTTTACTGAATTAATCAAATTAATATGGTTATAGTATAAACCTAAATAGTGGGTAATACCAGCAGTCTTTTAGTGAGCAGTCCCCCTCAACTTCCTCCCCCGATCATGAAAGCCAAGGAGAATATGACTAGAGTTGAAATGATCTCCAGCAAGTTATCTGCTCCTTTTTGCACATCCTTCTTCACAAAAGACAGAGATCAAATGCCGAAAGAAACTCAAGTCCTAATTAGAACTTACTGTTTCTCAGGAACAGGATCACTCTTACCATATAACGTGTCCTGAATTTGATTCCTGGAAGACTAGCACAAAACTAAAAATTCTGGCAAAGTTACTGAGGTCATAGATCAAATGTACTTCACAAAGCTAATAAATTAGGATGATTTTATACATGGTAATATGGGTGATTTTCCTTTTTCTTACCTGCTTTTTTTGGTCCAAATCTTTAATAATGTATGTGTATTAAACCTATAAATTTTAAAACTTAAAAATATATTCATATATACTGAATGGAGCACTGGGTGTTGTACGCAAACAATGAATCCTGGAACACTACATCAAAAACTAATGATGTTATGTATGGTGATTAACATAACATAATAAAATAAAATTAAAAAAATATTCATAATCCATGTTGTTCTGGATTTGAAAATGGAATGCAATATAGTCCAATGGAAAACTCTGAACTAACCTATCAGGTTAATGACATTTTTATCAAGGGCACTGTTTCCCATAATTCGATTTCTATAAAAACAATACAGTGCATTTTATTGATAATTCAGGAGTTAATTCACTTCACTGGAAAGTCATATAATCTCCACACTTTGCACTGATCAGGTTTTTTTAATTTTTGTTTTTCTAGAATAGAATTCAGTGATTTCATTTATTTTATTTTTTCATCCGCATAACTTATTTATTTTCTAACTGGAAGTTTGTACCTTCTGACACCCGTCACCCATTATACCCACCTCCCACCCCTTGCCTCTGGCAACCACCAACATGTTCTCTGTATTTATAGCCTGTTTTTTTGGTTTATTTTTATTTTTGTTTTGTTTGTTTTTTAGTTTCCACACGTAAGTGAAATCATATACTATTTATCTTTCTCTGTCTGACTTATTTCACTTAGCACTTAAGATGCACCTATGTTGTCACAAATGGCAAGATTTCATTCTTTAATGGCTGAATAATATTCCAGTGTGTGTGTGTGTGTGTGTGTGTGTGTGTGTGTGTGTGTGTGTAAGTATCCATTTATCTATCAATGGACACTTAAGTTGTTTCCATATCTTGGCTACTGTAAATACTGCTGCAGTGAAGTAGGGGTGCACATATCTTTTTGAATTTGTGTTTTCACTTTCTTTGGATAAATAAATACCTGAAGATTTTATTTACTTTAAAACCCTTAAACAATCAACTAAGCCTGAAAAAGGCCTCAGGAGGTTTCTTACCAACAGAGTTTAAAGTCGTTCCATCAATGGCCTGCCTCAATTGTTGCTAAATTACTTGGAGTAACTCTTCAAGTTATTCTGGTTTTTTTTAGGACTGAATCAAAATGTAATACAAATAATATTCAAAAAAGGAAATATACAGAGTTAAACTTAAAAGTCTTTTGAGCTACATTCCAAACTCAGTTACCCTTCTTTTTAACAATTTTTGGGGATGAGTACTCCAATCTAATTTTTTCTCATGAGTAACAAGGACATTTCAAGCATAATGAATGGTTCATCTACTAATATCCACTATGCAATCTTAAAAGAAGAATATAGGTCTGGATTCTATGTTTACTGATACAAAGGAACTATACCAGAATGGCAAACATACCCAAGAGAGTTTAGTCAGGGTACTACTGATTCTTGATTGCACGGTATAATCTGATTATGAATAGCAAATGATTAATGAACCAGAATAATACTGTCAGAACAAAGTGGATAAGAATGGTCTTTGGGGGCACCTGGGTGGCTCAGTCAGTTAAGTGTCTGACTTTGGCTCAGGTCCTGATCTCAGGGTCCTGGGATCAAGCCCCACGTTAGACTCCCCACTGGATGGGGAGTCTGCCTGTCTCTCCCTCTCCTTCTGTCCCTCCCTGCTCTGCTATGCGAGCTCTCTCTCTCTTTTCCTTCCGAATAAATAAATAAAATCTTTTTAAAAAAAGAATTGTCTTTTGGTTCATGAAATTTCTACTAAAAGTGTTGTATTACACAAAAACTACCTAGTTTCTTTTTTTTTTTTTAACTGAAATAGAAATAAAGGGACTTTGGGTCAAGATGGTACAGTCACCTGAAGATCTGATGTACCCCCACATACAGGAATGACAGATGCAATGGAAAAATGGAAAACTCACAAGACATATTAGGACTTTAAACAAACTCTCCATGGACTTGATACAAATACAAAGCAGCGGGCAGAACTGAAGCCATAGGCTAATTGGTACTTGGTAACAGGTTCCTGGGGGTCAGGGCCCGGTTATGCTTTGGAAATCATGTTTTTAAACTCAGGCTACTGATTTCCAATATTTTCTCATAGCTTTCTGTTCTATTTTATGGTGATCATATCTTCTTGAGCCTCTGAGAGCAATAACTGAAGGTTGTATGTATGAGAAAGTTTGATTTTTTTATGGCTTTTTTTGGGAATTCTCTTTACTTTCCCCAATTATTACTACTTGCCCCCACTGTGTTTTTCTGTTTATTTGTCTTGGATTTTCTCTTTTATGTTGTTGTTTTCCTCATATGCTTGTTTATCTTAAGTTGTCTGTTCAGCTCTAAGAATGTAGCACTGAGGCTGGTTTGCGTTCCCGCTGATGTCACATTTAGATTGACTTAAGTAGGTTGGTTTCCTTGTAATTCTTCCTGGGGTGGGAAGTTGCACTGGGGCATTTGTGCTTGAGTGCCAACTGTTGTATTTCAATTTAGAGGGGGTGGGAAGGAAAAGCCAGGCAGGGAACCTCTGAAATGCCAATGAGGCAGAATTTACCATAAACTGACATTCACACTGGATGCCTTAGAAGTTTTCTTATAAGGTTCTGTTCACCTTTGGTAGAAAACAGCCTTACCAGGTTTTGCAGGAGAGCAAAATCTGGTTGCCTGTCTTCTGTGGATGGGGTGGGGGGAAGAGTTACTTTGCTAAACTCCATGCCTCACTTTCACTGCCTTCTCCTGACCCTGGGCCTCTGGGAAGTGTCCAACAAGATTACGGCTTCCTGTTCCTCTCTTATTAAAATAGATGATCAGAGAGCAATGTATAATGACAATATTCATTTCCCACCCAAGTGTTGAAAACTTCCCCAAATTTACAATAGAATGTTATGCGCTCAGCTCTGATATTTAAGAAACATTTACTGCTTAAAGGTCATTGGGATCTTTTGCCAGATCTTATCTTCCATTATGTAATCCAAATCCTTTATATAAAATCCATCATTCAAGCTCAGCTAACTAACTGGTACAGGCTCTCATGACTCAACCAGCCAGTGTCACCACCTTACAAATAAGTGTCCTTGGTCAGAGGACCAGGTGATAGAGTCACATTGGCAATGCAAACTCACTGTCGCTGTGGGAAATAACTCCAAGTACATGTCGTTTTGCTGATTGGTTGGTTGCGTGGTCTTCATTTAGGAAATTAAGTCATCATTAGTGAATTGTTCATGCTTTCTGCTTTGCCTTGGCATTTCTACACAAAATAAAAAACTTGCCCCAAACATAATCATCATGTTTAGAAATTGGTGTGGAAAACACCTGCACATGATGAAAGATATTCGTGCAACTGAACTGCAGGGGGAATGAAGAAAGAACCTTCAGATGAAAATTCTATGACTGCTATGAGACAGGAAGAGAAAAGAAGCTGGACTAATGCTTTCCCCTCTATATGGTGCAGAAGGAGCACCAGCGGTGACATTCAGCACAGCACAGAAAAACAATTTCCTCTTCCCAGTGTCATTTCTTTTTTACACCTAGTATTATCTGTTAGCCCCCGGCAGTGCTTTTCACCATAACGGAAGGTCACATCAAAGCAGCACATGTGGTATGGGATGACAGAAGTCACCAGGATATACAGCCCCTTTGAATAGGTCTTAGGACACTCTCCCATTTGCTGTAATCTGGATATAGTATAGGCAGCATGCTGGTAACCACGCTTGACTCTTACTATCCAACATTAAATTCCCTCTGGAGGTAGTTTCACGGGAAATAGAAGAATTCATCCCTTCCTTCCAGTGATTGGTAAAGAGGTAAAGATATTTTTAGAATATCATATTTCAGAAGGTTTAGCAGGGTACTGTATTTGGAAAGAATCTGAGTCTCCATGACTTGCCATCTGGGTGATCTTGAGCAAATTACTTGAACATATTAAATTTCAATTCTCTCCTCTGTAAAATAGGAGCGATGATTTTTTTCCTTAGAAAGTTATATTGCAAAGAGTATGAGGTTTTATGTATATAATATGTAGCACAGAGGTAGACTAACCAAAAGACAGATAAAGCAAGTGTTTAGGGCAGAAGCAAAATAGGGGACTCCAAAATGAGAAGACAAATTAGGTACAATATTTGTGTTTTTAAAAGAAAATTATTGAATTGGTCATCTTAATTTTATTTATTTTATTTTCAAGATTTTATTTATTTGAGAGAAAGAGAGAGAGAGCATGAACAGGGGAAGGGGCAGAGGGAGAAGCAGTCTCCCCACTGAGCAGGGAGCCTGACTCGGACTCAGGGCTCCATCCCAGGACCCTCGATCCCAGGACCCTGGGATCAGGACCTGAGCCGAAGGCAGATGCTTAACCGACTGAACCACCACCCAGGCACCCTGGTCGTTTTGATTTTAAAAAGCTTATTTATCTCTTACACCTTTAAAAATCTTTTTTTTGACACTCTGTTGTTGTCTTATTTTGAATTACATATAGGAATGGCATCATAGCAAACTCTGAAGGGTATTCATCTTCCTGTGGTCGCCTCTTCCCTCTCTGGTCTCCATCCAGGATCCCACCCAAACACACATACTCAATTGCTTCACTAAATTGGGAATGCTCAAACATTTTAATACAATTGTGCCAATGTACTTAGGAGCTCGCTTTGTTTTTATAGTGAGCTTTCCTTTTAAAATAATCCAAACCTAGTCATTCCTATGCTGGTCATGTTTGTTTATTTCTCACATGTGTCCTTTCGGCTTATGATGTTCTGTATTGCTCAGCGTATCTATCGTCAAGCTCACGGACCCTGAGAACTAGCGGGCTTTCCCAGTCTGTTATGTGAGGAGAAAAACTATTCAAAAAACATAGAAAATTCATCACAATTGCATAGGTAGGAAATTTTTAAAAATATAATGGAACTCACAGGTATTCCCCGATTTGATTTTCTCTCAACGCGGTCAAATTGATGTACAGCAAAGCACACCAGGTAGGTGCTCATAGGGACAGACTTCCTGAAAGTTGTTCTATTCCACTTATTGTCCAACGACTCTTCTTTCTATTGAAAACAAAAGAAAACATTTTGTTGATCAAAAGATGAATCATGTACAAGACAGACAAATGATTTCTCCAAACCTGGCTTCTCAGTCCGGTTCGTCAGAGCTTAGGTATAACATTTCTTTTTACCCCTGAATGGTGATGTAAGAAAAAGACTGAAGAAAAAGGTATTTATTTTTAGTCCTGTGAAAGAGTGATTCAACTTTGCACTGTAAAAGGTTTCCCAGGGAAAAAATACAACTTTGACTGTGATGTAGGAGTTGGTCTTTCTCCATTAAATACACCATCCCGACCATAACATTGGAGGGGAGACCAGCTCCATCAATGACAAGAAGGCTGGTGCTCCGTGCCTGGCACTCAGGAAGAGAGGAGCCGATAGGGATGCAGAAGGGCAGTCGCTGTACCAGGCATAGCAGGGTTCTGGGTTCTCTTTCCCATCGCTGGGGTCTCCCATCAAAGAGCCAAGGTATTATCACTAAAGTCACTGCCTTGGTTACCATGGACAGAGAGAAGGATTTCATTCTTTGCTGTCGCTATGGATTCTATCTGTCCGGTTTGCTGTCCATGCGAGCTTTGTCTTCCTAACTGCCAATCAGCAGTCCTACTCCATCCATGGATACTTGCCCAACTCCTGCTACCATTGTTTAAATACTTCCACATGCCCTGCAGCCACACAGTAGATCACCACTGGGGGAAGCTGGGAAGCTCTCACGGGGGGTTAAGGGAGGCAGGCTGGACTAGAATCGATCCTCCTTGACAAGCAAGCCTGCGAGTCCAAGTGCTGGGAGAGAAGTGTCTGAGTGCTGGCACAGTTACTCTACAGTGAGAACTAGCAGTGTCAGTTTTGACCACTTAACGACCCAGAATATTCTCCCTCTTCCGGGACTATTGCCTGGAACAAGTGACAGGGGAGAAAATATACTCTGCAAAATGCAAAGGTCATCTGGGAGGTCTAAAGCCAGAGGCTGGTAAGGTTTGCATCCTTTCCTCCCACCTGCCCTCCTCCTTCCAGATGCAACATTCAAAGGGCCTTTTACCCTGACCCAGTCTCCTAAAGTAGTGGGTCAGACTTTAAGCGTGCCCTCTCCTCTTTCTTCTCTAGTCAAAACACAATGGGTCGGGTGACCAACACCAGAAGAAAACAAATTGATAAACGAGGCACAGACGGCTGACAACAATTTACTTTTTAACTCTCCTAAAGCTTTTGTTTGCTTTATTTTGTTCTTCTTTTTTTGAGGAATATTTATCATTAAAAGGGATGAATTTCAATGATGACATTTCAGATAGTGGATCAGAAAGATGGGAGATATAATTTAGGCTGGGTGTTTTTCTGGTATTAGGTAGGTGACAATTATATCTAAGGATGAGCCCGACCTTTTTACATGTCAATATATGTGCATTTATTGTATGTATAAGGTACAATACCCCCAACTTTAGGTAATGACGCTTTAGTTAGCTGCATTACCCGTTCTGTGGTTGAGGAGTGGTAACAGGAAAAAACTCTTAAGCCAATAATTATATAGACAGAACTTACTGGAGCCTATTTTTTGTTAACGTTTCATGAGGACTACTTGTTTACTAGAAAATCTATGGGCATGGGTTTTCTTGGACTTGGCTTCTATACTCCAATAGTTAAGTGATGGGTTTTTGCAGTAGCTCTGTCTTAAACACTGGGCTTATACTCAACTGAAAACCAAGAACAGTGACCAGGCCCAGCAATATTTTGAAGTCTCTAATTCCGTGAGTTTGTCATTAGTCTGTCAGAACTAGGGGGTTCTTTCAGTTAGGCAGAGCCCAGCTGAGGAGTGTCTACTGTAGTCATTCTTGTTTGGAGCCCAACCATGGTTTTTTGACCTATGATATGTTAGGTTAAAGATTTTTAGGACTCAAAGAAAAGATATTGCCAAAATGTGTTTTCAAGCCTCTAAATGAACTATGGGAGCACATTTAATTTGAGAATTCCATGGGTTCTCTCATAGCAAAAGAAGATAACTTACCTGATATTATAAATTGACGATCTGCATAAACAAAAAAAAATTTTTAAAGTACTTACCTCCACTGGCATATTTGAAACTGCCTTATATTCTTTGGGGTGGATGATGGATATTGTATAAGTTGCTTTTTTGTTGGGCTCATCAAAACAAGGGAAGGATTTTCTGGCATCTGTTGGTTCATGATCAGTGGCTGCTATGCTCCTTAGAAGCAAACACACAAACAAAATACATGTCACCTTTTCTGACAACCCCTGTGTTTCTAGTCTTATACAAAAAGTCAACTGTGTGATTACAATTGCGTATGATTATAACTACTATATAATTATACTGCATTTCTTAAAATGATCTTCTATCCAGAAAACAATCAAATTGTTGTCAAAGTCTTTTTGGATTTTTCAGGTTAACAAATAAATGAGTATCTGGAAACTGCTTCAGATTTTTTATAGCATCACTTGATATTTTGGTGCCATAACTAAAAATCTGTGAACTGTAGATAAGCAGAAATAAACCCAACTATGAGCTATCACTCTTTCCACCTGAAAGCCATCGAGTAACCAGTAGATAAACACAAAGCCAAACTCAAGGACTTGTTTCTAATTGTCTTTGTGAGAGGGAACAGCTGTGTCCTGTCCTGGAACAGAGGAGTATCTTCCAGAATCCCCAGCTCCTGTCCCTCATGACACATTCTTTCTTATTTATGTTGTACGAGGGACAGACTCCAATTTCATTTCCACACAAACGCAGTGCTCTGAGTAATCTCCCAGGTGAAACAACCCTTGGCCAGGCTGAAAGCCTGCTTTGGAAAAGAGACAGCATTTTTTATATTGCTCTAACTAGGCCAATGCCTGTGTAAATTAAAATGTTAATTTAAATGTTTCCAACATTTCAAAGTGGAAGTAGTATTTCAAAAAACCAAAATATATATATATATATATATATATTTTACACATAGTTATATCACAGTGAGACATTGTATATTTGCTCATTAGAAGAGTAAGCAAAGTAAAAATTAGAAAAGAAAGGAGGAGTTTGCAGCAGCAAGCAAAGAAAGCAATGTTGACATGTTCATTAACAATTTGGGTAAGGACAGTATTTTGTCCTTCAGGTACATGAAAAAGAATACCAAGCTAAATCATTAGATCTTTCCTTCATCCAATATTTATTGAACCCTTTCCTTCCATACCCCTCCCCTGCCCCCACACCACACACACAAACACATTTGCCAGGGATTATTCTAGGGGCTGAGGGAATAACAAAGACTAAATAAACAAAAACTAAAATAAACAGGAGAGTGATGAAAGATATGTGGAAAATAAAACAGGGGTAGTGACAGAGAAGAACCTAGGAAAAATTGTGAGCACCATTAGGTAAAATAGTCAGGGGCAATCTCTTGGAGTAGGTAATGGTTTGCTGAGATCTGAATGATGAGAAAAAGCCAGACAGAGTAAGTGTAAGAAAAGTGTATTCTAGCAGAGGGAACAGCAAGGGCCCAGTTGCTAGAAAAGAACTTAATGTGGTTGAGGACCTGAAAGGTGTCCAGTGTGGCTGAAGTCCAGTGAACCAGAGGGACTGGGGCCAAAAAAGAGTTTGGCTGGTCAGCAGGGGCCATGGTAAGAGTCTGCATTTCATTTTGGTTCAAAGATGTATTATATACATTAATGGATCTAAGAAATAATATGCCATAGGTCAACACCCTTCTACAAGAAATTAAAATATTTTTTAATTTATTAAAAAAACTCTGTAGATATAAAAGTTACTTGCTCAAAGCTCAGCTAAGAAACCTCATCTGTAAAAATTAAAACCCGAAAAGTGGCTGTCTTTTTGAGACAATTGACTGAGGGAGAGAACTTGCTGGGATGATTGAAAAAAATCTATCTTATAAGGGACATGAGTAACAAAGATGTATGCATTTGTCAAAATTCATTGAATTGTGCCCATTAGGTTTGTGTGTGGTTAAACAAACAAATATACATAAATTTTACCAAAAAATAATTGTAAATGAGCAGTAAGTTCTAGCAAATAGTTGTATTTTGCGGTAGTATAGTTAGCAATTCAGAAACAACCTTTTCTGTATTCTAGGCTTCAGCAAATGAAAAAAAAAATGAGGATAATGGAAGGCAGGCTTCTCACTGTTGGGGAAGAGAGTTACAGATCTGTAAAGGAGAAAGACTAGAATGTATCCTTGATATTGAACTGTAATTGTGGGTTTGGTGTAAATTCAACGATTTTTTGTGTAGATGTAAGTAGATGGCTATAAAAATCCAAACTGAGACATATATTTCTGAATTCTGTGTGCCGAAGAGAACTAGGAGCACTGACAAGCTTGGAGCAAATGAGCACAGCTAGTTCCCAGATGATGATTTCTAAACACCACCCCCCACTCAAAGGAACCAGCCTCCTTAGAGAAATTGCCAGTTCCAGTGAGGAGTCAGGAAAAGTCCAAGATGATCCCGGAACATCTTGCTTTGCCCCAAAGTAAGGAAGTTCTCAAAGGATCATGGGAACAAGTCAAAGGACACAGAAGCCCGCTTGAGTGGACTACCACTGGTCAAATCTGGGGAATTAGAATGTCAAAGTAAATAATGAAATTATAACCCACTGACTAAAATAAGAATCCACGAATCCTTATTCTGATATATATATATGGGGGGAGGGGAAGTTGGGTTTTTTTACAGTAGATTGCCTATTAATGATTTTAGGAGGAATGATGGCTTTAGAAAAATCATCAGTGGATACCAAAACAAGGGGGAGACAGTTTGGTGAAGAAAGGGGTATTTGAGTGGTTTCAAAGAATCTCTCTGAAAATTACTTACAATTGTAACTTTACAGTGGGGAAACTGTCGGGCACCACCTTAAGCAAGTGATCAAGGACCGCATCGCAAATCACCGGACAAACAAACATAATCTGTCTCCTGATAGGATTTCCTGAGAGGGACATGGCACCGCTTCTGTGAAATTCCTGACAAAAACTGCTTGACTTGCATTTTTAAATCATGAGGAGAGTCAGATAAACTGACATTGAGGAACCTTCTCAAAATAACTGGCCTGTACTCTTCAAAAATATCAAGGTTATGAAAGACAGAGAAAGCCAAAGGGACCGTTCCAGTGTGAAGGAATCTAAAAAAGGCATATGCAATGCATGAATCCAGACTGGATCCTGGACTGAGATAAAATAGCTCAGAAGGGCATTTTTGGGTTAATTGATGAAATTTGATTATGACTATGGATTAGATAATTATATGGTATCAATGTTAAATTTTCTGATTTTGATAACTGCACTGGGCTAACGGTGGAGAATGTCCCTGTACTTAAGAAACATATACTGAATATAAAGATGTAAAGGGAAATAATGTGTCAAATACTGTAAGAGAGAGAGACAGAGACAGAGGCAGGGGTTGGAGGGGAAATAGGACAAAATGTTAACAATTGGTGAATCTGAGTAAAACGTTTCTAGGACTTCTTTGTACTATTTTTGTAATTTTTCTGTAAGTTTGAAATTCTGTCAAGATAACTTATCCAAAAAAGCCTCAAGAATTTATTCTTCTGTAGAGTCATTACTGATTAGTTTTTGTGATGGTAGCAGCTTAGTCAGCTGAAGTTTCTAACACTGTGCAGACTGTAGAGAATTGCAAACACATCAGGATATAAAGAAACCTGCCCACTTTCCCAGGGTACTAAGGTTTTACAATAAGCTCCACCAAGCTCCAGCCCCATGTTTAGTCAGCTGCCTTTTCTTCTGAATTCTTCTGGCTTCTGATTTCTTCCAGAGGCAGAAGAAAGGGAAAAATCACTCTCTGCAAGAATGTTTCAGCTTAGTCACACTTCAGAAATAAGCCAGCTAACTAATTTGGGAATAGGAGTGTGTGTGTGTGTGTGTGTGTGTGTGTGTGTGTGTGTGTGTGTGTGTGTATGCTTGCTCACGCATGAGAGAGGGAGAGAGAGAGGGTAGGGGGTCAGGGTGAGGAGGAAGTGGGATTCCGCTTTTCAAAGCAATAGCCATTGGTAGGTTTCCAAATGCTCTGTTTCAGTCTCTGCTCTGTGCTAAAGTTCATACCCTCAAGTACCCAACAGAGAGAACTTTCAGTCGTTCCTCACCTTCTCTCTTTAAAAGAGGTTGTGCTTGATTATACACAAAAGTTGCCTCCCTAAATTAGAGTATCTCGGAACCTGCCTTTGGAGATGGAACAGAAGAACGGTGTTGGTGATGTCTCTGTGTCATGTGTTTGGTTCATCTCAGTGGTCCTGTCAGTGAACATTAATCACACCAAGTCCCTCTCAATTATAGTGTTTGATGTAGGTAAAGTGATGTAGGTAAAGTTGCATTCAACAACCAGAATGGCTACCAAATATGTATTGTTTTATTTTTTAAGAGTGCAGAGCCAATGTGATTTCAGGGGGGAAAACCCTCTTCTTTTTTCTTTTTTCTTTTTTTTTTTTAAGATTTTATTCATTTATCTGAGAGTGCACGAGGGGGCGGCAAAGAGGCAGAGGCAGAAACAGATTCCCCACTGAGCAGGGAGCATAATGTGGGGCTCCATCCTGGGACCCCCGAGATCATGACCTGAGCCAAGATCATGACCTGAGCCGAGATCATGACCTGAGCCGAAATCAAGAGTTGGATGCTTAACTGACTCTTAACTTCTAAGAATAAAAATTCCTAGATTCCAAGCCTACTTCAGCCCTTTAAAGTGTGATCTTAAAAAAAAAAAAAAAATGAAGTGTGATCTTGTGCCAGTCACAAAACATACTAATTCTTAGAGTCCTGATCTATCAAACCTGGTTACCAAAGTACATCTGGACTTTTCACAGGGTTATGTGGGGGTGAAGAAGGGGTAGATCACGCGGAGTAATATATTTGAAATTCCCTTCACATTTACATGATAGGATTAGGATACACCTCATCTATTTTCTTTAACTCCAGAAGGCTAACTATGCTTTCTGTGAATGCACTTTCCACAATGAACAGACTTCAAAATTCATCCATTGGGGCGCCTGTGTGGCTCAGTCGTTAAGTGTCTGCCTTCGGCTCAGGTCATGATCCCAGGGTCCTGGGATCGAGCCACGCGTTGGGCTCCCTGCTCAGCAGGGAGTCTGCTTCTCCCTCTCCCGCTCCCCCTGCTTGTGTTCCCTCTCTCGCTGTGTCTCTCTCTGTCAAATAAATAAATAAAATCTTTAAAAAAAATTCATCTATTAAACAGGAGTATCTATACTGGAACAAAAGTACTCAGTGCATAAATACTATAGGCAATATAACGATATCTTTCAATAGTAACTTGTGATTTTTTCTCATGAACTCCCGTAGAACTCAAAAGCCCCTACTTCTCTATGCTAAATTTCATCCAAAGTTACTGAAGTTTTCCAAATATTTGCAAATTTTATTTTATTTTTTTAAAAGATTTTATTCATTTACTTGACAGAGAGAAACACAGTGAGAGAGGGAACACAAGCAGGGGGAGTGGGAGAGGGAGAAGCAGGCTTCCCGCGGAGCAGGGAGCCCAATGCAGGGCTCGATCCGTCATGACCTGAGCCAAAGGCAGACGCTTAAATGACTGAACCACGCAGGCGCCCCGTATTTGCAAATTTTAAAACAAGGTATATAAGATGCAGAACAACTTTAGATCGTAACTTCTTTGGGGAGGTTTTAGTTGGTGATTGAAACTTCCTTTTAGAATCAGCTGTGTTGTGCTGCAAATTAATGGAAAAAAACCTGGCTGAGAGCACAGTACGTTCAGGAGTGACTCCTGAGCATGTCCTGAATAATTATAATCCCAGGCAAATGTGCTGAGCTAAACCATTTTTCCATAGGGGCCTCTCTATGTCATGTTAATAAGTCACTTACTAGACCCGGCACATTAAAAATACAATTCTGTGCAGTTTATAAATTTACAAAAGGGAAGAAATCCTTGTACATCAGTTCAAGGTGACTTTAGAGAAAGCTGGAGAAAGAGGAGGTGAGGATGCAAGTCACAGACCAGTTCACTCTGAATCAACTTTAAAAAGAATTACTTGATTACCTCATAAATCATCTGGCACACTGTTTCCAAAGAAGACTCTTGGGTTATGTTCAGCAATTTAGTAACTTAACCAGCTACATAAAGGGCAAGGTCAGGGTGAAAAACCTTAAACAAAGGCCATCTGATGCAAGGGAGGCAGCCACAATTGCTAAGAGTCTATGCAGACTAAGTAGAGGGTTCCAGAATTAAGTAGGGGAGCTGATTAGTACAAGACAACCCATCTAGATTATTCAGACTCCAACGTATTTTTTTAAAGATTTATTTGAGAGAGAGAGAGAGAGAAAGCATGTGCGTGTGAGCACGGGGGAGGGACAGAGGCAGAGGGAGAAGCAGGCTCCCCACCGAGCCAGGAGCCCAACGCGCTGCAGGGCTCGATCCCAGGACCCTGAGATCATGACCTGAGCCCAAATCAAGAGTCGGACGCTTAACCAACTGAGCCACCCAGGCGCCCCCCAGACTCCAGCATATTTTTACGGTGGTTTGAATGAACCAGTTAATTATTTAAATTTCTTTTCCAGTTGCTTTTTTTCTATGTAGAAGCCATTCAAGGTCAAGTAAAGTTTCCTGTTGTTTCCCTGCTTCCAAAATAAAAGAAATTACCAGGCCTCCTGCAACAAGTAACAAGACCAAAAAAAAAAAAAAAAAGTCTATTCTTTATTGATAATGGGTACATGGATAACTCAACATATCAGTCTGAGAATATAATGAATAAACTGACATACAACTAAAATTTCAAGACCAAATGCACAGATGAGTATACATATCCCTGCATGTTAGAATTTACCACACACAGATTTAACTAAGATCATCTCACTGCTTTCTCTCCTGCCATGTTTCCACTTAACTCCTAATCTTTCTCAGGAGACCTAACCTTGTGCTTCAGACTTATTTATCCAAATGCTTACTGGACATGTCTTCCTGGATGCCTCACAGGCAACTGACAACAAACTCATGACCTTCCCTCCTAAACTTGGTTCTTCTCTTCTATTTCCAGTATTAGGTAAATGTGTGAGCTATCAGATCTGATAACTGGGGCATTCTCTATCCATAACAAACTCACCCCTTTCCCACAGTCAGTCAGTCTGCAGATCCTGACCATGTTACTGTATCCTATTTTCTCCATTGTGTCTTCTTCTGTCTGCCCTGGAATCACTGTCCTATCAGATCCCCATCTTCTCTTTTCTGAGATCACTGCAATATCTCCCAGATACCCACACACGGATTTAGCTCTCTTCTTCACCATCCACCTGAATAGTCACCAGTTAATATTTCCTACATGCCTGCCATTAGCTATACTTTCTTTCTTTTCCCTGACAGACTTTCCAGAGTTATCTCTAGCTAGCCTCTTCATAGAAACCTCTCCTACAAACTAATTTCTTATCCTCACTCTGTTTTTCTGACTTAGTACCTTTCCTTTTTACCTGCTTTTAGGTTCTTACTTGCCTTTGCCTTTTGCAATCCCACCATTATATCAGAATTCAGCTTCAATCCTAGCAATGCTGTAAACACCAACAAAACCCAAACTAGAAACCATCTGTCCCTCTTGTAAATTCTTATAATTCCTGTTAATTCCAATGATTCTCAGTCCCTAAAATATGAAGACTTCATTCCCAAGTCCAAAAAAAAAAAAAAGATTTTATCAATTCCTCTTCCATTCAATGAGATGGGGAGAAAAGGAACCAAGGAAAAATGTCCATCCTGACTGAGCGGGAAGATAGAGATGTTATTGGTGGAAATTGGACTCTTTAATGGGAAAAGGGCTGGGGCTCTGCAGCACATCCCAGCATGTACCAGAGGACATTGGTCGTGTGAGAGCCTATGTGAAAATGTTTCTATATACCCATTCAGCAATATTTAAGTACTCACGGTGTACTCTTGTTCACTAGCTAGTGAACAAGAGAGGGACAGCCCAACTCCCAGCTGCAGAAGATTCTGCAGCCTCATACCGATGGGAAACTGCATACTCCCAAGATTCATGGCAGTCTCTAGAGGTTCATAGTGGATGTTATTATATAAAAGTGTCTCAGAAGAGATTTAAAAAAAAAAGAAGAAGAAGAAAAACATCATTTTTGTATTTAGGATTATTGTCCAAACTAATTTGGCCACAGAATCCCTCCCCTGCTTTTTTTCTGACAATGGCTATTAATATCCTATGCAACTGGAATTCTGTGGAGCAGCAAGTTGGGAAATGCTGTGTAAAGGTAGTTCAAACGCTGAGAAGGAAATGCTGGCCGTTGGAGAGAAGAAAATAGTATACACTTTGGAGATGTGAGTAGAGGGGAACTCTGGGAAGAGAGCAACTGGCAATGCTACATAACACGGTGGGAGTGTGGAGGGTATTGGTGGTGTGGGCGGAAAAACACTCCAAAGCTTTCAATCCTTTTAAAAGTGGCTTCTTCTGATCAGAAGGCACAGACCAGAGTAGGAAAAGCAACCTCTAAACTCAAACTTTCTTCTCCTAAGCCTCACTACAACTCTGTCCCCAGCAAGATGATATGGCTATCATTGCCAGGGAGCCCTAAACTGGCTCCACCTGCTTGTCCAACTCTCCTCTTGCCTCTGAAGTTTGAGGGAAAGAAGCCCAGAGAGTTGACTCCTCTCTGTGAAGTTCAAGTTCAAGTCCTGGTTGTATTTGCAGAAATCAAGTAATTTTACTTGATTTACTACTATTGAGCACACTCAAATTTAGTTTGCATTGTGGTTGCAATGATAATATCCCAATGGTAATAGGCAACTGCTAATACTCCATCCGGGAGTTAAATTTTACAATAAGACAGAAGAGTCAGAAAATATAATTTGCATGCTTAAAAATATATTGCTATGATGGCATTTTAAATTGTATCAGCATCAAATATTACACAGCGCACTGTATAATATGAAAGAATAGTGCTGCTCACAGTGGAACTCACTCCTGCATCCTTCTGTGGGCGCTGTGGATGAGAACCTCCCATAGGCCTACATTGTCAAAATGTTACTTACAGGCTTGAAAAAAAAAACAAGAACAACGGACTCTCCTTATATGCTTGAAATATTTCATAACAAGAAAAACAAAAAGTGTTCCATTTAACCTAAATGAGGTTACTGAGTATGTGCAGAACTGTTCCAAAACCACGTATACAGGGCCGAACTAGCAGCATCCTGGGTAACGTAAGAGCCTCAACCGCTACCAAGGAGACCAGACGAGCTCAGCGTTACCAGTCCTCCATGAGAACCCACCTGAGCCTGCCTCTCTCACCAGTCTTGCTGTAACTTGGTATTTGCTGGCCAACCATTACGACAGCCAAGTTTCAGGATATGAGCTCTCAAGTATATATTTTATGGTAAAATTTATTGCTACAGTAAGATAATCCAGAGTCAAATGAATAATATATATTTTAGTATATAATGCTTTTGTAATCTTATAGAGTCCATAAAGAAATTTACTAGTGGAATCTTGTTCCATATTTTTTGGCCTTCCTGTAGTGGATAGAATTTTTGTAATATTTTGGTGGCTTTCCTCAGATGCAGTTTCTACTGTTTTCTCAACCCAAGAAACAATTTTAAAGTCTTAACAATAATCACTTGAAAGTTTTGACTTGTTTTCGATTCAACTAGTGAATTTTCAGAATTTCTTGAAGGTGGATATTCCTCCAAATATTATGCCTTTCCTTCCCAAATTGGGAACACTTTAAAAACTCATTTAATCCTTAGTGAAGCTCAGAGAAATAGGCACTTTTATTCATTATCTGTGGACCTGTAATTTGAGATGTATTTTTGGAAGTCAGTTTGGAGACACACACAGGTGCATGCATATGTTATATATATGTACGTGTGTGTGTGCATACACACATACATATGCATCCATACATATACAGTTGGGGTCAGCTTCCTACGAAATTTCCTATAGAATTATTATAAAATGTTATGTGTGTCATGCATATTTTTATTAGGAGTTTTTTATATTATATTTTTATAGGTGTTTATAAAAAAGGTAAAAAGGTAGGAGAAACTTAATGCCCAAATTTAATGGAAAAGCAGAATAAGGTACATTATATTCATATAATAGACTATCATGTATCCATGAAGTCATCTACCAAACCATGTTAAAGTTTTGATACATTCTAAAAACAGGTTACACAATACAATGTACAACATAATGCTGTCTTTATCTGTATTCAGGAAAAATCCTGGAAGAATATCTGCCTAGATATTAATAATGACTATACTTCAGTGATAAAATTTTCTCTGTTTTCCAAGTTTTCTGGAGTGAATGTGTGTTATTTATGAAGTAAACAAAATAAAGGTGACA
The DNA here is from genome assembly GCF_003265705.2 of Callorhinus ursinus. Taxonomy (NCBI): domain Eukaryota; kingdom Metazoa; phylum Chordata; class Mammalia; order Carnivora; family Otariidae; genus Callorhinus; species Callorhinus ursinus. The sequence goes on along the minus strand of NW_027397066.1, from coordinate 90,720,316 downwards.
AGTTTCTTGATATATTTGTACTCCTTGACCCAGCAATTCTACTTCATTGAATATATCCTAACATAAGGAAATAAACAGATAGATACCTAAAGGCTTATTACTACTATGTTCTTTTCTGACGCTTTTATTATAACAAATACTGAAAGCAATTTAAATATCCAGTATTAGGAAACAGGTCTTAAAAACGTAACGGTGCATTCATGCACAGCCTTTTAAAGTCAGATTCTTGAAAATATGGGAGAATGAGAGGAAGGGCTTACATGAAGTCAAAAAGGTGTATAGATAGATACATAGACATTATATAATTACGATTTGATTGCCTACAAAAATATTCATTAACATGTAACCAAAGTTAGCACTGGATGTGAAGTTTCTCTTCATAGTTTCTTCTGATTTTCCTTCTTTATAATTTTCCATGCTTTCATTATTTTTAATTTTTATAAACAGAAAAAATATGTCAACAATAAAGAAGCTTGTTTTATTGCTAGTGATATTAAGATACAGTATATGAGCATGTTCCCTTCAAATATTTTTTCAAACTATCACTTCTATTCAATTTACTAGTGTGTCCCACAGTAATATAGGGATACTTAAACATTTCATTTTAGTCCCTGGGTCTCTCTGACAAACAATAGGAAGAATTTTGACCAAAAGCTTTACTTTGCTCTGTAAGATGCTTAAAACAACATAGGAAAGGGCTATTCAGTGGGCTGGCCCCAGACTCATATTTCTGAACTGTGACACTAAGGTTTCTTAATGATTTGCCTGTCAAGAATCCACAAAAGCAAAGGTCAAAGCACTTTCAACTTCACTGATACCCTCAGTATAGCCTTCCTTCCTGATGCAAGGCCTACACCCACAGAGTGAAGTTTGTTTTTTCTTAATTCATTGAGAGAGTTTATGCCCTTAACATAGTTCTAGTAATAGCATCTGATTGATTGTCAAGGCAAGTAACCATCTTTGCTAAACTCAGAAATGCAAAAATACATATATTAGTTACTTGATATATCTTTATATCCTTAATTACTTAATATATCATTTATGTTGCAAAAAACCATTGCCTATTGAGTGATGGACAATAAGCCCAAAGAGTTATCCATATGCCGCCACTAATGTGTGAATCAATGAGTATTTATTAAAAGCTTAAGTGTGAAACATGGTTCTGGCCATACAAGATAAAGACAGACAGACTCCTGCCTTCCTTTCCTAGATAAAGACGCAAAGACAATTCTGTGGATTTTACATACCCTTCAACATCTCTTCTCCAATAAAACACTCAAAATTATAATTGACATTTATTGACTTCCACTTAAATTTAGTGTAATATATATTTAAAAGTTCACTTTTAAATCATTGTCATATAGCCCAAAACCGTGGCCATGAAATTTACCAAACACATGTATTTTTAAAAAAATCTGGAGGTTGTTTCTGTAAGCAGTTTCTGCATTCGGACAGGATGTGGTACATTATAATTTTTCCTGTTGAAATTAGAGACTTACACTGATTCTTTGGACTCCAGGAAGTTCACTTTGTACTTTCAAGTTTTCTGATAGGCTTGGAAAATACCACAGGGCAAGAGTTTTTGTTTCTCAGGTGAACAGGCAGAATTGAAACCAAGTTTAGATAACAGACCAACAGAACAATTAAAAGGGGATAAGTAAAAAGGAAAGGGAAAGAAGTGGAAAGCAAATATGTGAGCTGAGGGTAAATAAAGCAAAAATGAATATTTACTTGATTTGTCCGTTCTCCTCATACGTCGTTCTGTAAAATCCCACGAGCGAGCCGTTCAGCCAGCCGGCGAAGTTCATGGTCAGGAGGTAGGCACCCTCGCCACTGCTGGGTGCAAGCTCTTTTTCCGCTTCCATCACCACATACTCCTGCTTTTTGTACTCGAAGCACCGCCTGACTTGCACCTGCTCCCCGGAGGACCTCTTCAGCTCGGGGAGCTGGGTGATCTTGGTCTCCCGCAGGTGCAGCCACAGGTACCGGGTGGGCGCGCTCACGTTGATGGAGATGGTCACGCTGCCTGTGTATGTGTCCTCCTCCAGCAGGGGCTTCACCTCCAAGTCATAGTGCACTGGGTTGATGAAGTCCGGCAGCCTGAAGTTTTTCCAGTCTCCACTTTCGTCTTCGCTGGCAGGGCAGACCCCCTGGTCCTCCGGAGAAGGAACTTGGGAAGGGACCGGAGCTGGGCCCTGCCCGGCGTCCCCGGTGGGGCTGCTGGACCTGGTCAAGCCCACGGAAAGTCCTACTATCAATCCTACCCCCACCACCACCGCACAGATGATGGCCACATGTTTCGTTTTAATGCAGTACCTCTTAGCGTCCTCTCCCTCCGCAAAGTTCATTTTTGTTTCCAAAGGCAAATATTACACATAAAAGGATGGTAAATTCAACTAACTCACGAACTCACGTCAGCCGACTTCCTTGTCAAATTGGGAGGAATTCCCTGGCCTGGCAGCCTGTTTTCCTTTTGCCCACACCCCTCTCTGGCTCCCTGCGTGTCTCCTCTCCGCTCCCGTTCCCCACCAGCCGCTCGAGGCTGGACGCGGAAAGGAAGGGGTGGGAGAAGGGCTCCAGAGGGGAGGCTGAGCTGGAGGAAGAGGGCTGACGAGAACACTGCCACTGCTCCTGTTATAAACCACGCATCCCTACCCCGCCCCTCCTGCTCCGCAGTGAGTTAAGTTAGCTTATCAGAGAGCCGGAGGACGAGCCTTTGCCCAAGTCCTGTCAGCAGCTTTCGGGGAGAGAGCGTTCCTTCCGGGAGAGAAGTGCGCTTGCCATAGGAAAACTCAACCTTTGCCACTGGGTCTACGGCTTCTTGCTGTTGTGCTCGCAACCTCTCTCTCTTAACCACAGGGCTTCTTGGATTTCAGCTGTTTCCTCCGGTAGCTCGCCGAAGAAGGGAAGTGTTTTCTTTTCGGTCCCCGCCCCCCTCATATTACATAAACACTCAGACTCTGCCTTAACCAAAGTCAGACCCTGGACTGGGATGTGCAAAGGGATTCATAAACTCAAGGACCACTTAGGTACTCAGTAAATAATCGTTGAATTGCTGGACTAGCAAAACACAGCCAAGTGACTCTGAATCCGTTCAGTAAACGCCAGATGGGAGAAGAGAACGTGAAATGAGCCAAAGCGGTCCTGGAGCTGAAGAGCATAAAAAGACAAAAAAAAAAAAAAAAAAAGAGGCAGAAACGGAAAGGACTGAAAGGGCAGAACGACAAGGAAGATAAACTCTTTAGGTTAGATAACTAAACTGGGGTCACTAAACACATCTCTGCAATGGCCTCCCAGTGAGATCGGCTTCCTTAGACTTTGATGTGTAGATCGTGTTTGCAGCAGATTCCAGATGTGAAAGCTGGCCTGTTGGGAGATCCATTATCTGTGTAAATCGGCTGCCTCTGAATGACAAGGGCAAGACGGAAATCAGCAGCGACCTGAATGTTTATGAGGAGCTAAGGTGTAGACCCCCAAGCCATCTCTAACAGTAACGATTCAATAATAATGATCAGAAATCTGAGAGCTTTCTATGTGCCAGGCACTATGCTAAGTACATTATAGAAGTTATTACTTGAGTCTTCCCAACAACTCTACAAGGTCGGTACTATTTTGATGCCCATCTTAGAGATGGGAAGACTGGCATTTACAGAGGGTAAGGCACTTGAACAAGGTCACACAATCAGCAAATAGCAGAATTGGAGTTTGTACCCAAGTTGTCTGAGTCCAAAGTCCATATATCTAACAACACCGCCTCCATTCTCTGCAGAGGAGAAATATTGAAGGGTTAAGTAGTTATGATAAACTTCATCAATATTTCATAAGGTACAAAGTATTAGTAGATATACCTGCAGAGCAGGCAATGCTGGGTTAGCTAAAATTAAGAATGTTCTTTTATTACCATCCATTCTTTCAGAGCCTCCAGATGGTAACATATATTGTGAATCTCCAGAAGAGGATAGACTCTTGAATAATTTCTACACTGAGTTGATGAGAGAACATTTTTGATGAGGTAACTTCCGTGGGACTTCAGAAATGCCACTTTAAAGTGTTCCAAATTACCAACTAAACAAACGGGGGGAGGGGTAACGATTTTAAAAGCAAAAGAGTCCATTTTGTTCTGTACATTTCCATTGTTCGCTCAGAAAATAGTAGTAAGAAAAATAGAATTGAAGGGAGGTGGGATATACTTTTCTCAATGATAGGTTCATCTTGTATCTGTTAATTTCACATTCTGAAGCAATCTTAGACTTTTCAAATCATAACGTTTAATTTTGGCAAATCAAATTCCTGAGTTTGAGCCCTCAAGAAAGCCCCTTTTTTATTGGAAAGATCTCCTGACATTTCACTAAATGAAAGGGAAAATGTGGATCATATTTATCTCAGTATACTGACTAAAATGAAAAATACTTGGAAGAATGTATATAAAATTGTGTTAAACCAGAAGCATTTCTTAAAAAAATCTCAGCTGAGACAAACACACCTGAAACTCTTAAATTGAACCGCATCTAGAAAGACAGGATTGTTACCACCAGGCCCTACGCTTGTAGTTAGACTGAACAAAGTAGCTAATAGACCTCTGGGGTAGCGTGCACTCCAGGGGGATTAAGAATGGTCGACTGCCATAAAAGATCTCCCCTCTTCTGCCAAAAATTCCACCATAAGGGATTCGTTATTTAAATGTAATATTTTTGATAGAAATAAAATACCTTCAATCCATGTATGTAGTGTATGTGTATACACACATGCACACATCCGTGTAAATTTTGAGTCTAAGTCCCAGTTCTAACCACAGCATCTTAGTCCCACCCCATAAGGACTGCCTACACCCAGTGAAGGGCACTATGTCTTATCAGAATCAGTGTGTTAGGGGTCGCCTGATGTTGTAGTGGTAAATCAGCCAGCCAGATAAGTGGGTGTAGCAGAGCCAGTGTGTGCATTAAACACATCTAGGATCAACACATTAGGTTTCACTAAATACAAAGCCCCCAGCTTTCATAATCTGATGACACTACACTCCATGGCAGCATACTTGCTGTCCTTCCTCTCATTGACACTGAAATATTGAGTCCGTGGCAGGAGGCTCTTGATCTTGAAAGCCAAATCTAATCCACAGCAAAGGTCAAGGCAGCTACTGATGGAGGACAGAGAGAGAGAGAGAGAGAGAGAATCTATTCCTAGAAGGAGACCAATGAACCGTCAGAGGCACTCACCTAGATTAAACAGTTTATATTGGCTAATCCTGTGTTGAAAAATCTACATCAGATGCAAGTAACTTGAAAAGACTACCTCTGGTCAGTTTCCACTTAGCCAGTTCAAGCCCGTGGAGTGAATGCAAAGCCGTTCATCGTAGACCCTAGACCACGTTCCGCCTGCCCAGAACTTTTGATAATGCGTGTTACCATTTTGTACCTGAGGAACAAAGTCCAATATCTGTTCCACACAGGTCATAAATGTTCATTGATTGCTTAGTGAATAAACAAATGAATGGATAAATAGAAAGGAGGGAAAAGAGCACCAAGAATCCAGAATGGGAATAATATACCAGAAATGTTGAGACAAAACAAACTCAGTTCAAATTTCAAGAGTCACTGGAAAGAAATTCCCTGGAGATGAGGACCTGGAAATCGTACCTGATCTGGAGGAGGTAAGGGACTTCTTGGCTAATTCCTTCCCACAGCAGGTAGATTGGTGCAAGAGACCCACTGTAATACTGAATACACAATGTGGACCTCCCTTTTTCACTTGGAGCTTCAGTTTAAAGCTTTTCTGTCAGGTCCCAGGAATGACATTTACCCCAGAGGCTACTGGGCCTTCTATGGACATGGGGTGCTGCCAGCTCACCTGCGAACTAGGAACATCTCCAAAAATGTTGTCAGTAATTAATATAATAGTGTGACTATTTGACTGACTCTTTACTCCTATTGATCAGAGCTGAACTCCGTGGTTCAGCGAAATAATGAACAACAATGGCAAGCTATAGTCATAACAGAAGAAACAGAATCTGCAAACCAGGCTGTTTACTATAGGGAACAAGGAGAATGGGAACCCGTTTGCCTTCACCTCGCCACAGGGTCACCATTACCAAGCATGTCAATTTGATAAACCCAATGGTCAATCCAGGTATTTCTGAACTTTAAAAGTTTAGTTAGAACTGGAAAAGGAGAGTGCCATTGCATTTGACTTGGTAGACCAGGAATTCTAAATCCATACTGGCAATGTTCAGTGTGATCCTGGTCAATTATGTCTTATTTCCTATTCTTCATCTTTTATTTGAACTCAGCAAATGTTTTCAAGGGTCCAACTGGTTTTAAGTTTAAGTGAACTCAACTAACTTTTTCCAGGAGCTGAAAATATCTGCAGATATCAGGACAGAAAACGTTTAGCGTGCCATATCTAACTTTCATTGGTTGGTAATAATGAATTTGTCCAATGACTGGCACAATGTGGACAACTACACAGCAAGGAAGATGAGGAAGAGTAGAGTGAGAAAGAGGGTCAAGAGGAAAAGAAGAAGGATCTTCAAAGAAGTTGATGAGAAGAAACCTCCAAAACATATCTAAACATAATTCAACAAAAAATAAAAATCAATGAAACGATCGGTTTGTGTCTTCTCTATTCTTTATTGTTTCTAGACTGAATTGAGAGTCCTTCCACAGGGTTTTCTGGGGTACACAGATTGTGTTCATGATGTCCTCCGCCCAGATCACCCACATGCACCAGGGTTTCATAAGTCACAAGCAACAATCATGTTTATTTTTTTTAAAGATTTATTTATTTATTTATTTATTTACTTGAGAGATGGGGGGAGGGGCAGAGGGAAAGGGAGAGAATCCTCAAGCAGACTCCCCGCTGAGCACGGAGCCCGACTGGGGACTCAATCCCAGGACCCTGAGATCATGACATGAGCTGAAATCACGAGTCAGACGCTCAACTGACTGAGCCACCCAGGCACCCCAACAATCATATTTCTGTTATCCATTTGGATCACCCTGGAAAAAATCAGTAGTTCACTTTACCTACCTCTCAAAAAATGTCTGGGCCACTATTCAGTCATTCATTTTTTCAATTGATCAACGGATATATATTGACTCATTAAATACTTAATTCTTAACAAAAATTTACTGGACAAGGAATTCTAGGATAAACTTTAAAATGTGGATATTAAAAAAAATGTTAGTAAATACTCTTAAAGGCATGTATGTAAACTCTTTGTTCTTAGAATGTAGAGGTTTTGAAAATACTCAGAAAAGCAAAGAAAATAAAACAAAAGGATTTATTATTTCTATAATTTTAAACTGCTTTCCTACCGGGTTCCCTAATGTCACTAATACACTGGGAAACTGTGGCAGGATAGAGAAACAACAGAAGAAAAATAATAGTGGTAATATAGCCCAGATTCCTATTGCTCTCAGAATTTCAAAATTATCTTTATAAATTTTCTCAGTGCACTAAACAATAGCTCTAGATTCTGAGTTTTAAAACTTCCTAATGTGCTGAATTCACTCAACATTTTCTTTCAGTCTTTGTAATGTTAAAATTCTTGGCGATATTTTCTCTCTCTCTCTCTATCTTGTCTCTCCTATCTGCAGAAGTCTGCAAAAATAACAGTGGTGTAGGGAGAATAACTCACCTGGTATTCTCTTAAAGGTCTGAGTGAATTATACTAGTAATGATGATTTCAGAGTATGTCTCCCACAAAAATTCTAATAGATCCATTCTTCATCTTCAGGAATATTATTTCTTTCAGAGGAAATAACTGTAATTTTCTAATTTTTATTTATTAACACTGGCTGTTTGGTTTGAAAGTTTTTTTATTACCACATTAATTTTAACAAATAAAGTTCTCTTTCACTATTGTTTTCTTTGGGAGTAAAGGCTTTAACTTCATTAAAAGGATCAAAGTCATCCATTTGAGTAACAGGAATGTTGTTTCTACGGTTGGTATTCTCTTTTCTTGGCTTCTCACATTTTTAGTGTGCTTTTGTCTTAAGTCTTGCTTTCACTCACAACCATTGGCCAGAACTAATCACATGACTCCTCTTAAAAGCAAAGAGGCTGGGACAGGCAGGCAGCAACAGCTCTACCCTTCAGGAGGGGGGGACCTGTCTTTGGTGGTCAGCTAGCCATGCCTGTCCCACCCTGGCCTCCCCCTCACTGTAGGATTTCCCTTGCTGGGACACTGCAGTGACTCAAAAGAAGAAAAAATCCATACATAGAAGAAAAATGCTGTGTCAATTGCTGTTAACATTTGTATAAAGACCTAAGATCATATCCAAGGCAAAGTGCCTTCTAGCTTCACATACTTGTAAAGATTATTCAGCTATATGCTGATAGTTTATGCTCATTTCTTATCACTGCTGCTCTGAGTATTTAACTTGATTTTTATCTGAACAGACCTGTCCTGTGAGGGGGATACATTTTTATTTTATTTTCCAGAGGTCGTTTTATTTGTACTTCAGAATACTCTAGAAACAAATGTAAAGAAAGGTAATGGCATTCAGGTGGAAGCAAAGAAGAAGAAAATGGAATGACACAGAACCAACCTTCATGTACATACTTGCTGCCAGATGTCTTTTATTTGCTGTCTTTTTAATGCATCCGGCAATTCCATGAGTTAGTTATTATGAGCCCCAGCTGCTACTTACCACACCATGCTGCCTCCAAATCTAACAAAAGGAACTTAATACTATTTATGGGTTCATCCAGACTTCTCCATGAATAATTTTGTATTTTGCTTATCTTATAGACTGTATAGATCCTGCAGCTAGCCTAGGCAACAAATCTCAGTATTGTTTCTAAGGAAAATGTACTACAAGGTCCAACATAGAAGACATGCCTATTTATCACCAAGCCTATCAGGTCGCCTCCTCATCATGCACTGAGCTGAGGTGGGTCTTGCATAACTTTGTGCCCTCCAGTGCCCCGAGGGTGCTCCCCTTGCCTGGGGTGCTGAGAAATTGGATTTGTAGCCCAGGTAGTATAAGTACTGCCTAGCTTATTCGTTAAATGATGACAAATATTAGAATAGTGAAAGAATAAAAAATAAGCATGAGAAGAGTCCTGCACTAATGCTGTTTGATGCAAACTATTCTATTTTTCAAATAAGTCATAGATTTGAGGATCCGAGTGAGCTCTCATGGCAGATGATTTTATTAAATGCTCTTTCGTTTTCTTAATGATGGATGGTTCGCATGTCTCAGCTACAGCATTATAGACGTGAAATAAGTATATGCAGAGTCAGGCATGTTGCTTTCCTGACGTAACTCTAGCTATGAGTTCAAGTTCCCATCCAATCTGTGATTTCAGTCATAACACCTAACATTCTATCCTGCATCTCTCTGAAGGTCAGCAGTGTTCATTTGCGCCAAATGCTTGTAAAATTATTTGCAAAATGAGTGTGTTTCACTCAGCAGAGGAACCCGTATTCGTTTTGTTGCCTTCCTTTAGCAACCGAACTCAAAACTGCCAACTCTAAAGCAATAGTGTCATACAGGGGCGCCTGGATGGCTCAGTCGGTTTAGCATCTGCCTTTGGCTCAGGTCACGACCTCAGGGTCCTGGGATTGAGGCCCATGTGGAGCTCCCTGCTCCTCGGGGAGCTTACTTCTCCCTCTCGCTTTGCCCCTTCCCCCTGCTCATGCTCTCGCTTTCAAATAAATAAATAAAATCTTAAAAAAAAAAAAAAACGACCTGTGTCTGCACATGGCAATAAGACATATGGAGACTTAACTAACAATTTTATCAATCCAACTCATGTAGACACTCAAATCTGATAATAAGGACAAAATGACGTTTGAGGTCTAAGGTAATCGTGGCCTTTTGGTAGTGACTGGCTAGTTGTTCATGAAGCACATTTCCCTTTACTTCTGGGTTCACAGTGGGGCAACACTTTTCAGTCTCCTTTACCGTGGAAACGTTATTCTATTTTAGCTAACAGAATGAGGAGAGAAGTGATATATTCTCCTCAGACCTGGTGTATAAATACCACCTGTGTGATCCCACACTCTCTTCCTTGGCCTGCCAGCTAAATGTTGACATCCATGGAAATCCGGAAAGTCATATACTGAAAATGGAAGAGTCACAAGATGCAAGGAGTCTCAGCCTCCCAACGACCACATACCCCTTCCCATCTCTACACGACCAGTGGATCCTTACCTGAATAAGAAATTAAATTCTATTCATTAAGCTATCAAAAGTTGAAGGACTTATCCTCCAACATGATTTTAGCTAGTTTTCATTATCCAACATATTAGTTTTATTTAATTATTGAATTTTTACTTCAGGCTGGTAGTTGTCAACCATGGACAATATTGCCCTCCCTTCAGGGCGCATCTGGAAATATCTGGCAACATCTTTGAATGTCAAGACTCAGGGAGGGAAGGTGAGGGGATTGCTATTACCCTTTAGTGGGTAGAGGCCCTGGATGATGCTAAACAGCCTACAAAGCATAGGACAGCTTCCTCGTGCCTCACCTAGTCCAACTGTCATTGGTGCTGAGGCTGAGCACCTGCTTTGTGCTATGTCTATATGGCAAACAGAAATATAATGAAATATTTGATTAACTTCATTATATGCCTTATAGAGGCATTATGTAATCTTCTAATGCTGTCTTTAATTAATTTATATTCTTGTTTTGGTGCTGTGATACACTGATGGCTTTGGTGACTAAATGTCACTTGTGCAAAGCTTATAATCTCTACATTTGTCATTCCACCGCCACAGGCCTCTCAGCCAGACCTCCCTCTACTCAGCACTATTTTCACCACCAGTGTTTCTTGCTATGTCTACAGCAAGTCTCGCAATACCTGGCATAGAGCAGGTGTTTATTAAATGTGTAGTGAATGAAGACTGAACTAATATAAACAAAAGCACAGAGAAAAAAAGAATGAACCATTCCTTGCCCCCAACCTCTTCCCTCAGCTTCAATGACACTCCATTGCTTTGGTTCTTCTCTCCCCATTCTGTCTTCTTAATGTCTTCTCTTTTCCTCTAAATGTAGTTCTTCCACAAGTCAGACATTTCCCTTCTTTCTCTTCCCCCACCCTTGGATAATGCAACCATTACATCTTTCAGAAAAGGCCCGTTCCATCACTAATCAGAATTTTCTGAGACTCAAGGTCACAATGATGCCAGTCTGTGTCCACTAGCATATCCCACCATCACCTGCAATTCAAGTTTGTCTAAAGCTGAGTATCATCACTCCCCACAAAAACATTGTATCTCCTCATTCCTTTCCATGTTTGATTTTTAAATGAGAATTGCAATTCTTTATTGGCATCAGCCAACACTCGTCCCTCCCCCTCACAAATTGCTGGGTGGATCGTAAGTGCTTGACCATCTCAGCTTCTCTTTCCTATCTCCCTGTACTTTGTAGAGGTTGTCTTGTATGGCTTTAATTTGTTATTTTCTTGTTCAGATTTTTAAAATCCAGAGCAGCACTGATAAATAGAAGTATAATGTGAGCCATATATGTAACTTTCAATTCTCTGGTAGCCACATTAAAAAATGAAAAAGAAACAGGTGAAACTAATTTTAGTAATATATTTTATTTAACACAATATGCCCAAAACATTATCACTTCATGCAAAGTTTTAAAAATGTACTCAATACAAAAATTAATAACATATTTTACATTTTGTCCATACTACCAAAATCTGGTGTATTTTATGCGTACAACACATCTCAATTTGGACTGGCCACATTTCAGGTGCTCTACACCCAGCTAGTGGTTACTCTAGTGGACAGCATGGCTCTAGAGCTTCAGGATTTTATCTCTTGCTTGTTTGTGTTCATAGTATTTGGTGCAATGTTTGGCACACAAATGTGTTTGACTAAAGACACGAACTCTACTTTCATGGAATTGGCTTTTCTTTGTTCCAAAGTGCTGCAGAATGTGTGTTGCACACTGTCTTATACTTATTTATTTGCTGTTTTGAGTTGTTTTTACGTACTTGACATGTTTATGCCTTTTTCCCCATACAATATATTGAGGTTAGGTCATTCACTATGTTTTCTAATCTCTTTGTATTCCCCAAACTATACCTCATGGTGCCAAATTCACAGAAGATATACACATAGAATGAGTGGATAAAATGATGATCACATAAAATTTAAGTTGAAGGAAAAACTCATTTCCTTTTTAAATTATAAATTTAGGGGCGCTGGGTGGTTCAAGCGCCTGACTCTTGATTTTGGCTCAGGTCATGATCTCAGGGCGGTGAGATGGAGCCCAGCATCGGGGTCCATGCTGAGCATGGAGACTGCTTAAGATTCTCTCTCTCTCTCTCCCTCTCCCTCTACCCCTGCTCCCCGTAAAAATTACAAATTTAAAAATTGGACTAAGTCTATACAACAGCATTTTACCAGTTTTTCTCTCTAAAATACTAACCAATTTTTATTGTAATGTTGTATTTAAGTGTTTTAATAACGAATATAGACATTGTAAAAAAAGAAAATGCAAAAAATGTGATCTCTGTGTACATACATTAAATGATAAAGACAGACAACAGAATATGTATAATACAAATTTCCTCTTGTAAAAATACATGCATATAAAAAAGCCTGGAACGCATAAATCAAGGTGTTTAAAAAAAATCATTTTCCTTGGTTTTTCCATATAAGATTATCAGAAAATTCTTTTGCAGTTTTTTGTGTTGTTATTCTTACTTTGTTCTGTGCGTTTTCCTAAAAATATGTTACTTAGTATTTAGTGAAAAATAAACACACACATATTAGTATACTGGCTCTAGTCCTTCATGAAAAGGCTAGATGTTTATTAGCACCTCTTACTTCCCTGGACTGTAATAACTGGCCCTTCCAAATCTTGATCTGTTAAGTTAAGCAAACTCAGAAAAGACGTTATACTGTCTCTAGAAAATACAAATCCATTTCCTGTTGTCCTGTTTATTGGGATAAGATTAACTACTTATCTGAGTTCCTTCTTTTTGCATCTTGCCATAAATCATATTTTTGATCACTGATCTTTACTTTGTGCTGAGATGTCCCCCCGTGGGCTACCCATTCCTTCCCAATCTTCTCTCCCGCCTGCCCCGACCCTGCCCGTCCTGCGCCATCTTTTGGGCATTACTTATTGTCACTCCTACCCTTGGAGATTGTTTTTACAACATGGGTCACAGGACAGTCAAATAAGAAATAGACCCTATCCAGCTTTTACTGAAGACATGTGACACGCAGAGACCCATGCAGATAGAGCAAATGTTTTAAATCTGATTTTATTTTTTATTAAAGAAAAGTTTTATGAAATTTTTCTATATAAAGTTTACTTTTCCCTTCTCAATCCTACACAATGCAATATACATACATGGGAGCCATAGTCATCTTTTAAAAATGTAAATAGTGTTACTTCTTGCTTAAAACTCTCAGTGGCCTCCCAATGCAATTGAAACAACATGGAAAGTCTTTTCTATGGCCTGCAAGTATTCAAGTTGTCTTTTCTTCTTATTCCCTGGGTTCCATTCACTCGAGCTTTCTTTCTGTTCCTTGAACATTCCAGAGTTCTCTTTCTGGGCTCTTCCCTTAAAACACATTTCCCTAACAACCTTGCAAGGCTGCCTTCTTTGCGCCTCTCACGCCCCATCTGTCACTTTCTTAGGAGCCCTTAGCTTCATTATTACTGCCTTCCTCCCTCCCCTCTTGAACTTCCATCCCACTACATTTCTATCCCATTACACAATTGCATAGTTTTCATAGCCTTCTCTGCACCTGAAGTCATTTCCCTTAGTTACTCATTATGTGTATTGCCTGTCTTACTAGACTGTAGGCTCCACCAAGCAGGAACTTCTGGTATCCCCATTGCTAGAAGTGTGCCCAGTACATAGAAGGCACAGAATAAATATCTCTTGTTGGGGGATCTAAACAAAAACTGGCTTTGAATAATACGCAGTGCGTGCGCCTTGGGTTCACCCCAAACTGGCTACGAGATCTGCTGCTCAGGACATAGGAGCGCACCATCCATCTTTAAATAAAGGAAGTCCTTTCTCCTGGTTTCTTCAGCTTCCCAATGTCACCATCCTCAAACCGTCAGTGCCTTTTCAAGGCAGCCACCAAAAGGGCAATTGTCCTGGTTCCACTTCCACTTTCTGCCTTTTACCAAGTTCCTGGAGAGATTTCCTAGTAGTTTCTATAATGGAAAATCAACCAGAATGTATGAATCTCAGTGTTGTCCTTCGGTCTCCAAAGGTGAGATTACGGTGTTACCTTCATAGGGCTTGGGCTTGCAGTTGAATTGCCACTTATCTATCACACCCATGCCCTAACCTTGAATCAGGACTCTGCAAAGCTGGTCAGTAGCACCTGGTATGAGACTGTTGTAGAACTTAGGTCAAATGGAAATTATGAGCATGGTTTCATTAGCATCAAAGCCTAACCAATATTTCTAACTTGTCCTAAGATTTTATTCAACCATAACTTATTTAAAAATAAACACAAATTGTTTTTCATAAAAACATGGCAATTTATAGCTACAAAGAAATTTTAGATATAATCTAGTTTACAGATAAGGAAACTATAACCTAGGGTGAGATTAAGTAACCTTCCAAATGTCGCTAGGCCAGATGAGGGAAGAGCCACATTTAGACATCCAGTCCAAGGCTCTTTCCACTACACTTAATGAAATCCACTGTTTATTAGCTATAAGATTGACTATTTTGCAATATTTAATAATTTCTTTTCTGTCACAGCGCCTGGCACATAGAAGGCAGTCAATTAATTTGGTAATACATGAATGCACAGTTAACATGAAGTTTTTCAAAACATTTTTGAGTTTAGGAATTGGCTTCAATTTGGAATAGTGGTTATAATTTCTTGGTGCTTTCCATTTATCTCTTTCTTTTGAGGATATAACCATAAGCTGTTATACACATTATTTTTTTAATTAATTAATTATTTTAATTTAAATTTTAGGTAGTTAATATACAGTGCAATATGGTTTCTGGAGTAGAATTCAGTGATTCATCACTTACAAACAACACCCAGTGCTCATCATAACAAGTGTCCTCCTTAATCTCCATCAGTCATCCAGCCCATCCCACACCCACCTCCCTCCATCAACCCTCAGTTTGTTCTCTATCATTAAGAGTCTCTTAAGGCTTGTTTCCCTCTCTCCTTTTTATATTTTCTTCCTTCCCATATGTTCATCTGTTTTCTTTCTTAAATTCCACATATGAGTGAGATCATATGGTATTTTTCTTTCTCCGACTGACTTACTTACTTCACTTAGCATAATACACTCTAGCTCCATCCACAAGTCGTTCCAAATGACAAGATTTCATTTTTGATGGCTGAGTAATATTCTATTATATATATATGTATATATATATATATATATATATATATATATATATACATATACATATACATATATATATATCACATCTTCTTTATCCCTTTATCCATTTATCAGTCACTGGACATTTGGGTTCTCTCAATAGTTTAGCTATTGTTGATAATGTTGCCATAGACCAGGGTGCAGGTATCCATTCAAATCTGTATTTTTGTATCCTTCGAGTAAATACCTAGTAGTACAATTGCTGGATCATAGTGTAGTTCTATTTTTAACTTTTTGAGGAATTTCCATACTGTTCTCCAGAGTGTCTGCACCAGCTTGCATTCCCACCAGTAGTGCAAGAGAATCCCCCTTTCTCTGTATCCTTGCCACACCTGTTTTTTCTTGTGTTGTTAATTTGAGCCATTAGGACAGGTATGAGGTAGTATCTCATCGTGGTTTTGATTTGTATTTCCCTGATGATGAGTGATGTTGAACATCTTTTCATGTGTCTGTTAGCCATCCGGATGTCTTCTTTGGAAAAATGTCTATTCATGTCTTCTGCCCATTTCTTAACTGGGTTATTTGTTTTTGGGGTGTTGAGTTTGATAAGTTTTTTGTAGATCTTGGATAGTAACCCTTTATCAGATATGTCCTTTGCAAATATCTTCTCCCATTCCATAGGTTGCCTTTTAGTTTTGTTGATTGTTCCTTTGTTGTGCAGAAACTTTATCTTGATGAAGTCCCCAATAGTTCATTTGTGTTTTTGTTTCCCTGGCCTGTGGTGACATGTCTAGTAAGAAATTTTTACAGCTGAGGTCAAAAGTTTCTGCCTGTGTTCTCCTCTAGGATTCTGAAGGTTTCCTGTCTCACATTAAGATCTTTCATCCATTTTGAATTTATTTTTTGTGTATGGTGTAAGAAAGTGGTCCAGTTTCATTCTTCTGCGTGTGGTTGTCCAGTTTTCCCAACACCATTTGTATACACAATAATTTGAACAATATTCATTTATATGATTATGTGGCTTTCACATGCTTACCTCTATCTGATGAACACACTCTGGAATGTGTATCCATCTTGGTATTCATAATGCAATTTATATAATTCCACTTCTGATGTGAATAATGTTCTGATACACAGTAATGTTATTTCATTTACTTATTGGTAGTTATTTCTAAAAGGAAAATAAATTACAATGGAATTGCTGGATTTAATTATCAATATTTTTCACATAGAAATGGTTTTAAAATATTCGGCACTGGAATAATAAAAACAAAGACTTGGCATTTTATCTTTGAATGCTCTCTTTGTGCACTCATAATATTTGAAAAGTTACATGACAAATTCTTAGCAAGATGAGAAAAAAGTTCAATTTGACATCTCCAAACTATGGAGAGAGCCCAAATGTCCATCAACTGATGCATGGATAAAGAAGATATTATGTATATATATATATATATATATATATATATATATATATATATATATATATATATAATGGACCATTACTCAGCCATCAAAACGAATGAAATCTTGCCATTTGCAAGATTGACATGTTGTAGGAAGTGGGAAATGAAGTAAAGAAGACTTCCTGAAATTTCAATCTGAAGAGTAATTATAAAGGTGATGATAATTTTATGGAATAAAGTGCCAACCTTTGTCCAAGATGTTTTGAAATTATGTTTTATATCTTGAGTGACACGACTGAGCCAAGTCCAGAAACAGTCTCATAATTTGATCACTTAGAGGCCATACTGTGGGGGGTGACTCCTTCCTGCTCCATTCAGAATGCACCCGCCCACCCCCCCCCCCCCCCTGCACTCCTCACTGGCTTCATGCACCCTTCTCCTACTTGCCCCAATTCACCTTTGCACGCAGCATTGGCCTTTTCTTCTTCACAGGTTTGTTTTTATTTGTCCAATTCCATTAGTCTTCACTTTCACTAGCTCTATTTAGCATTCCTCTTGGTATATGCAGATCATGTTTGCTCTTCCATATCTGGTGGGGAGAGAGGAGTAAGCAGCATATTCTCTTTGCTTCATTGGCAAGCAGTTCCACCTTCAGCAGTTTTCTTAGCATCCAGTCTATGAGATACTTCTACAGACAGCAGAAAAATGATGCTACCAGTCTTGCATGAACATACACAGCAGTCTAGAACAGCTTTGTCTCTTGTCCATCAGTCATGTTCACTGACTCAGGTAATGATCAGAATGATGGGTGATTCCTCGTGCTATTTTGTACTCAATGAAATGGTACCTACCTAATGAAAGATGTCTCTCCCTCCCTGCCTTGCTGAGGTCAGAGTCTGGAGGCAGTTTTGTGGGATTGCCACAGCTTGAGAACCAGCAGCAGTTGGGATTAAGCATCTCTAGGGTATAATGTGTTAGACTTTCAGTGGTGAGAAATGCAGAATTTCATAATTGTTGCCATTTTCCCTTTCTTAAAACTTTCCTTTACCCTGGAAGGTGATCCTATAAAATGCAAGTTCTATGGAAATGAGTAAGAATGAATCTTGCAGGGGAAAAAAAAAAAGATTCAAAACAGATTCAAAATCTGTTCACTAAAATCCTCTCAAGTTCAGCCTTTAAGCCCCACTTTTTCCATGAGACCTTTTGAAGCCATTCCAGCTAGTTATTGCTCACCCTTCTAAACTGAAAAATATTATTATTAAAAATAATATTATTCTATAGCACTTATAGGTAACCTTTGACATTTCTTCTGTTGACACTTGATATTGTTATTGACCTCTCCTTCCCTTGTGCTACTTTTAATAAATACGTGACTTATTTCCTTACTAGATCACAGGTACTTCCATGTCAGACATTTCTATATTTCCTGCAACATCTAAAGCAGCCTTTTTTGTGAAGTTCTTTTAAAATTTTAAAGAGGATTTTAGTTCCATGTGGGTAACTGTAGGTTCTTGCAAAATATGATGTCTGCTTTAGAGGTGCCAGAAACCGTAGTCTCCATAAGAACTCAGGTGGAGGGCTGGTGTTTCTTAGATCAGTGCATCCTCATGCACACAAGGGAGAATAACCTCTCTGTCTTTCTCTGATGGTCCCTACAACTCTCCTCTGGAGAATCACCCAGGCTTTGTGAAGGCATGTGCTGGCTGCTTTATATCCTCAAGAAATATGGATAATGCAATAAATCTGGCAAATGTGACCACATACTTTCAGCAGGGGTGTGCTTGTTAGCTTCATCCCACTCCTGTGGTATGTCACACTATGTTCCCTTTTGTACTGCATCCCAGATCCACAACTAAGAAGCCAGACTATGCGAAGTTCCAGATCAGAAGGTTCTGCCATGTTTTTTATATTCTACTAGGTATTCCCCTTTCCATAGTTTAAGTTGTTGAGAGGAGGTGGGGACAATTTTAATTTTGTGTGGGCAAAAACTTTTCAAATATGATGTTGGAACCTGCTGTTAAGATTTAGGACAGATCTGTTTAAGAATCCCATGCACTTATTGGAAGCACAGAGATTGAGATGCCAATCCAATGGTAGCACCATGAACAGGTTTAGCTCTTGCCCATTATCTCCCTCATTCTCTGATATAATGTATATTTTTTCACTATGATGTAAAATACTATGCAAACACAGCTTTAAGTCCTTTTTTCTAATAAGATCGCCATCTCTAAATCTCTCTTATTTAGACATTCTTAAAACATCATCTCTTCAAATATTCCAAGATGGGAAATTATTGAAGTGTGCCTGGTATTCAAAATTTGGGTGGATATACACTTTCAGCCAAGACTGAAAAACAGGCACCATATTTATGTTTCCACCTGAAACTACAAAAAAAATGGGGGTAAAATAGAATATATGGCTTTCAGGACAGCAGACATCAGGCAACAAAGGAAAGTTCCCCTCACAAGACAGGAAACAAGTTAGATGAGCCCTATTTTTGGCCCAGCAAGAGTGAGTTTCCAGGCTGTGGTGAGAGAGGGGAAACACAGGAGAAGCCTAGCAGACTCCCTGAGTTGGAAAGATGGGAGCTAAGAATCCAGGGAGGCCAAGGTGGCTAGAGGTCACAGGGCAGAGGACCAAAGAGGAGAGAGAAACCCAGAGATCTATAGTGTGTCCCCCTGACAATGCAGCACAGTACTTATTAGTGTATCTTTAGGTAAGGAAACTATTAGAGGCAAGGGAAAGAATCATCCAAAAGCATTAGTGGGGACAGTATGAGCACTCACATAAGCTGGGTGTCAGCCACATGGGAAACCTCTACATGCACTGGGCATTGGATAGATTGTTCAGAAGGATATAGTCCCAGCTGTGGGAAATAATTAGCCAAAGACTAAAGATGTCTCTGTTCTCACCTAATAAATCTTAAAAACAGACCTAAAGGATCAAAGTGTTTTCCTACTATCTTAACTATATCTCAGAACAAAGCTCAAGAATATTGATAGGAACGCAAAAATATCCAGCACTCAACATGATAAAATTTATATCTAGCATCCAATCAAAGGTCACCAGGCATGCAAAGAGGTGGGAAAGTAAGAACCTTAA
The DNA here is from genome assembly GCF_003265705.2 of Callorhinus ursinus. Classification (NCBI taxonomy): domain Eukaryota; kingdom Metazoa; phylum Chordata; class Mammalia; order Carnivora; family Otariidae; genus Callorhinus; species Callorhinus ursinus. The sequence goes on along the minus strand of NW_027397066.1, from coordinate 90,700,520 downwards.
ATAGATGAAAAATCCCTCAATTAAAACCAGAACTGACACACGTATTAGAATTAGCAGACAAAAACATGAAAACAATTCTTATATTCTGTATGTTCAGAAAGTTAAGTCGAGGGGGGAGGAGCAAGATGGCGGAGGAGTAGGAGACCTAAATTTCCTCTGGTCCTAGGAATTCAGCTGGATAGGGATCAAACCATTCTGAACACCTAGGAACTCAACAGGAGATCAAAGAAAAGAATAGCAGCAACTCTCTGAACAGAAAGGTGACCACTTTCTGGAAGGTAGGACGTGCGGAGATGTGAATCCGAGGGGATATTCGGGAGGATAGACAGCGGGGCAGGGAGCCTCTGTCAGCTGCTACCTGAAGTGATAGAGCAGCAGAACGCAAAATTGAAACTTTCTTTCTTTAAAATTTTGGGAGGCAGTTTCTTCTAAACAGACCAAAATACACCCAAAATCTAGTGTGTAGCACTGATCTATTCACCAGCCTGCTCATATTTGATCATATTCTTTTTTTTTTTTCTTCTTTCTTTCTTTCCCTTTCTTTGCCCCTGGTTTCAGGTCTCTTCTGATTTGTTTAGTGTATATTTTTCTGGGGTCGTTGTTGTACTGTTAGCATTTTGTTCTCTCATGCATCTGTTCTCCTCTGGACAAAATGACAAGATGGAAAAACTCACCTCAACAAAAAGAACAAGAGGCAGTACCGACTGCCAGGGACCTAATCAATACGGACACTAGTAAGATGTCAGAACTAGAGTTCAGAATAACGATTATAAAGATACTAGCTGGGCTTGAAAAAACCATGGAAGATACTAGAGAAACCCTTTCTGGAGAAATAAAAGAACTAAAATCTAACCAAGTCGAAATCAAAAAGGCTATTAATGAGGTGCAATAAAAAATGGAGGCTCTAACCACTAGGATAAATGAGGCAGAAGAGAGAATTAGTGATATAGAAGGCCAAATGATGGAGAATAAACAAGCTGAGAAAAGGACATAAACAACTATTCGATCACCAGGGCAGAATTCGAGAGATAAGTGATACCATAAGACAAAACAATACTAGAATAATTGGGATCCCAGAAGAAGAAGAAAGACAGAGGGGCAGAAGGTATATTGGAGCAAATTATAGAAGAGAACTTCCCTAATTTGGGGAAGGAAACAGTCATCAAAATCCAGGATGGAAAAAAGAAACCCCCTCAAAATCAATAAAAATAGGTCAACACCCTAACATCTAATAGTAAAACTTACAAGTCTCAGAGACAAAGAAAAAATCCTGAAAGCAGCTCAGGACAAGAGGTCTGTAACCTACAATGGTAGAAACATGAGACTGGCAACAGACCTATCCACAGAGACCTGGCAGGCCAGAAAGGACTGGCATAATATATTTAGAGCACTAAATGAGAAAAACATGCAGCCAAGAATACTATATCCAGCTAGACTGTCATTGAAAATAGAAGGAGAGATAAAAAGCTTCTAGGACAAACAAAAACTAAAATAATTTGCAAACACCAAACCAGCCTACAAGAAATAATGAAAGGGGTCCTCTAAGCAAAGAGAGAGCCTAAAAGTAACATAATCCAGAAAGGAACACAGACAATATACAGTAACAGTCACCTTACAGGCAATACAATGGCACTAAATTCATATCTTTCAATAGTTACCCTGAATGTAAATGGGCTAAATGCCCCAATCAAAAGACACAGGGTATCAGATTGGAAAAAAAAACAGGACCCATCAATATGCTGTCTGCAAGAAACTCATTTTAGACACAAAGACACCTCCAGATTGAAAGTGAGGGGCTGGAAAACCATTTACCATGCTAATGGACACCAAAAGGAAGCTGGGGTGGCAATCCTTATATCAGACAAATTAGAGTTTAAAACCAAAGACTGTAATAAGAGATGAGGAAGGACACTATATCCTACTTAAAGGGTCTATTCAACAAGGAGATCTAACAATTTTAAATATCTATGCCCCAACATGGGAGCAGCCAATTATATAAGCCAATTAATAACAAAATCAGGGGTGTCTGGGTGGCTTAGTCATTAAGCATCTGCCTTTGGCTCAGGTCATGATCCCAGCATCCTGGGATCAAGCCCCGCGTTGGGCGCCCTGCTCATTAGGAAGCCTGCTTCTCCCTCTCCCCCTCCCCCTGCTTGTGTTCTTGCTCTCGCTGTCTCTCTCTGTCAAAAAAATAAATAAATAAAATCTTAAAAAAATAATAATAACAAAATCAAAGAAACACATTGACAACAATACAATAATAGTAAGGGACTTTAACATGCCCCTCAGTGAAATGGACAGATCATCTAAGCAAAGATCAACAAGGAAATAAAGACTTTAATGACACACTGGACCAAATGGACTTCACAGATATATTCAGAACATTCCATCCCAAAGCAACAGAATACACATTCTTCTCTAGTGCCCATAGAACATTCTCAGAATAGATCACATCCTGGGTCACAAATCAGGCCTCAACCAGTACCAAAAGATTGAGATCATTCCCTGCATATTTTCGGACCACAATGCTTTGAAACTAGAACTCAATCACAAGAGGAAAGTCAGAAAGAATTAAATACATGGAGGCTAAAGAGCATCCTACTAAAGAATGAATGGTTCAACCAGGAAATTAAAGAATTAAAAAAATTCATGGAAACTAATGAAAATGAAAACAGAACTGTTCAGAATCTTTGGGATGCAGCAAAGGTGGTCCTAAGAGGAAAGTATATAGCAATACAAGCCTTTCTCAAAAAACAAGAAAGGTCTCAAACACACAACCTAACCCTACACCTAAAGGAGCTGGAGAAGGAACAGCAAATAAAGCCTAACCCCAGCAGGAGAAGAGAAATAATAAAGATCAGAGCAGAAATCAATGAAATAGAAATCAAAAGAACAGTAGAACAGATCAATGAAACTAGGAGCTGGTTCTTTGAAAGAATGAACAAGATTGATAAACCCCTGGCCAGACTTATCAAAAAAAAAAAAAAAGAGAGAGAGAGAGAGAGAGAAAGAACCCAAATAAATAAAATCATGAATGAAAGAGAAGACAGCACAACCAACACCAAAGAAATACCAACAATTATAAGAACATATTATGAGCAACTCTATGCCAGCAAATTACACAACCTGGAAGAAATGGATGCATTCCTAGAGACATATAAACTACCAAAACTGAACCAGGAAGAAATAGAAAACCTGAACAGACCTATAACCACCAAGGAAATTGAAGAAGTCATCAAAATCTCCCAACAAACAAAAGCCCAGGGCCAGATGGCTTCCCAGGGGAATTCTACCAAACATTTCAAGGAGAATTAATACCTATTCTCCTGAAACTGTTCCAAAAAATAGGAATGGAAGGAAAACTTCCAAACTCGTTTTATGAGGCCACCATTACCTTGATCCCCAAACCAGACAAAGACCCCATCAAAAAGGAGAATTACAGACCAATATCTCTGATGAACATGGCTGCAAAAATTCTCACCAAAACACTAGCCAATAGGATCCAACAGTACATTGAAAGGATTATTCACCATGACCAAGTGGGATTTATTCCTGGGCTGCAAGCTTGGTTCAACATCTGCAAATCAATCAATGTGATACAATACATTAATAAAAGAAAGAACAAGAACCATATGATCCTCTCAACAGATGCAGAAAAAGCATTTGACAAAGTCCAGCATCCTTTCTTGTTTAAAACTCTTCAGAGTGTAGGGATAGAGGGTATATACCTCAATATCATAAAAGTCATCTATGAAGACCCCACAGCGAATATCATTCTCAATGGGGAAACAATGAAAGCTTTCCCCCTAAGGTCAGGAACATGGCAGCGATGTCCACTAGCACCCCTGCTACTCAACATGGTACTAGAAGTCCTAGCCATAGCAATCAGACAACAAAAAGAAACAAAAGGCATCAGAATCGGCAAAGAAGTCAAACTCTCACTCTTTGCAGATGATATGATACTTTATGTGGAAAACCCACAAGACCCCACCCCAAAACTGCTAGAACTCATATATGGATTCAGTAAAGTGGCAGGATATAAAATCAATGCACAGAAATTAGTTGCATTTATATACACCAACAACAAGACAGAAGAAAGAGAAATTAAGGAGTCAATCTTATTTACAATTGCACCCAAACCCATAAGATACCTAGGATATACCTAAGGAAAGAGGTAAAGAATCTGTACTCAGAAAACTATAGAATACTCATGAAAGAAATTGAGGAAGACACAAAGAAATGGAAAAATGTTCCATGCTCATGGATTGGAAGAACAAATATTGTGAAAATGTCAATGCTACTTAGAGCAATCTACACATTTAATGCAATCCCTATCAAAATACCAACTTTTTTCAAAGAAGTGGAACAAATAATCCTAAAATTTGTATGGAACCAGAAAAGACTCTGAATAGCCAGAGGAATGTTGAAAAAGCAAAGCAAAGCCAGTGGCATCACAATTCCAGGCTTCAAGCTCTATTACAAAGCTATCATCATCAAGACAGTATGATACTGGCACAAAAACAGACACATAGATCAATGGAACAGAATAGAGAGCCCAGAAATGGACCCTTAACTCTATGGTCAACTAAACTTGGACAAAGCAGGAAAGAATATCCAATGGAAAAGGACAGTCTCTTCAACAAATGGTGTTGGCAAAATTGGACAGCCACATGCAGAAGAATGAAACTGGACCATTTTCTTACACCACACACAAAAATAGACTCAAAATGGATGAAAGACCTAAATGTGAGACAGGAACCCATCAAAATCCTTGAGGAGAACACAGGCAGCAACCTCTTTGACCTCAGCCTCAGCAAGTTCTTACTAGAAACATCAACAAAGGCAAGGGAAGCAAGGGCAAAAATGAACTATTGGGACTTCATCAAGATAAAAAGCTTTTGCAGAGCAAAAGAAACAGTCCACAAAACCAAAAAGACAATCGACAGAATGGGAGAAAATATTTGCAAATGACATAACAGATAAAGGGCTAGGATCCAAAATCTATAAAGAACTTATCAAACTCAACACCCAAAGAACAAATGATCCAATCAAGAAATGGGCAGAAGACATGAACAGACATTTCTGCAAAGAGACATCCAAATGGCCAACAGACACATGAAAATGTGCTCAACATCGCTCGGCATCAGGGAAATCCAAATCAAAACCTCAATGAGATACGACCTCACACCAGTCAGAATGGCTAAAATTAACAAGTCAGGAAACGACAGATGTTGGTGGGGATGCGGAGTAAGGGGAACCCTCCTACACTGTTGGTGGGAATGCAAGCTGGTGCAGCCACTCTGGAAAACAGTATGGAGGTTCCTCAAAAATTTGAAGATCGAGTAATCATACGACCCAGCAATTGCCCTACTGGGTATTTACCCCAAAGATATAAATGTAGGGATCTGAAGGGGTACGTGCACCCCCAATATTTATAGCAGTGATGTCCCCAATAGCCAAACTATGGAAAGAGCCAAGATGTCCATCAACAGATGAATGGATAAAGAAGATGTGGTATATATACACAATGGAATATTATGTAGCCATCAAAAAAAAAGAAATCTTGCCATTTGCAATGACGTGGTTGGAACTAGAGGGTATTATGCTGAGGAAAATAAGTCAATCAGAGAAAGACATGTATCATATGATCTCACTGATACGAGGAATTCTTAATCTCAGGAAACAAACTGAGGGTTGCTGGAGTGGTGGGGGTGGGAAGGATGGGGTGGCTGGGTGATAGACATTGGGAAGGGTGTGTGCTATGGTGAGCGCTGTGAATTGTGTAAGACTGATGAATCACAGACTTGTACCTCTGAAACAAATAATACATTATATGTTTTAAAAAAAGATAGTAGGAAGGGAAAAATGAAGAGGGGGAATTGGAGAGGGAGACGAACCATGAGAGACTACGGACTCTGAGAAACAAAGTGAGGGTTCTGGTGGGGGGATGGGTTAGCCTGGTGATGGGTATTAAAGAGGGCACGTATGGAATGGAGCACTGGGTGTTATATGCAAAAAAATGAATCATGGAACACTACATCAAAAACTAATGATGTATGGTGATTAACATAATAAAATAAAATTTAAAAAAAAAGTTAAGTAGATGTAGAAGAAGTAAAAATAGCCAAATTGAACTTCTGGAGATGAAAATGACAATGTCTGAGTTGAGAAATACACTGGGTGGGATTAATAAGAGCTTACACATTGCAGAAGAAAAGATTAATGAATTTGAAGGCATGGCAATAGAAACTATCCAAAATTAATGGATCCATGTACTCTTACTAGGTCAGGGAAGTGCATGGAAGGTCCTAGGGAAAAACATTTCCATGAAGGTAGAAAGAGACAGAATTGGTGAGCTGATCTTTGCTCTGAGTGTGTAGTCAGGGGAAACTGTGGGTTTGGGTTTATGGGTGGCAGACCCTACTACCACTCCCAAATTAGTCATCCACCTCTGTGGGGCAGTAGTATGGGACTTTGTACTTATTAGAAGCTCAGACCAATCTGTCCAGCTCTTGATTTCAGCTTTGGTCATGATCTCAGGGTCATGGGATCAAGCCCCACCTAAGGCTTTGTGCTCAGCGGGGAGTCTGCCTGAGATTCTGTCCCTCTGCCCCTCCCCCACTAAAATAAAATAAATAAATCTTAAAAAAAAAAGGAAATGTGCAGACCAATCTAAATGTTAACATTTGTGGTTTGGTGATGGCTATCCTTTTTTGCACCTTGAAGAAATACTCTGGTGATTGCAGCAATCATCACCACGAAGGCACCAGCAGCATGATCCAATCCTGGCTATGATTAATGGAGAATTTCCTTGGACTATACAGGCTTTAACTACATTAACATGTAGAAGCAACACAACATGTTCTGGACACCCAGCTTCCCATAGCATTTGTGGAGTCTGTCATTCTCAGAGAGGGAACAATCTGAGTTCTGGTTCCAGCAGCAAGCCAAAAGCAAACATGGCTGATCTTTCATACCAAGTAGGCATTCTGAGAAATTCTGGGACATATCAAGGGAGGAAGAACCCAATGTAGAAAAGAAATGATCTCCCTATTAATGTGGGCATGACTGTTGTGCTTTTGATTACTCCTGGGGGATAGTTATTATATGTGAAATTAACACTTAGACACTCCAATTACAGAGGAGAAGTCAAACGTGTGTTTCTTATTAACAGGGTTTATCTGTTTAACTGCTAAAGCATTATTAGAGATAAGTACCAAAATTAAACAGGAACAAAGAGTCCTGGAATAAAGATTTTGGGGAATTCTGCCTAATTTAAACTTCACCTTCAGATTCCATGAAACTTCACATATTATTTTGCTTTGTTGTGAGTGACAAAGGAGGAAGTACCCAATTCTATACTCCTTCGTTACCTATCACCACCGACACTGAATGGTTATAGCTAATACACATATAAATTTATTATGTGCCAAATATTGCTTTACACATTGATTTAACTCATTAAATATAGCTCACTTAAGAAGTCTCAAATCTAGCTTTCTCTGTTCATAAAAAACACCCTAAGAATGTGAAGCATCTCCTGTGAGAAAAATACGGGGTAGAGTAAAAATAAGTGCTGTCTGCACAAGACTTTACTTATGTGGAATTAAACTTACTTACCTGCAGATTTCACGTGATGAAACTTTATTTGTACTGTCTTTTGCAAACCTTATCATTCAGACACACAGACATGCTTACACTCGAATGTAATAATTGAGGACCTATTACACAAAGGTCGTGGTAACTATTTAAAGTCATGTAAAGCATTAGACCTGTAAAAATGCTTTCCCCTAATACCCTTAAAAGATATGTAAAATAAATGAGATGAAGAGGGAGTGGTAGGGAGAGAATGCATTAATTTGAACGGTATTGCCCATGCATTCAAATCCCAGGAATTCCAACAGTTTGTTATTTTCAGGTAAAACTCTTTCCTAATATGCAGTCTCTTCTGCCATTTTATATTGGAAATTATTTCCAACCATTTTGTACATTTTTTAAAAATCCATATTCCCTAATTAGGATTTATATAAATATATGTAATCCTATAGTCCAAAGCAAAAAGGTCAACTATACTCTCCTTTTATCTGTTTTAAAAATATCATTCTTCATATTTCTTTTGTATTCAAAGAATAGCTTTCTATATGAATAATTTTAAGAGCATGAGAACTAAAAAGACAATAATTTAGCAAATATACCAGTGTTTGAGAATTCATGGCTCTTGGTTCTTTGTGGGTTGTATTTTTAAAAGAAACATCTCACGCACCTGGGTGGCTCAGCTGTTAAGCATCTGCCTTTGGCTCAGGTCATGATCCCGGGATCCTGGGATCGAGCCCCACATCGGGCTCCCTGCTCACTGGAAAGCCTGCTTCTCCCTCTCCCACTCCCCCTGCTTGTGTTCCTGCTCTCACTCTCTCTCTGTCAAATAAATAAATAAAATCTTTAAAAAAAAATAAAAGAAACACCTCTTCAGGGACACCCGAGATGCTCAGTTAGTTAAGATTCTGACTTTTGATTTTGGCTCAGGTTATGATCTCAGAGTTGTGAGATTGAGATAGAGCCCCATGTGGGGCTTCCACACTCAGCATGGAGTCTGCTTAAGATTATATCCCTTTCGGGTCGCCTGGGTGGCTCAGTCATTAAGCGGCTGCCTTCGGCTCAGGCCATGATCCCAGGGTCCCGGGATGGAGCCCCGCATCGGACTCCCTGCTCCGCGGGAAGCCTGCTTCTCCCTCTCCCACTCCCGCTGCTTGTGTTCCTGCTCTCGCTGTGTCTCTCTCTGTCAGATAAATAAATAAAATCTTTAAAAAAAAAAAAAGATTATAACCCTTTCCCTCGGCCCCTACCCCCTACCACCCCTACTTGCACTCTCTCGCTCTCTCTCCCTAAAAAAAAAAAAAACTCTTCAGTGGGTGTCCTTGAATTATTACACTTTCAAATCAAGTGAGTTTTATTATCATGAAACAATGCGGAATTGGAAGTAACTTTTTAAAATATGTTAATTCAAAAAATCAAATTCTCGGGCAATTATATATTTTACCTATTGCTAGCATTTCCACATATACAGATTATGTTTTAAAAATCAGACAATGAGTATTTCCACTTTAAGGGAAAACTATGTATTCAATTCTCCATGCTTTTCTTATCATCCTCAGTGGAGTGAGAACCTACTCGCTAGGTAAATTTCTTAATGAGTAAAAATAAATCATGATATGAGGTATATTTATGCTTTTCAGCCACTTACTAAGAGCCAACCCTAATGTGCTAAGAGAAGCTTTCTTTGCCTAAGAAGTGTATGTAATATTAGGGAAAATAAAAATAAAATGTTAAGAGAAATAGCTTTGCTTCATTCATGGGAATATGACCAAGAAACCAAAACAAAAATCATAATTATACTTGTTAATCTTCTTTACTTTAAAATGTTAATACAACCTATTCCAAGAGATTATGCCTTTATGCTCTGGAAAAATAGCATATTGAAAATCATACTGAAGCAGCAAATTGTACTAAACCGCTAATGAAGTATTCCAACTTCCAATATGAAAAGAAATTTTTTAGAATACCGAGGTAAAAGCCCAAGGTTTCTCATGAAAGTTATTCTTTCCCCTGTATATGAAAATATCATTTACCAGAATGAAAGTCACCAGAAAAGTACTTTTTAAATCCATTGTTATTCATGTAATATGAATAATAGTGCTAGTTACATGGGAGTTTGATGCCAGAATATTTGCCCAGTCTACATAGCCGTATCTACTGACCAGTACCAAACACTACTAGGTTCTGAAGATAACATTTTTGTGGGGATCTCAGCTTAAATGAACTTAAGAGAGCTGCTCAAACTTACCTCAGTGAGCCAAGAGATTGAGGACTGGTGGTGCAGACCCACCATGAGTCTGCTTACATCTGGATTGAATTATCTCTTGAAGCAAAAGTCATCATAAGGGAAGAGAGAGCCCTCAAGTATATTCTTGACCAGTACTCAACATCAAGAGAAGGGTGACTTCTGAAGATAGCAGTGTCTTGCTTCTTGGCTTGGCTTGCCCACCTTGACTTTGGCCCGAGGCTGGTGTGGTGAGAGAGACAGAGAGGCCTGGCTCAGTTCAGCACTTCTGCTGACAGGCTATGACATCTGCTAGCAGCAGAAGATTTTGCCAGCACTGCCCTAACACTACTGGGTGTTAGTGACTGTATCTGGCCTGGGGGCCGCAACTCAGCATGGAGGACCTTCGGCAGGAGAGAGCAAGCAGTAAAGTAGCTGTGCCATCGACAGCCAGTGCCTTCCTGAGGTTTGGCCCTTGGAGGGACCATAACCATGGGGAACCAGAACAGAGCAGGAATGTTAGAGAAAATGGGGGATAGGATGCAGCAGCTAAAAGTACTATCTGCACGGGTCACATGCTTGTGAATTCCTAGGTATAATCAGAGGACTTTGAAGGGGCCTGAAGGAACCCCAACCATGGGTAGTGGGAGAATACTGTTTGAAATGTGGCCCAGACTGTAGAAACAGACCATCTGGGTCTAAATCTTGCCTCCATTGCTTGTCAGCTCTGTCAGCAACTTAGTACCTCAGTTTGCTCATTAGTAGTACTTACCCACCTCATCCGGTTGTTAGGAGGAAGGATGAAATCGATTCTTCCTCTCTGCACAGGGAAGTTTCACAATTTTGCCTCATGAGGACTGTGCTGTGCCCAGCTGTGCTGGTGGATTGGGACATGAACTTTTAGTGACGCGTGTCCCTTCACCAGCACACATTATTTTTTCTCAAGCTATTCTACTTAAATCTACTTTAATTTGGGCATTGCAAAAACTTTGTAAACTGGATCTAAAATAGAGGATTTTTTTTTCAATGAACCTTTTCATTTCTGTCTCTTCTTTAGCGTGCCTTTCTCTTCTCGCTGCATATTTAGGTGAGGATAAGGAAGTTACAATGACGTAAAGGTATACCTACGTCTATATCCGTATCTGCATCCATATCCACATCTCTTTCCATATCCCTCTATTCTCTATCTATATCTCTTCACACTGTGATAGACTGTTGGCAAGATGATTGTAACAATTCTCCTGTCCCTGCACACTTGCCATTTAGCTTTGCAACTCCGTGCCACTAAGAGGTAGGGTCTGTTTTTCCATCCTCTTAACATGGCTGGCCTTGTGACTCGCTTTGACCAATAGAATGAGGCAGAAATGATTCTGTGTGGCTTTAAGGGCTAGGTCTTCAAAGGCCTTGCAGGAGGCAGGACTTCCAGAACGGCCAGAAAGAAGATTCCCTCTTCTTCAGAGACGAGCTTAGCACATACTTGCCTCAAAGAGTAATGATAAAACTGAATACAATTTTTTAAAAACAATACTTCCAGGGCTCTGGAAATTCACCACAGACATATAACAATTTGAGAAACACTGATTCAAGAAAAACTGAACCACTGTACCAGCAGTCGGAATCTGTGAGTTTTGGGCTGCGGCTGTGTCCATTCTGCATCCCACGCCCCATCAGCTCCATGGCACAGAGTTCTACCTGGGTGGGGCAGGCTGTGAAGATGGGCAGCCTCAGTGCCTGAGCAGGCTGATTTAAAAAACAGATTACAGAAAAACACATACCCAGTGGTATTGATGAAAATAATAATGATCTCTGGCAAATATGCAGGGAGGCCAACATTGCGGTTAGCCTGAGATTTCACTAGTTGGGACAAGTAACAGATCAGCAGACCAGCAAGAAATTTAACAAGGAGTTCTGAGAAATGAGATAGCCATAGTGGGTCTTGGTAAGTTCCCATGTATTTCTAGGGCTCAGGAAGATTGCATTCATGCACAAGGACATGCTTACACACTTAAAAAGACTGGAAAAGGCTATCTAATTGTCATTGTCTGAACTTGGGGTCTTGTGCATGCAGAAAGTAAAATCTGGGGCAGATTTCTGAACTGCCTGAAGTTTCCAAGCACTCCCCAAGCCACACACAGAGCCAATGGCAAAGAGTAGTAGCCTTACTGACTCTAAGCAAACTTCTGACCAATCGTTGACTGACTACTGAGTTATGCTGATCCAGGGGAAATTCTTTTAAAAGTAAAAAGAATTAAAAAAAAAACTGGCAGAGACATCAATTAACTAGGGGGGTTCAAAAGCAAATTTGAGCTGGTAGAGTAAAAGAATCAGGATTTGAAGATAGATGAATAGAAATGATCCAATCTGAAGAAAAGATAGGAAAAAGAATAAAGAAAATTGGAAGAACCTCTGAGACCTGTGGACATGTTAAACATACTCACATATGTGTAGCAGGAGTTCCAGAGGAGAGGAGAGAGAAAAAAAACCACAAAATTTTGGAGAAATAAAAGCCAAAAATTTCTCAGATTTGATGCAAATCATTCCAAACCAAGAAGCCTAAAGAACTCCAAGGGGGATAAACAGAAAGACATCTAGAGATATCATAATCAAATTGTTAAAGCCAAAGGCAAGGAGGGGCGCCTGGGTGGCTCAGTCGGTTAAGCGTCTGCCTTTGGCTCAGGTCATGATCCTGGAGTCCCGGGATCGAGTCCCGCATCGGGCTCCCTGCTCAGCGGGGAGTCTGCTTCTCCTCTGTGCTCTCACTCTCCCAAACAAATAAATAAAATCTTAAAAAAAAAAAAAAAGGCAAGGAGAAAATCTTGAAAGCTGCAAGAGTAAAACAACTAATTATGTACAAAGAAACCACATTAATATTAACAGCTGACTTCTCATTAGAAACTGGTGAACAAAAGGCAGGGGCATAACATATTAAGATTCTAAGAGTAAAAAAATCTGTCAGTGAAGAATTATATACAGCAGTGCTGTGCCAAACTATATGGGACCCTGAGGCAAAACAAAAAATCAGTAATTGAAATTTTGTCTTTGTCTGAAATTTTGACATTTCACTCATCGTGGATTTTATTGCATCAATTTTGATTTTTAAATATTGCATTAAAGTATTTTTCTTGATTACCGAGATTTTTCAGTTTCTCTTAAATTTTGTGCTCAAGGTGAGTGCCTCACTTGCCTCACTCTAATCCCAGTCCCAACCAGCATAACTGTGTTTCAAAAGTGGATCAGAAACCTAATGAAAAGTAAAAGCTATAAAACTCCTAGAAGAAAATATTTAGGACACACAAAGATTTCTCAGGACACAAAAAAAATGTTAAATTAAGAATATTAAAGAAAGAGTTGATTAATTGGACTTTACTAAAAGCCTCTGCTCTTTAAAATAGACCACAAAGAATATGATAAAGGACACTACAGACTGGGAGAAACAAAATTAGAAACAATCTCATTTTGTTTAGTAGATTTGAGGATTTGCTTGTCCTATGATCCAGCAGTTCCATTCTTAAGAATTATACCCTAGAGAAACTCTTATATGCTCCAGGCATATAAATGTGCATGTGGGGTTTGGGGGAGGGAGAAATAGGTTTATTTCCATTTTATAATCTCACTGTATTCCCACCCCCACTCCCCACTTTTCTGCCCCCAAAACCCCACAAAATGCAAAACTTTATTAATAGGATCTTCCTATGTCTTTCCAGTCCTCTTTTCAGGGCCATTGCCCACCCTACCTCCTCATACTCATGCCCTCTAAACTCCAGGGGTCTTGAACTATGTTATAGACAAAATCCTATAAGCAGGTGTGTGTGTGTGTGTGTGTGTGTGTGTATTTCTTCTCAACTGATACTCAAAGCCTCCTTCCATGACATTTTCCCCCTCTCTTTCTAATTTCCGATTCATAATATTCAAGACTCAACTAGGTTTTGAAAGGCAAAGAAGTGAGATAAGCTAATGGTCTAACAATGCCCTAGTTTCCAAGCATGCCACCTTTGCTGCCCACAATTAGCTAATGTGGGAGACACTGGTGCCCTCAATGATTCATTCTGTCTATGACAACTCCTGCCTTGGGCTCCAGGCCAACGTGGATTTTTGTGACTGCCATTGCAGGGGAACTCGTACCATTCCTGCTGCTAGATGGTGCTGTCCAAAGAAGAAAGTTTGCTTGAAGAGCAAGTTTACCCAATCTAAAGCCATGGAAACATTTTCCTGTGTTAATCTTTCTGAGGGCAAGGTAATCAGGGTTTTCCTGTTGCATAAACTTATCCTTATTTAATTTAGGAAGTACCTGAAGCTAGTTCAGACCATCAGAATGCTGCAGGTAATGCAACCCTTCTCCTTACTGAGAAGGAAACAACCCCCCACCTTAGTTTTGCTATGGAAATGATCTCTCCTGTGGTCAACTCTCTTGAAGCAGTGCAGTTCATTAGGAGTAAGTTTACAAGAAGTTAACTGAGAAGCCCAGTAAAACCAAATTTAAGAACATTTCACCATATGATGCATTGAGCATGTTGCAAGTACTGATTTTTTCTTTGCCATATATCCCCATTCCTGTTGAGAATAGTATATATGTAATATATTTAATTTAAATATTATATTATATAATTAAATTAAAATAAATAAACGTAATATAATATTAAATTAATACACTTTTTAAAAACAGTTTTAGGTTTACAGAAAATGAGAAAGCACATAGAATTCTCCATATGCCCACTCATTCTGTCCTCTTTTCTCCTATTACTTATATTTTGCATTAGTGTGGTACATTTGCTACAATGGAGGAGCCAATATTATTACATCATTATTAACTAAAGTCCATAGTTTACATTAGGGTTCATTCTTTGTGTTGCAAATTCTTTGGATTTTGGCATACGTATAATAAAACATATCCACCATTATAGTATAATACAAAATGGCTTCACTGCCCTAAAAATTCTCTGTGCTTCACCTGTTCATTCCTCCCTCTCACTTCCCCACAACCTTCTCTGAATTGCTCTGTCTATAAAACAAATAAGGGACATGTGTCCTACTTACCTCTCAGGAGTTTTATTAGATGATGTAGATTATGTGTGTGGCTTCAATATTAATTCAGTATGCACTCAGCATTGTCCTAAGTGCTATAGGTAAGATCAATAAGAAAGGTCCTTATCATCCCTGAGTTTATCCAGAGGAGGGAAATAACATAACAGTAATAATGTGCAATGAAGTGTCAAAGATGCTCTCTGATGGACGTTAGTACAGGGCACAGCTTGGGCACAGAAGAGAGTGACTGTCTCCACCTGGGATTAATGAGGATGGCTCCCTGAAGGTGTAACACTCAACCTGATCGGCTTACCTCAGGGTGGGTCTAGCTGGAAACACACTGAAGTCCTGAGGCTCTCGGGTACTTTTGGCTGCCGTCATCCACCTTTGAGCTTGGAGAGACTAGTTAAGCAGCTGGGGTTAGAGTTTCAGGGGTACAAAGGCTTGGCGATAACATTTTTATCATTTTGTTTAGTTGATGAAATTTTATCATTTTACTTTTATTTAAAGCACACTTCCTCCACTAGTAAATACAGAAGGACTGATAGAATATGGAAAATCATCATTTTGTAACCCGAAATGTAAAAACTGATTTCAGATCATCAAGAATAGCTATTTAAACAATAGTTGAAAGGCTCTTGGGGAACAGGATAGTCTCTCAGTTTTAAAGTAGCCACCCACAGATGACTTGTTAATTACAAAGACAAAATTTGCTTTTATAATGGAAAGATCACCACATGAATCGAGTGATCAAGCTTGGCACTGCCACTAGTGGGCTGGCCTGATGTCCTGCCTCCTGATGTGGCAGGAGGCACAGAGCTTCACCTACGGTGTGTTTATGCCAGAAATGTTCACCTTGGACTTCTACACAAGGAAACAGACAAATCCAGAATACGGGGTGTTCTTCACAACTCTTGCAAGGACTTGAAAGGGGAGGAAGCAATGGGACAGATCAAAATGGGGGGAGTCTAATCAGATATAAAAGCCAAAATAGTGTATCTACCCTGACTGGATTCTGGATTCAAAAAAAAAATCTAGTAAAAAAGGACATGACGAAACAATAGAGAAAATTTGGATATGAGCTGCTGTTGATGTGGTTATCGAACTACTAATGGTTTTTTTAGGTGTGGCACTGGTGTGTAGCTGTGTGGCAGAATCTCTTGCTCTCGAGAACTGGACTTAGCGGGGAAGTGTCTTCATGTGTGCAGCCCAAGTTTTAGATGGTTGAGAAAAGGGATTGTGTGTGTGTGTGTGTGTGTGTGGTGTGTGTGCATGTGTGTGCGTGTCTATGGAGACAGAAAAAGAGAGAGAGAGAGGCAGATCAGGTATGGCAAAAACATTACCACTTGATGAATCCAGATGAGGTCATATGGGTGTTTATTACACTGTTCTTTGACATTTTTCAATATAAAATAAAACATTCTTCTTATTTGGTTTTAAAGGTTTTTTAAATTTATTTATTTATTTGAGAGAGAGAGAGAGAAAGCGCATGTGAGTGGGGGAAGGGGCAGAGGGAGAGACTCTCCAAGCAGACTCTCTACTGAGCGCACAGTCCGACACTGGGCTCAATCTCAACACCCATGAGATCATGACCTAAGCTGAGACAAAGAGTCGGACACTTACTGAGCGACTGAGCCATCCAGGCACCACAGGTTTTTGGTTGGTTTTTTTTTTAAGATTTTATTTATTTATTTGACAGAGAGATAGAGAGAGCGCGAGTAGGCAGAATGGCAGGCAGAAGGAGAGGGAGAAACAGGTTTTCCGCTGAGCAGGGAGCCAGATGTGGGGCTCCCCCTAGAACCCCAGGATCACGACATGAGCCGAAGGCAGCCGCTTAACCGACTGAGCCACTCAGGCGCCCTGCACCACAGGTTTTAAAAGTTTTAAAATTGTTTTAATATTATGTTCTGCATACATATAGACATACATAATTTAACAATACAAATCATTTGCTTTGTATGTTTTTAATCCAATGGAAAATTTACCTTCTAGGCTTGTTAGGAGTAACATCCAACATTAGCATAGCACACTACTTGGTACAAAATTAAAAGAAAACTGTATGAATGTAAATAACTGAATGAAGGTATGAGCCTGAAGGTTACTTAAAGTAGTAATCATGCATTAATTAGTATGAATGTATAGTTATACTTAACTTTATATAAATTATGTAGTAAAACTGAAAAGGAATGACGACCAGCAAGGAGACTTCAGCTTGCCCAGGTATATGTGTGTACACTTAGATGCACACACAATCATGATAGGTAAGTTTTGATGTCTTTGCTATGCCATCATTTCTGATTCTCCCCTTTTTCATGCATTATGAGGAACTAGTGGTAGCACAATTTCTGAAGCATGTCAACATGAACAGTTGGTTGAATTCAGATATCCTGTACCAGACACAAATAACAGAGACACAGAAACACTGACCATTCCTGTGACTATCACAGTGCTGAACCTTACCTCAACTTACTGATTTAATTAAAAGTTATTGCTTCAAAATGTGTACAGGCAGCCTAGATAATTCCTGTATTCTTTTCTTAAACTGACAGAAGGAGACCCTGCCTTTTACCTCTCTCTTTGCCCCTAAATCACACTGTATAATGCTCTGCATAATAGGGGCATAACATACTATAATGGTAGTAGTAGTAGTAATGATAGTAAATATAGGAAGACATTATTCATATTCAAAAAGTGTGGGGATGTCTCAATAAATTGTTTTAACTTCCAGTTTAACAGATGATGCTTTGCACATGGTAGGCACTGGAAATGATCTACCTTATGACTCAAATTTAAGTTGATTTGGACAACCAGAAACACTTGTTGAACACATTCTGGGTGCCAGGCACTTTATCTGTCACTACAGAAAAAATAAACAAAAGGTCCCTATCTTTGAGTAGATCACAATACAGAATAGGGTATAAGTATGTAAGTTTACAGCATGCAGTACAATGTGGTAAGTGCTGTGAATTTTAGTGGTTTAATGTAAATGCCAAAAGCAAACTCTACTGATGGAGATAGTATTGAGCTTCATCTTTGAGAGTCCTCCCCACTGGATGAACAGTTTTTATCTTTCAGCATTAGTATTAAGATGATGCTCTACTGTCTTTCAGTTACACGATTTCTGCTGTCATTCCTCTCTGTGTTATTCTCTAAGTAATAAATTTTCCCCCTCTGGTTGCTTTGAAATTTTTCTCTTTGTTTTTAGTTTTTAGCAGTGTGACTATGATGTGCCTGTGTGTGTGTGTGTGTGTGTGTGTGTGTGTGTGTGTGTGTGCATGGATTCATCCTGCTCAGAGTTCAGAGTTCTCTGTGTTTTTTGGGCATTGTAGTATATTGTCTGTCATTAATTTCAGAAAATTTGAGCCATTATCTCTTTAAATGATTCCTCTTCCCTAATATCCCGCTTTCTCTCTTCTTCCCTTTCTTCCTCCCTCTCTCTCTCCCTCACTCCCCTCCTTCTGGAAATGTAGTTATACTTATGTTAGACTGTTTGATGTTGTTTCACAGCTCTTGAATGCTCTATTCTGTTTTCTCACTCTCTTCTATGTTAAATTTTAGATGATTTCCATTTTCCTATCATAAAGTCATTGGTACTTTCTTCAGCTGTGCTTATCTGCTCCATCCTCTCCCCTGGGTGTGTGGGAAATCCTGGAAGGAAGACCATAAAGCAGACAATTACCTGATTCAGGCCACAGTGCAGTCAGGGTCTCCTAGTGGTGAAAAGTGACTTTCTCTGTCATGTAACCCATTCTCTCTACCCCCAATCTCAAGGTGGGGTGATGAACATAAGTTTCAGAAAAATCAAAATTAACTCCTAAGGATGGAAGGCTGGAGATCCCCAGGCAGACTGATCAATACATCTTACCAAAGTCAGAGAAAAGGTGTGCTATTTTAAGCCAAACTTCCAGGCAGCTCATGAGAGAAAGAGGCAGAGCTGGAAATAGTGACAGATCCTGCCAAGAATGACTAAGCAAGGAACAAATCATGAGGAACCTACTGTGAGTCACAAGGCAGATCCCACAGTCTTGCTGGTGTACCTGCACAATCAGTAGGAACTTTTGAATATGGAAGATAATGATACCAGTTTTTGGAGGGGACAGGGTACACAAAGACACAAAATCCTCCACCAATGGATATATGTACTCCATCTTGATAGAATTACCATCTACCTCTTAACTAATCTGATTCTCACATCACAGAACTGTTTTGATCAGTGGCTATAAGAATGTGTGCTAGAGATACCTGAAGTAGGGTAACAGAGCATATCATACAATGGAAACTTGTCCATATTTATTTTCTTCTGTATACTTGAATCTTTCAATGAAAATTTCATGTAGTATTTGTGGAATTAGGAAGAAATGTTTCTATATCTATACAAACACTACACAGACTGCAGTGGTTCTTAATTCTGGTTTTGCCTCAGACTCACCTGTTGTTATGGATGAATATTTATATTCCCCCAAAATTCCTATGTTGGAAACCTACCCCCTCTGCCCCCATATGATCAGAAGAGCTGACTCTGGAACTGAACTGCCTATCTTCAAATCGTGGCTCTCTCAAGTATTAACTGTGTGATGTTAAGCCAGTTATTTAACCTCTCTGGGCCTCAGATTCTCATCTGTAAAATAGGAATAATAACAGTACCTACCTTACCAGGTAGGTTGTGAGTATTAAGTGCATAGTCTAGTAAAGTGCCCTGACCAGAGCCTGGCACATAATACAGTGCTATATTAAGTATTTACTATTTTTGTCATTTATCCATTTCAATTATAGATAAGCCCAGCATGACAGAGTGAGAGTTGGAGTTACACAATGGAACTAAAGAAGCAAGCATAAGGTTATTCTTTACAAGAATTCATGGTATATTGCTGACAGAAGTAGGGGTTTGGGGCACCTGGGTGGCTCAGTCAGTTAAGCATCTGCCTTCAGCTGGGGTGGAGATCCCAGGGTCTTAGGATCAAGTCTCATGTCAGGCTCCCTAGTCAGTGGGGAGTCTGCTTCTCCCTCTCCCTCTGCCCATCCCCCACCATGCTCATGCACACATGCTGTCTCTCAAATAAATAAAAAAAAATCTTAAAAAAAAAGTAAGGGACATTTTAATCATGGTATCAGGTAGCAAATTTAAGACGGATGTGCTAATTCCTTAGTGAGTTTGGCGTTGGCTATGACAAACAAGTAGCCATGTTCAATTTCTATTCTATAGAACTCTGGTTAAAACTCTTATTCTTATACACTTAAGTCCTTCATTTCTTACTATTAACCCCCTTATTTCTACTAGCACCCCAGCTCTAGTAAAAACCACAAGGGATAGTGCAATATCCCAGGCTCTTAGGACTGAGGCTCATTACATCTCTGAACCTAAAAAGAATGGCAATGGGAGAGCCCTGCCTCAAAAGCAGTGACCTTTGATAAAGGGAAGGACCAGCTTCTGGTAGTCACTGGGGGAAAGCTGTAGAATGAATGCCCCAACCTCACTTTTCTCCCTGTCTCCTCCCCTTTGGCCAAACCTAACTCGTCAGCTTCCTGGGACACTGAACAAGTGGAGAAGGGTGGAGAGGGCTTTGGAAGGCAAACATCCTACAGAGCACAGTGAATCTTTTTTTTTTTATTAACATTTAATGTATTATTTGTTTCAGGGGTACAGGTCTGTGATTCATCAGTCTTACACAGTTCACAGCGCTCACCATAGTACATACCCCAGCAACCCCTCCCTCCTACCCCGCAATGTCCATCACCCAGCCACACCTCCCTCCCACCCCCCTCCACTCTAGCACCCTCAGTTTGTTTCCTGAGATTAAGTCTCTTGTGGTTTGTCTCCCTCTCTGGTTTCATCTTGTTTCATTTTTTCCTCCCTTCCCCTATGATCCTCTGTCTTGTTTCTCAAATTCTTCATAGCAGTGAGATCATATAATACTTATCTTTCTCTGATTGACTTATTTCGCTTAGCATAATACCCACTAGCTCCATCCACATCATTGCAAATGGCAAGATTTCCCTTTTTGATGGCTGCATAATATCCCAGTGTGTGTGTGTGTTTGTGTGTGTGTGTGTGTGTATACACACACAATGTATATATTCTATATATACATATATAAATATATACCACATCTTCTTTATCCATTCATCTGTTGATGGACATCTAGGTTCTTTCCATAGTTTGACTATTGTGGACATTGCTGCTATAAACATTGGGGTGCAGGTGCTCCTTCGGATCACTACATTTGTATCTTTGGGGTAAATACCCAGTAAGAGCACAGTGACTCTTTATTGAACACTTGCTGCTTGAAGGCAATCTGCTAAATGATGTGAAAACAATTCAAGATAAATTTAACTCAGACCCTGCCCTCCTGAACCTTACAGACCAGTGGGTAAGAGACACTATATACATAAATAACCAAAATGTAAATAGACATCTCTCAGAGTGATTTAGGTTAAGTGCTACAGATGTATCAGAGGAAGGAGAGTTCAGATAGGTGATGGTGGGCATTGGATGAACAAAGACTTCATCGGGAAAACAGAAATTATGTTGGAACATAAAGGATGAGTAAAATGTAAGTACACAGAGATGGAGAATTTTAGGTAGAGAAACAGCACAGCAGCGAGAAATCCTGAGGCCCAGAGTCAAAAGAGCCAAGGCATGAAGAAGTAAATAATGATAAATAAGGTCACAAATGTTTTGGGTCACAGTTTCACACCATAAATTTCTGCAAACATGAGATTAGTTCATCTTGGATGTGGTGATGGAATGCTCAGAGAATTAAAGACTAAGTCATTTTTAAAATTAGTTAGGTAATCCACTAAGCCAACTGAAGGATACGGATCGAGAGTACTGGCATCACCAGGGCATTTGTAGGAGAAGTTTGACATTGTATTGAATGCAGAGTACCTTTCAGAATCTCCTCTTTCCTTATGTAGAACTGCACAATATTCCTGCTGTAATATGTGTGCATACGAGGAAAACCTGGCTTGTAAGTATAATCTTTAGATGGAGCAAATTTTACTACCCTCTGGTTATTTCTCAAGATTTCAGAATAAGATCTATATAGTTAGAAAAGGGGAGCAGAAAACTGGAATGAAAGGTTCTTTTTTGTTGTTGTTTTGGGTTTTTGGGGGGGGCGTGTTGGTGGAACTGCAGTAGAGAGAGGGTGGTACAGCAAGTTATGTGGAAACAATTTTATTCTGCAATCAAGATTCACAAGCCTTGGGGCACCTGGGCGGCTCAGTCGGCTAAACAGCAGAGTCTTGATTTCAGCTCAGGTCATGATCTCGAGGTTGTGGGTTGGAGCTCTGAGCTCAATGTGGAGTCTGCTCCAGATTCTCTCTCCCTCTCCTTTTGCCCCTCCCTCTGCTTTCTCTCTCTTTCTCTCTCTCTCTCAAATAAATAAATAAAATATTTTTAAAAATCCATAAACCTCAAATTTCATCAATTCTGTGGACTTGAGCAGTCCTACAACCTTTCTGAACTCCAATTTCTTCTATTGACCTATGAAATGGGCGATTTCCAGGGTGCCTACATATGGTAGTACACACCGAATTCTTCCTGTACTGGTCCATGGGAGGCAGTGCCCATCCTGACCCAGCACAGGTCCTGAGAGATTCTGCCGGCTGAACAGAATGGAGGTAAGGATTCATCTTCATCCTCATGGGGCAATCTAATCATGATTCTCTCAAAATCTTCAATTCCTCCCTATTTCCTGTTAATGAGATTTCAAACTCTATTTGGCAATGGTGTCCGAAGATAAAACAAAAACTACTTTCTGGGATTTCCCCTCCATTTTGCTCCTTTTCAATAACACTTTTCTTCTACTTAATAAAATAACTTAAGTGTTCCCGATGCTCACTGCATTCCCTCTCTCTCTTTTTATAAGATTTATTTATTTATTTATTTGAGAGAGAGAAGGAGGGGGAGGGGGGAGAGAATCTTCAAGCAGACTCCCTGCTGAGCGTGGGGCCCAATGTGGGTTCCATCCCACAACCCATGAGATCATGACTGGAGCCTAAACCAAGAGCCAGGCATTCAACAGACTGAGCCATCCAGGAGCCCCACAAGTATGAATATTTTTAATGCAAGGAATTAGAGGCTTACACAGTGGTTGGAAGGGTGGGAAATCTAAGTCAGGAAGGCTGTCAGTGACCATCTCAAGCTCTAGCACCACAAGGTTCTCAAGTGCTGGCACAAAAGATTCCTAGAATATCCAGAACCTCTGGGAGGTTCCCGCTGACCCCTCAGGCTGCAGGACTGACACAGGTGATTCTCAGGAACCTCTCCTGAAAACTGCTTAGAATCTCACATCTGCTGTGTCATCTGCCTGCAACTCCCTCAAGAAAATAATGGTCCCTTCTCTTCTAAACCTTGTGCTAATACCTTCCATTGCAACAGGATTCTGGGAACTGTAGTTCTCAGCTTCTTCTGCAATAGTGACCGTAGGGGGTGGCAGTGATACCAAGTTGACTCCAGATAATCCAGCACACCTACTAAGTGCAAGGCTCAGTGCTCAGTGCTGTGGGGAACACAATGATGATTCATGTCTGAATCATCTTCTCACTCTGTTCCCAGTCTGGCAGAGGTGACAAGACATGTGAATAAAAACAGTGGGTCAAGGCAAAAGATTGGACTAGAGGTAGATGCAGGGACATTGCCTGGCAATTTAGAGAAAGAGATGGTTTCCAGCTGCCAGAGAGAAATCAGGGAAGACTCCAAGGACTAGGTAGACTTCACATTGAGCTTTGAAGAACCAGGAAGTTTGGGGTACAAATAAGCATGGAAAAAACGGGGAATTCGGGGGCATGAAAATGGCGTGAAGAGAGTCACAGAAATAGAAAATAGTCCATTAAGTGATGGACTGTTGGGGTCCTTGGGTGGCTCAGTTGGTTAAGTGGCTGCCTTTGGCTCAGGTCATGATCCTGGGGTCTTGGGATCGAGCCCCACGCCCTGCTCAGCGGAGAGCCTGCTTCTCCCTCTCCATCTGCCTGCCACTCGGCCTACTTGTGCTCTCTCTCTTTCTGTCAAATAAATAAATAAAATCTTTAAAAAAAAGTGATGGACTCTTGATCTCAGCTCAGTCTTGACCTTGGGATCATGAGTTCAAACCCCATTTTGGGTTCCACTCTGGGCATGGAGCCTACTTTAAAAAAAAAAAAAAACTCATACTTGGAATCCTAAACTACATCTGTTTTCATGACCAAACCCTGACTGGTTTGTTTAATAAATATTTGTAGGATGAATGGAAAACAATTCTATAGCATGGGAAAATCAGTAGATATTCCACTTGGGTTTATTGTTCGAAGGGAAAGAAAGTAACAACTATTGTGAGTTGAATATGTGACAGGCAATTTTCCATGCATTATCTACCACCTCCCAATAATCCTGAGAAATCATGTTATTGTCCCCATTTCATACATGAGGAGGTGGAATGAAGAGAGTCAAACAGATATCCTGACTCACAAAGCCGTACATTTTCCACTCTATAATGTTGTTTTAGTGTGTGTTAAATTAGTGTATGCCTTTGTGGATAATCACAAATAATTTCAAGAACGATTTGAACCCTAATATCAATCAAATTCTTCAGAGTAGTTTTTGCTGCCCAAAGTCCTATGTTTCCCTTCAGTTATACCACTGAATAGACTACCTGTAACTAATGGGTTTGATTAAAGTATTTGAGTCAACTTTTCTTCAATCTTTGAGATACCACATGCTTACAGGTTGCTAAGAATCAGTAATTTTTTTATGGTGGATGAAGTGGCAAAGTTAGAATTTTTCTAAATATCTGTAATTTGAGGTAAAGTGGGTTTATATATTCAAAATAAGGAAGATATTGTACAATAAAAGACCAAGCAATACATCTTTTCAGTTACAGTTTAATTACCCACCAATATCTATTGAGAATGTTTGGAGATTATCCAATAACTACTTCTTGACCTTATGGAAATGCTGAAGACTTTGATCCTAAATACAATGACCTGAAATACCTTTCAAAGATTTATTGTTCATTGCAAATTATGCAGAGTATTTTAAAGAGTGCAATTACATGAGCACTGATAAACATTATAGTCATAC
Organism: Callorhinus ursinus; assembly: GCF_003265705.2. Lineage (NCBI taxonomy): Eukaryota > Metazoa > Chordata > Mammalia > Carnivora > Otariidae > Callorhinus > Callorhinus ursinus. Next base: position 90,675,624 of record NW_027397066.1, on the reverse strand, counting down.
CATAAATAGTTTTCTACTTTGAGCAATGATGTTGATTTATGAGTTTGATTTAAAACATGAACAAATACAATTATCAAAATTAGAAAGATTTGGTAGAAATCTTTCTAATTTTGATGGTAGAAAAATATGTAGGAATACAATAAATTTCAGGAAAACTTAATTCAGAAGAAGAATTACTGTTTATGAGTTAACACTTAATATTTTTCTGGAAAATTGGTAATTCAACGAGGGATTTTTTGTGGTTGTTTGGCATAGGTTTTTTATTCTTTTTGTACTAGCTTTGGATAAGTAAAGGGTACTTCTTGAAATAAGAAAAAGAAGTTGGTTTGACTTCAAATGGCAGAGTTCTTGTATTTGCAGATAAGCAATTATGGCTCAGATTGGATATGTGATTTTTTCATTCCTAATTCTGTCAAAATTATATAGTTGCTGAGACATAGAAATGTCAGTTTAAATTTCCAGAGAAATGACTGGTTGTTGTTCAAAACTGTATCTTATTTTGTTATGATGACTCCAAATCTATTTTGAATGTTCATTTACTTCCACTTTTTTTAAATGCTGATGTGACTTGGTAGTAAATTTTGAGTAGATAACACAGTCTCACATTAAGAAAAAATATGCTTGGGGCACCTGGGTGGCTCAGTCATTAAGTGTCTGCCTTTGGCTCAGGTCAGGATCCCAGGGTCCTGGGATGGAGCCCCACATTGGGCTCCCTGTTCAGCGGGAAGCCTGCTTCACCGTCTCCCACTCCCCCTGCTTGTGTTCCCTCTGTCACTGTGTATCTCTCTGTCAAATAAATAAATAAAATCTTTAAAAAAAAAAAAAAGAAACAATATGGTCAATTAAAATAACTTACCAGCAAAACATTTTATGATTCAGAATTAAAATTTCAGAGAGCGGGCAAATCACCTTGCCTTATGAGATTCTTTTTGGAGAAGAGTGACATTTATAAAATGAGTACCAATTTTACCTGCTTGTTCAAAATGAGTTCAAAAATACTCCAATGGTTATGTTCAGTTATCCCAAACACTAACTTGGCCCAGAGTTTGGTGCGACGTGCATCCTGAGGCCCTTTTAAATTTTGTCACCTGGGACGGTATCACAGTTGATTGGTTTATCAACACATATAATTCAGAAAGCTGGAAAAAACTGCCTTCTTTAAAGACCCAATACAACTTAATTAAATAAATAATCCCATTCATGCTTATAGACGAGGCAAAGAGCATTATTTATTTAGAAAGAGAAATCTTAATCCTTTCCATTGGAGGGAAAAAATCAAATAGAAAATAAAATTACTAATAAAGAAAAAAAGCCACTTATACTAGTTTGCTCATGAAAAAAAAGCCTAACCGAGAAGACGAACATGCTGGAAACACAGTTGACTATTGTGGAGGAAGGAGAGTGTTGGAATAGAAAAGTTGATATTCCCTTCCCTCCATTTATGCTTCAGTCTGTTTATCTGTTAAGGCCACTCTTAGAAAAGCACAAACTTTACAATACATTTGTGTGCCAAGCACAACCACTTATTGTTCTCGTCTTCTTATAAGAACATCATATGTCCATTGCTAGAAAGAGAAAAAAAGAAAAAGCAATCATAGACAAACAAAAAGAGAAAACCAAAACATCCATCACTATCTTTAATTCAGTGCCTCCACTACTCATGCCTATTCTTTTCTTTTTTTTTTTAAAGATTTTATTTATTTATTCATGAGAGACAGAGGGAGAGAGAGAGAGAGAGAAGCAGAGGGAGAAGCAGCTTCCCAAGGAGCAGGGAGCCCGATGCAGGACTCGATCCCAGGACCCTGGGATCATGACCTGAGCAGAAGGCAGACGCTTAACCATCTGAGCCACCCAGGCGCCCATGCCTATTCTTTTCTTTACTGTTTCAGAAGACTCTTTAATTTCAGATTTTATTTATTTGTCAGAGAGAGATAGGGAGACAGAGAGCACAAGCGGGGGGGAGGGGCAGAGGGAGAGGGAGAAGCAGACTCCCCGCTGAGCAGGGAGCCCGATGCGGAACTCGATCCCAGGACCCTGAGATCATGACCTGAGCTGAAAGCAGACGCTTAACCGACTGAGCCACCCACGCGTCCCTAGAATCTTTAATTTCAAACTGCTAATATAAATATTTGTTTTCACAAAAACATGAACATATTAAACATAACTTTTTTTGTAAAATATTTTCTTCCATATACTGATTGCATAAAGGCAGCAGAATGTCGAGAGAGGCAGATAGCACAAGATGAAGCCCACAGACTCTACAGACAGATTTACCTGGTATTGGGTCCTGGCTCTGCTGGGGACTTGCTGTGTGATCCTGGACAAGTACTTAAGTGCTCTGTGCCTCAGCTTTGTCATCTGTAAAATGGAGGTAATACCATTATTATATTACACTAATATTTTATACTATATTACATTACATGATGTTATGAGGATCAAATGACATTGCTTTTGAAGTGCTTAGAACAGGGTACATGATAATCCTATATAAGTGTATACAGTTTATTTAATCAAAATCTCTTGGTAAGTATTTAAATTATTACTTTTCTATTAAATAGCCAATTTCATAATGGAGATAGATTTTTACATTTGCCTTTGCACATTTGTCTAGTTTTCTTGAGATAAAGTCCTAGAAATAAAACTGTTGTGTCAAAGGATAAGCACACTTTAAATTCTGGTAAAAAAAAAAATTGGCATTTGCAACGACGTGGATGGAACTGGAGGGTATTATGCTAGTGAAATAAGTCAATCAGAGAAAGACATATATCATATGACCTCACTGATATGAGGAATTCTTAATCTCAGGAAACAAACTGAGGGTTGCTGGAGTGGCGGGGGGTGGGAGGGATGGGGTGGCTGGGTGTTGGACATTGGGGAGGGTATGTGCTACGGTGAGTGCTGTGAATTGTGCAAGACTGTTGAATCACAGATCTGTACCTCTGCAACAAATAATGCAATATATGTTAAGAAAAAAAAAAGAAGAAGAAGATAGCAGGAGGGGAAGAATGAAGGGGAGTAAATCGGAGGGGGAGACGAACCATGAGAGATGATGGACTCTGAAAAACAAACTGAGGGTTCTAGAGGGGAGGGGGTGGGGGGATGGGTTAGCCTGGTGATGGATATTAAAGAGGGCATGTTCTGCGTGGAGCGCTGGGTGTTGTATGCAAACAATGAATCATGGAACACTACATCAAAAACTAATGATGTAATATATGGTGATTAACATAACAATAAAAAATTTAAAGAAAAAAATTAGAGACAAAAAGCATATAGAATTAAAAAAAAATTGGCACATCATAGACGCTATGCCTATTTTTACTCCCTCTGAGCAGTGCTAAATCTAAATGTGGTTGGAGGTTTTGAACCGTACTTCTCAGACTTTAGTTTTTGTGAGAATCACCTGGGATCTCAAAAAGCACCCACAGAGACTTAGTAGATGCAGGGTGAATTCTTGGAATCTGCTTTTAAAAAAAAAAAAAAAACAAGCTTAGTTAATTCTGATGCAAGTGGCCAGTGGATTAGAAATACTGCATCTTCTTGGACCTCTCTTCTGGCACTGATGGCTAGATATGACTCCACCGACATTATAGTTGGGCTCAGCAAAGACAGTTCTAACAGAAGCTGGGTAGAAAATAACGTATTTCACAAGCCAGCTATTGATAGGTGGGGTTTTTTTCATTATATGGCACAAAAAAGTGAACCGTTTTTAAAGTTGCCTTCAAAATTTCAACACCTAAAATAGATTTTGCTATTTTGCCAATCTGTACGTGAGCATTAATGACAAATGGTTAGGTTGTTTCTCCAAATCTTCTCATATATAATTTTCCTAATGTAGATCTCATCATTCCAAATGTAGTTTTTATTCCATGAGTATGTTAAACTTCTATATAGTATGCCCAAGTGTAAAACAAAGCAAAACAAAACCAGTTTCCCAAGTGTGAGAGAAAGTCTGAGGTTAGCAGTTTTGGATGGTTTAGGCAGGCCCAAACACTTGACTTTTGTGCTCACAAGCCTTTCTGGCATAGGTGTGTACCACAATTTATATTTTCGTAAGCTGCCAGTCTAATTAGTCTGTTAACTCCCCCTTCTCATAAAGGTTGGTTGTGGAAGGTTGGGAAGGGGTCACTGAGTGCCAACATCAGAGACAGCTGTTGAGAAAAACAAGGCTTCCTGGGCATTATTAGAACTAGCTGAAGAGAAAGAAAAATGGTGGGGTGGGGGGGCATTCATTCAAATTAGTAAAATAATCTCACATCTTTAGCATCAACAGACTAGTAAATTAGTTTAGGTAGAGTCTGCTTTTACCTAAAATAATAAAGACAACTTCCAGAAACAGTGAAGTTGCTTCTAACAGAGTTTTCTTTTACATTAATCATTCTGCCCAGTGAGTAAATATTGAAAGAATAATCACTACTTTAGACTAACATTTCAAAACTTCGCTCCAGTTGATTACATGGAGGCTCTGATCTCATCTCAACCATTTTCTCAAAATGGGTTCCCTTCCCTCTACCTCCATACGTGGCATGTCTCTCTTTCCTTACTCTTTTTATCCCCTTTCACTATCATACAAAGTCTTGCCTTCTTTTCACTCCCAAATTTATGGAGCTTCTATTTCCTCAGGAATTTCCAGTTGATGCCCAACAAGATGGTTTCTGAGAAATCCACTTCAGTGATGAATCAACACTGTTGAAGGCCACAAAAAATTTCTCAAGGGTGAAATTCGATGGACTTTTACTCTCAAGTCTCATGCTTTGGATTGTTTGCTATAATTGACATTCTGGTTCCAGATTTTTCTTGATGTTCTCTTCCCTTGATGCCAAGAGTTAGAAGCTAGTGGCTTACCCAGTGCCTACTTAGACCCAAAGTTTTTTGGTTTTGGGTTTTTGAGTTCTTGGGTTGGGGGAAGAGAAAGGGTCAGCATACTGTTTTAACGGAAGTTGTGTTTGCTTATTTCAGGCACTCAACAGTTCACATGATCCTCACCTGCAGCTTTACACATCACTGCCTGAACACAAAGACATGCACATCTATAGCATAGCACTACATTGTCTTGATTCCTTTCTGGCCTCTCCATCTAATTCCATCCTCCTTCCCCAATATAATTTGTTAGCTATATAGTTCTTTTTGTATCTACATATTCATCATCGACATTATTATCCACTCTAATAATGTCAAGTATTCTAAGTAGTGATCCTAACATTGACATTTTCTGCCTTAACTTTGCTGCTGAAATCCAGCTGTAGATTGCCAACTGATTTCTAAGCATTTCTAACCAGATGTTCTGCCATCAGCCTCAAGCTCAACATGTTTAAAAGAAAATTTGTGTTATTTTATGACAGACTGTTTTTATCTTCTGACTTTCATATTTTGATTAGAGGTATTATTATTCTTGCAATTGTTCAAATTGAGCCTCTGCCTTTTTTTGAATCCTCATTGCTTACCCAGCGATGCCTCATTAGTTTGATGCAAAATTGATGCATAAGGAAACCAAGGATTCCGAGACCAGTGTGAAGCCATCTAGCTGGTTAATGACAATGTTCTTGGATAAAACCTAGGTTTCTTAATGGTCAGATTTAGTATTTTCTTCACTGACTCAGGCTGCCTTCACACTGAGAGAATTTACTACATTCATACAAAGATTTCCAACCAAAGAAAATGCAGTAAGCAACGTTTTTCTGAATACCGATGTAATTTTGAAATGCTAGAAGAGTTCATTTAACTGACAAAAAAGTGAGCATTGAACTAAAAAGTTTTATATTCACTACCAGATTTACAAAGGAAAGATAGGTTTTATTTTAAAAATTTAGTTCTGAAAATGTTCAATTGGGGTCTGAAGAGACTCTGAGAGTCCGAGAGTGTAATGATGATGAGGATAGTGATTACACCATCTAGATAACATTTCTGTTTTTCTAAAAAAAGACTTTATTTATATATTAGAGAGAGAGCAAGAGACAGAGCATGAGCTGGGGGGGAAGGGGCAGAGGGACTCAGATCATGACCTCAGCCAAAGATAGATGATTAACCGACTGAGCCACCCAGGCACTATCTTGGTGATAGATTTCCTTTAAGCTTCATAGCAAGCCGATGAGGTACGGATTATTATTATCTCCATTTTATTGATAGGGAAATGAAGACTTATGGACATTAAGCACCTTGTTCAAGGTCACATAGTTAAAAGGGTGGGAGCCAGAGTTACAACCCGGGTCACTTGGCCTGATTCCAAACTCTGTTCTCAAATGAGAAAGTATGCCTGGGCCAAAGCTATTCTAGTTAATTCTGGCACTCTCACAATTTCTGCAGCATTGTTCCTTAAATTTTTAAAATTTTCAATTTCATCAACATTTTAATTCCCTTACATTTGTTTTAATGCCAGCACATCTTTTCAAAAGACTCCATTCTTCAACTACAATGCTAGTGTTATCTGGTAGTTGAAAGAAGCATAAAAGAATGGGGAAGGTCTTCGGCAAGACACAGAAAAGAGCAGACCCTCTAAGGCCAACCATGCTGTGCCCAAGGGTCTGTTGAGACGGTCTTGTTTTTTATTCCCAGTAGAGAGACCACCTCCCTGAGGAGAATATTAGTTCAGGAAATCTGTTGTGAAAGGAGCGTGCACATAAGGAGGGCAGCTCGGGACACTCGGGTAGCTCTTTTTCCCTCATATTTCCTATACTCAATTCATAGCCACCTGTCAACTCCGGTGACTTCTTCTTCTTGAGCAGTGGTGCCAGGTGGCACGTCGGCAACTCGTTTTTCTTCTCATTTCTTTCTCATTTTCAGCAGCTCATTTGGTGTCTTCCCTGTGGGTTCCTGTTCCCACCTCACAACCGCTAACTAACCTATTGATAAAGAGGATCTGACTAAAGTGGTTCTGGTCTTCAGAAGTATTACAGGATCCGGAATTTTCCCAAACTCTATAAATTACCATTATTGTCCTTCATTATAGTCCATTCATATATATTTTATATATACATTATTAAATTATATGTATATTTAAAGATTTTATTTTTTTATTTTAGAGAGAGATAGAAAGAGCACAAGGGGCAGAGGGAGAGGGAGAGAGAGAGAGAATCTCAAGCAGACTCCCCACTGAGTGTGGAGCCCGACTCGGGGCTGGATCTTCTGACCCCGAGATCATGACCTGAGCTGAAATCAAGAGTTGGATGCTTAACCACCTGAGCCACCCAGCTGCCCCAATATATATATATATATATATATATATATATATATATATATATATATTTAAGAGGCTATGAAAGTCAACAAAGTACAGAGGACAATGGACTGAAGTAATCAATTCTGTCTTGAGTTCTATTCCAGGTAGTGGTAGTCACTTATCCATGGTAGGCCTCTGTTCCCTTATTTATTGAGAAAGAATGGGGGCGGTGCCTGCGTGGTTCAGCCAGTTAAGCATCTGCCTTCAGCTCAAGTCATGATCTCAGGGTCCTAGAATGGAGCCCCACATTGGGGTCCATGCTCAGCAGGGAGTCTGCTCCTCTCTCTCCCTCTGCTTCTGTGCCCCCCCCACTCATGCTCTGTCTGTCTGTCTGTCTGTCTCTCTCTCTCTCAAATAAATAAATAAAATCTTTTTTAAAAAAGAAAAAGAGGGGTGCCTGGGTGGCTCAGGCGGTTAAGCGGCTGTCTTCCGCTCAGGTCATGATCCCGGGGTCCTGGGATTGAGCCCTGCATCGGGGTCCCTGCTCAGCGAGGAGCCGGCTTCTCCCTCCCCTACTCCCCCTGCTTGTGTTCCCTCTCTTGCTCTCTCTCTCCCTCCCTCTCTCTCCCAAATAAATAAATAAAAATCTTTAAAAAAATAAAATAAAATAAAAAGAAGGGTTGACTAGTTCTCTATTGTCTAGTTCTAATATTATTTATAGTAATAATAATAATATCAAACTTTTATGGAGTATTTTACCCTTTCTAAACACTGTGCTAAGTGCATTCTTTTCATTATCATACCTAATCTTCACAAGAACCACACATGATAGGTATTAATATTAATGTTATCCCACTTTTCAGTTAAGGGAATTGAGGCCTAGAGGGATTAAATAACTTACTTATGGCATTCATTATTAAGCGGTTTCCATTGATAGTTAGGCTATTCACAAATACTCATTTCTGTCTCCTTCTAAGCACCCATCAGATTTTATTTCCCCCACCTCCCCTAAAGTAGGGCATGGCCATGTAAATTGCTCTGGTCCGCGAAATGTGAACTTACATGATACGTGTAATTCTGAGCAGAAGTTTGAGGACTCACTGTGAAATTTGCCACAGTTCTTTTTCTACCAGTGTTTCAGATATTGATGTCAGCTCTGTCAGCTTATGTTCTGGAGTGGGAACACCACAGACTAGGGACCCCAGCCAATCCACTTTGGGCATGTAACATGTGTGAGAAATAAATCTTTGTGTGCCTTGGGGTTGTTTATCACTGCAGCCTAACCTGGGCCATCCTGACAGATATAGGATGTTGAAAACATGACTTTTGACACGAGGTGCCACTGATTCTAAAACCCACACTTAACCACTGGTATGGACTGAATTGTGTCATGCTTTTAAAGCAATCTATGGTATCTTTAGGTCAGCAATAACTGAAGAAAATTCAAAGTGACTCAGTAGATTCAACATTTCATACCATTTCTTTAAATATATGATAATTCCGGGTGCCTGGGTGGCTCAGTTGGTTAGGCGACTGCCTTCGGCTCAGGTCATGATCCTGGAGACCCGGGATTGAGTCCCACATCGGGTTCCCTGCTCGGCAGGGAGTCTGCTTCTCCCTCTGACCCTCTTCCCTCTCTCATTCTCTCTCTCTCAAATAAATAAATACAATCTTTAAAAATAAATAAATAAATAAATAAATAAATATATGATAATTCCCCAGCTCATTTAGACCTTTACATGATTGGAACTAGACATTCTCTAGATTCTACTCTCTAGAAGGTATTGCTTGGAGCATAATCTGAAGCCTTTCACTGCTAGGCACTAAAAGAAGAGAAAATGATGATAAGATGGCCTCATGAGCTTTGCCCCTAGAGTCACTCCAGTGATTACATCATGTTATATGGCAAAAAGAATTTTATAGATGTAATTAAGGTTACTCATTGTTGTGGGTTGAACTGTATCACCTAAAAAGGTGTTGAAATCCTCACCCAGTACTTGTGAATGTGACCTTATTTGAAGTAGGGTCTTTGAAGATGATCAAGTTAAGATGAGGTCATTAGAATGGGCCCTAATCCAGTAAGATTTGTTTTCTTATAAAAAGGTAGAAATCTGGACAGAGAAAGTTATGCAGAGAGGGATGATGATGTGAAGATACAGAGAAAGCCATTCACAAGGCAAGGAATGCCTGAGGCAACCAACAGCTGGGAGAGGCAGGCCACAGATTCTCCCTCCCAGCACACAGGAGGATCAAAAGCTGCCTGCTGACACCTTGATTTTGCACTTCTAGCCCCCTGAACTGTGGAGCCAGTATGTTTCTGTTATGTAAACCACCCAGTGTCTGGTATTTTGCTGTGTTAGCCTTAGCAAATTAATGGCACTAATCGGTTGACTTTGAATTTTAATAAAAGAGAGATTATCAGGGTGAACATAATCTAATCATGCAAGCTCTTTAAAAGCAGAGAGTTTTCTTCAGCAAAAGAGGAAATCAGAGAGATTCCAAACCTGAGGAGGATTTCCATGCACCGTGGCAGGCTCGGGAGAAGGAGGGGTCACATGCCATATAACTGAGGGAAATCTCTAGTTGCTGAGAGCGGTCAAGCTGACAACAGGCATTTAAAAAGGGAATTCAGTTCAGCACCTGCAAGAAACCAAAATTTGCCAACAACCCGAATGAGCCTGGAAGTGGGTTCTTTCTCACAGCCTCCAGATTTAAAAGCCAAATCCAGACAACACTTTGAATTTGGCCTTTGATTCTCTGATAAAGACACATCAGACTTCTAACCTATTAACTATGAGATAATAAAAGGGTGTTGTCTTAGCAGCTGTTTTGGGGTAATTCAGTGTGTACGCATAGAAAGTAAATACACCATAACTAGCAAGTATTTGGTGCTTTCTTCACCCGTCACTACTCTAAGTATTTCATTTTTTTTTATAAGATTTTATTTATTCGACACAGCGAGAGAAGGAACACAAGCAGGGGGAGTGGGAGAGGGAGAAGCAGGCTTCCCGCGGAGCAGGGAGCCTGATGTGGGGCTCGATCCATCATGATCTGAGCCGAAGGCAGACGCTCAACGACTAAGCCACCCAGGTGCCCCTTCATTTTTTTCTTTTAATAAACGATATTGCATTGATAGGGGCTGTTGTTGTCCCGAGGCAATAAAATAAAATAAATAAAAATAAATTCAGAATGGAAAATTACATGACATCTGAGAACAAGAGCCAAGTAGCAGACAGACAATAAATAAAACGCCCTGTTCAAGAAAAAGCAGAATTAGTGAACAGAGTGGGAAGTTAAATAAGTGTAATAAATATCTTCATAAAGGTAAGTGAGGATATTGGCAACACAAAGCAGGAACAAACAATTATGAAGAAGAACCACTTAGCTATACTGAATATAAAAAATACATAATTGTTAAAAACATATTAATGAAGAACAAGCCATGCCTACTGGCCCAAGAGAGGCCTTGGCACCACTTTGCAGCCCCCTTAGGAGTGAATTGCCAAATGTATGTAAGTAACTTGTCAGAAGCTTTTGAAAGGCTTTTTAAAAAAAAAGCCAGAAAGAAATACCTTTAGAGAAATATAATCCAAATTTCCTGGCAAGATAATCTCTTAAGAATAGGAATTCTTAAAATCAGAATTAAGAAGCATTATATCTATTTTATTCTCCCTCCCCCCACATGTTCCACTGTATTATTGAGGCTAGATAAGCCTATGAGGTATGTGGGAAAAACTCCCAGCGAAACTTTTATTATAGCCATATTCACAAAGATGGCTGATTTGTACCTTGATTACTAAGTAAATTTGTGATTGCCACACCTCAGGAAAGACAGCATGGAGCCAGTAAAGTCAGACAGGCAAAGAAAATCATCAAGCTGATGTCCTGACCCAAGAGCATAACCTTGTAGCTCTAGGCTATTCATTTTATAGTGTCAGGCCCAATGCCAGTTTCAGGCCTCTGGGCCTTCCTCCTACCCACTCAGTCCCTGCCCTAGGACTTGTGGTGAAGGTCAGTAGTCAGGAATCCCAAATCCCTCCAGCTATCCTAACGCCTCCTCGTCTGATTTTTCTCTAGCAGAACAGCCCAACCAGGCTCCAAGGCAGTACGCTTAGTGACCTTTCCAGGGCCCCAGTGACCTGGGAGAGCAGACATAAATGGAGAGCAGACACACAACCAAAGTCAAAGCCGGGAGCCTATTATGGAGCAAGCCAGCTCAGGTGAAGAAGGCCAAGATACAGAGGCCAAATGCAGGAAATCATGGAATTAAGAAGGCCAAAATTAAAGTGACTGGTGAATCAAGTAGGAGGTGGTCTGGGGGACTTCCACGGACAGAGTGCACATATCTGTGGAGTCTTGTCTATGGACTGGTGAGGCATTTAGAGTATGAATGAGCGACTTATTATTGTGCCCCTCACCCACAACTCAGTGGTTTCAACCATACTACCTTCAATAAGCTTTTCTGATATTGGTTCTCAGCTTGTTTAGAAATTAAGGGTTTCTCCTGTTCTTCGATCTTCCATGACAAGGCTCCATTAATATCATTGGAGGCCTAAGACCATTTGCCACCCCCTTTGGGCACTATGCTTTGCCTGTTCCCACCTGGGTCTGTGGAGCTCTCTCTTACACTGGCTGTCGCTAGGCTGCTTTACCCTGTTGCATTCTTTTTTTTAAAGATTTTATTTATTTATTTGAGAGAGAGAGAACGAGAGATAGCACGAGAGGGAAGAGGGTCAGAAGGTCAGAGGGAGAAGCAGACTCCCCGCCGAGCAGGGAGCCCCATGTGGGACTCGATCCCAGGACTCCAGGATCATGACCTGAGCCGAAGGCAGTCACTTAACCAACTGAGCCACCCAGGCGCCCCTTACCCTGTTGCAATTGACTGAGTAGTGCTAAAGACCAGAAACGTGACAGGGATAAGAGAGGATATGATCACATCGTACAAATCACAAAGAGTGTGAATAAAAGATTCTGAATCGGACATTGTTGGAATCTTAAAAGTGGTTATTAAGATCAAATAAAGTTCTATTTTTTGCATAAAGTAGTTATGCAAAAACTACTGGTAGAAACTTCGTCAGAGTCAGTGGTCATGGCTCAATATAAAAAGAAATTTATGAAGGATCTGAGAAAACCCATGTACAAAATCTGCATAACAGATGATGAAGTGAAATTAAGGATTATTCTTAGTATTATGTGAGGTTAATGTTCTGAAGGACAACTGTGTGTGAACTTTTGTTGACTTTTTTTGAGAGGGGACATCTTAGCACCCATTTTCCCTTCCTCAGAGCACTTTGGGAGAATTATTTCTCCCAGATATAAGCAGTCTTGGTGCTACTGTGTTCAGGATTTCTTCCTTCCCCTAGCAAAAAAGCAGGTAATACCAGCTGGGCTAATAGGAAACTCTCTCCTGGGACTTTGAATTACAAGTAAACTGAATTAAGATGATGACAACCTTTGGAGCTTTTCCTTTTATAGTAGAGCCAAGAGTCTATCTTGCTGCCTAAGTCAGCAAGATCTGGAGACTATTCGAAGTCCTGTCTTCATTCTTGTCTGGTCTCATCTACTCTCTAACTTCCCATCCTCTCTGTGAGCGACCCACTCCCGAAATCTTGTTGGTCCTTGTTAATTGCAACACCAGATTCTCAATTGCTAGGGCCTCTGCAAAGTACCATAGAGTAGCCACTCTGTTAAGGCATGGCTAAATGAATCATTACGTTTGGGATCAAACAAACCTAAGAACTAATGTCTGCTCTTCCACTGACTTATTTTGTGATCCTGAAAAACTTGCTTAGTTTCACTGAGCCTTACCTGTAGCGTGAGAACAAAGCCCTCATTCCAGGTTGTTGAAATTAGCGGAGCATTTTGATGGAAGTTTCTAGTATACATAGAAAGCCTGTGGATTTCCACATCAAAGTGGTCCATTAATAATGAGAAATTGGCCAATAGTGATTTGGCCGGTGATGACAAGATAGAGTCACTTAAAAGCAAAGATTTTGTAAAGAAAGTTATACTTATAGTCAGAATACATTTTCCTCCTTATTACCATGCTAGACAGAGGTCAGGACTAGCCATTCGTGGGTATATTAATTCTGGCAATCATTCTTCTTTGTCGGCAGTAAAGGTGACATAAAGTTTCCCATGTGAGTATTTAAAAAGTAATTTGCTCTGGAGTTATATTTATCATTTCAATTCTTGGGAGGTTTAAAACTGCATCTCTATTTACAGAGAAACAAAAATGCTGCTTAATACAAAAGTTACTTTTGGTCTGAAATAAAGAATAGACAGCACCAGTTTACTGAAGAAAGAAATTTTGTCCTGGGAAATAACAGTAGACAGAACTGGCCTTTTCCAGAAACAACTAGAACCGTGACTGAGGGGTTCTAGTTTCTCTGCGTCTCCAACGCTTTGTGTTGGTTAAGACATTGAGAAGCTTCCAAATCATACATGAATTCTTGGCAGAAACTATGGAAGCAAGAAAGCAAGTTGAGTTACTCTCCCATGACTAAGGATTTTAAAATCTTGCGTTGGTGTAACAGTGAATTTTTAAAACAGAAGAACAGTAAAGAGAAAAAAATCCTATAATGGGCCCCACTCTGTGCTAGATCATTTTAAGCAGTGGGTCTAGGGAACCTGGTGGTCACGACCCCAACTCCACTTCCACCCCATCAAAGGGGAGTAGGGAGCGCGCAGTGCCAAACATTAGCCTTCCTTACCTTTGAACAACCTGGACTGAGTGAGCGTATTCCATTATGGAAATTTCTGAACACTAGCCAGAGAAGTGTTGTGGAACACTTGGTGGAACAAGTGTTGGAACAACCCCGACTGCAGGCAACATTTTTCAAAGTGTCAGATGAGATCCTTCTTCAGCCAAATCATCTTGAGATTGTGAAAATAGGTGTATATCCGGGATTCACCACTGATTCAAGGAATCAGACTCTCTGTGGTGAGACCTTGGAAGACTCTTCAGCTAAACTAATGCCAAAGAAACCCTGACCTGGGGGCCTCAGAAATCTAATTTGTGCCCTTCCCAGTTTACCTTCTAGTCAAAAGAAGAAACAAGGCATTTAATAAACAATTCTAGATTCAGTTTTATGAAAGATCAAGAGAGAATTCTGGACAAACAGGGATTGTGAGAGAGATTTGTATTAATGGCCAAAATGTTATGTTTCGCCCCAATACCACATCTCCCTAACTTAGCAGTCATTAAGTGGCCACTGGAATCCAGCACAGGACATTTTCTTCTCCCACAAAGATTATTGGCCAGCACAGCAATTTTTGAAATTTGTGTTATTAACCAGCACCTTAAAGCTGGAAAACGACATAAAAATCAAGGTATCTAGTCCTTTCTGAAAAGTCAAATTGGCAACACTTGGCTGCCAGTGAGTAAGCACTTTAGACAGGCACTTGGAGTTTGTTTTATCGCACGTCCAACCATTCTCTCTTCCCCAACCAACCAAAGTGTCAGCTGCCGTTTATCATTGAGCATATGCTGGTGTTTTGGTTGCTGTTCAAATAAAAGAAAGTTAAATGTACTCATTCTGAGGGTTGTCACTCATTACCTACCTAGCCCTGCTACCTGGAGGCCTTTGAGTTTGAAAACTGTCTAGCGATGACTATGGAAACCCAAATCCTAGCAGTCCTGACCTTATTCTTTTGCAAAATGTAGGCATTTGAGAGTTCTTTATCGGAAATGAAGGCTCTCCATTTTGTAATGAGTTGGCACCTAAGCAGCATTCTTTTTCAAAACTCTTGGAGGCCCATTCAGAAGAGACTTTTGAATTCAAGAACGTGCCTAGTTAATAGTGAGAGAGAGAGAGACTTTGAAAATCCAGAATGCTCAATTCTGGGACTATAGGGCCAAGCTAACACTGACCATACAGACAGTAATGTACTTACTTCATTGCTCAACTAGGACATGCATACCTAGGAAGCTTTAAAAACAGAATTTTTATAATATGTCAGTGAAACAATTCACAGAGCACAGCACTTTACAGTTTATAAAGTGACATCATATTATTCCTGTCAGTTTTCACAGCAAACCTGAAAAGATGATATTATTATCTCCTTCTATAGACCAGGACTCTGCTGTTTGGTAGTCACCTAACTTATATGCGGTCAAACAGCTCCTAACCTGCAAAGTGGGAGTTGAAACACAGTTCTTTTGATCTACATGTATTTTTCTCTCCATTAAACAACAACCACATTCCATTGTAATTTCAGAAGTACATTCATAATTTTCAGAAGTACATTCATGTAAAGCCAGAAGAAATATAGCACCACAAATCATACTAGCTACCAGGAGAGATCTCACATTCCCAAGCACTCAGATCTTTATTTCACCCAAATAAAAGAGAAAAATACAAGGCTAGCTGACACACAATTCTGCTCCCTGTTCAGGTTTTAAAAGCAATGTTGTTTCTGTTCATTCATTTTTTTCATGTTCTAGACAACAACTATCCAAGATATTTACTGGCAGCAATGAAAGGCCATGGAAATGCTTATGCTCCAGTCAAGTTCAAAGATTTGAAAAGAGAAGGTTCTATAGATATGGTATATTAAAGCTGAAAAAGATCCAAAAATTGTTTAGCCTTGTTCTCCTACTTAGACATGAGAATCCAGGGCCCAGAAAAAGGGCATCACTTCTAAAGCTGACATCTAAACTCTAATCTCCTGAACCCTTAAAGTGCACCTTTCTTGTTACATTTCTTTTGGAGTTTACCTTTTTTGTTCATATTGTAACTATGGTCTTTTCGCTCTCACTATTCTCTATCCTGGAAGCTCTTTCTTCTATAATAATAGGTCTGAGGGCGCCTGGGTGGCTCAGATGGTTAAGCGTCTGCCTTCGGCTCAGGTCGTGATCCCGGGGTCCTGGGACCGAGTCCCGCATCAGGGTCCCTGCTAGGCGGGGAGCCTGCTTCTCCCTCTGCCTGTCTCTCTCTCTCTCTCTCTCTGACTTTCATGAATAAATAAATAAAATATTAAGAAAAGAAAATAATTTAAAAATAATAATAATAGGTCTGTTAGAGTTCATTTCTTTTCTGGTATCTATTTTTGTAAAAAGAGTTATCGTTAATAAAATAATAGTCACCACTCATTCAAACAAAGAGCTAGGGCTTTGTCCATAACTTGCTACAGATTACCATATAGACCCCTCCATCCAACCTCACAGCTCACCTCAACCCAGGGAACTATCACGCTGGACCTTAGATTCGTTCTTTCCTTCTTGTTTTCCTTAATATTTAGGTTTATTGCATCTACACGTATTCCTAAAAAGTGTGTGTGTGTGTGTGTGTGTGTGTGTGTGTGTGTGTGTGTCTGGAAATAAGCCATTTGGGTTAAGAGTATCATTTTTCATTCTTTTACTTTTTTGCTCATTTCTTCTCTTCCTCCCACCCCCTAACGAGGGTATCTTCAAGTAGTAATTGATTCTGTGCTTTTCTTTCCAGTGACTCTTTTCCTTTCAGACTTGATCCTTTAGAATTTCAAACTCCAGAACCTTCACCTCTCACCTGGGTTCTGATGATGCCATATATGGATTTCTAATCTCTCCTCCCCTCTAACTATGTCTTCCTTATTTGCACACATCCTTGGACATTGTTCTTTGTAGTCACAAGTTTTTAAGTTATTGAAAATATCCCGGGGCGCCTGGGTGGCTCAGTCATTAAGTGCCTGCCTTCGGTTCAGGTCATGATCCCGGGGTCCTGGAATCAAGCCCCGCATCGGGCTCCCTGCTCCACGGGAAGCCTGCTTCTCCCTCTCCCACTCCCCCTGCTTGCGTTCCCTCTCTCGCTGTGTCTCTCTCTGTCAAATAAATAAATAAAATCTTAAAAAAAAAAAGAAGAAGAAAAGAAAATATCCCATAAAGCATCAAGGTTTGGTGGGGTAAAGACAACTACAGTGCCCCCCACCCCTTAATCCACAGTTTCACTTTACATGGTTTCAGTTACCCCGGGGCCAACTGTGGTCCCAAAGCAGATGACCTTCCTTCTGAAGTACCGTCAGCAGGTGGACTGCAGTCTAACATGACATCACAATGCCTTCCTGTCATCACACAGGCATACTATCATCTCACATCATCACGAGAAGGCAGCTGACATAACTTTATATTGTTGTTAATTGTTCTATTTTATTATTGTTGTGGTTAGCCTCTTACTGTGCCTAATTTGTAAATCAAACTTCATCACAGGCATGTATGTGCAGGGAGTATCCATAGGGCCTTTTACCGTCCCTGGTTGCAGGCATCGCTGGGCGTCTTGGAACGTACCCCCCCCCATGGATACAGGGGGACGACTGTAGTACAGATAATCCTGAAATTGGAGGAAGGACTTCACGGAGAAGAACCACCGTTCTAGGCACAAATAATAAGACTCTGGACTTTTACATCACAGGGAATAAATTTTTATCTTGTCTAAGCTATTGTTATTTGAGCTCGTTACTTGCAATCAAACCTAGGTATAACTTTTAGTTATATATATATATATATATATATATACCTCCAAAACATTGGAGCCATGAAATAATAACGGCTGTCCCTAATTGACCATTAGTTATATATATATGTGTATATATATATATATATATACACCTCCAAATTTTTATCTTGTCT